>NC_053145.1:8216817-8545579 GCF_016808335.1 Panicum virgatum
CCAACTCCTCTAGAATGCAGCCAAAAACCAATGGAGCTGTCATCAATCTCCCTTCAAAAACTCTTCTATTCCGTTCCTTCCAAATATTCCATGCCGTGTACATGAGCAGGGCTGCTACATGTCTCCGCTGCTCTTGAGGTATCAGCTGCAAGGAAGACATCCACCATGCTTCGATATCAACTCCTCTTTCCTTGAGGTATCAGCTGCAAGGAAGACATCCACCATGCTTCGATATCAACTCCTCTTTCCGGTGTTTTCACTATACCATTAGACCAACCTTGTATCAGAAACCAAACTTCTTGTGCAAACACACAATGAAGACAAAGGTGAGCTGCGGTCTCTGGTTCTTGGTCACACAAAGGGCAGTTTGGATCACACGGCCAAGCCCTCTTGATAAGTTTGTCTGCGGTGAGAATTTTAGACTGAACCAAAAGCCAGGCAAAGAACTTGTGCTTCCCCTCAGCATGAGCTTTCCAGATGTAGCTGGCCTTGAAATTGCAATAGGAACCATTAAACTGTGCCAAATAGGCGGACTTGGAAGAATAGGAGCCATTAGCTGTCCACTGCCAAGAGAGTTGAGCTTCTTGATCATTCAAAGAAACTTGCTGCACCAAATCCCAAAGTATCACAAACTCGACCATCTCTTCGACCGAACTCATGCGCCACAACCCCCTAGTCCAGGACTGGTCTTGTAACTCTTCATTCACTTTTCTATTCTTCCTCCAAGCCAGCTTGTAGAGCCTTGGCGCGATGTCCATTCGCGCCCTGCCATTAAGCCAAGAAGATTTCCAGAAATATGCTTTGTTACCAGCACCAATAGTAACTACCGTGCTTGCTCTGAAGAGTTGACGATCAACTGAGTCACAAGGCACCTCAGTGCCCACCCAAGGTCGGTCTGGTTCGGCCCATTCTAACCAAAGCCATCTCAAACGTAAGGCCATGCCAAATTTTTTTGGGCGGCTTGTTTTCGTCCACCGTACCAAGCAATGTCCCCCATTTGCATCCACAGCGTCTTTCCATAAGAAACTTCGTCGAACTCTATCAATTTGTTTTAAGGCCCACTTTTTCAAAGCGAAAACCGATAGAAAATGCACCGGGATGGAGGTTAAAACTGCATTCACCAACCGTAATCTACCAGCCTTGTTCAAAAGTCTACCTTTCCAACCCGGTAATCTTGCTGCTACCTTCTCAATTAATGGCTGCACCTCAACCCTTCCCAGTTTTCTGAAATGTAACGGCAAGCCAAGGTATGTGCAAGGGAAGCTCTTGATAGGACAATTGAAAAACTGCATAATATGGGGCACGTCTAGGTCCTCACACCTGATTGGGAAGCAAGCACTCTTATTTATATTGACCACTAGCCCAGAAGCTAGCCCAAAGGTTGAGAGGAGAGATGCCAGCTCCCTCACTTCCTCCATAACTGGATTAAGGAAAATAGCTGCATCATCAGCATACATACTTATCCTTAGTTTTGCACATCTGTGAGCAATAGGTGTGAGGAATCCATTTGAAGTAGCCAGCTCAAGCAACCTGTGCAAAGGCTCCATGGCTAAGATGAACAACATCGGTGACAAAGGATCGCCCTGCCTCAAACCTCTCCTGTGCCTGAACCATTTACCTCTTGCCCCATTTAGAAACACTGCCGAAGAGGTACTGCCTAACAAAATCGACACCCAAGCTCTCCATTTTGCTCCAAACCCCATCTGAGTGAGTACTTCCAACAAAAAGTCCCATCTGACACTATCAAAGGCCTTTGCAATGTCAAGTTTCAGAAATAGTGCTGGGTACTTGGCTTTGTACAGTTCTTTAATTAAATTTTGGGTATACAAAAAGTTGTCATGAATGCTCCGTTGCTTGATGAAAGCACTTTGGGCCCTTGAGACAAGAAGGTGAAGAGATCCTGCTAGCCGGTTAGCCATGAATTTAGAAATCAGCTTTGCAACACTATGTGTGAGGCTAATAGGCCTGTAGTCACTGACACTGCATGCATCACTCTTTTTTGGAATGAGAACAACATGGGCCGAGTTGAGGTGCTTAAAGTGTTGATCATGCTGCGCATAGAAAAAATTGATAGTAGTCTTCAGGTCTTCCTTGATGATACCCCAACAAGATTTATAAAAGATTCCAATAAACCCATCGGGCCCAGGCGCCTTATCAGATTTCAGCTCTTTTACAACAGCATGTATTTCTTCCTCGCTAAACTCATCCTCCAAATGGTCCAGGTTCACAAGTGGCAGCCCCAAAGCTTCCCAATTTAAAGTTTCATCTCTCACTGGAGGTGTGCCAAAAATCCTAGCGAAATGGTTCAGCAGGCAGCCTTCTTTATCCCCATGGCTCCTTAGAATTCTGCCATCTTCGTGCAACTCGGAAATAAAGTTCTTTCTTTTCCTTCCTTTGGCTTGCAGATAAAATAGCTTGGAGTTTGCTTCAGCTGCACGAATACTTGTCAGTCTGGATTGTTGTTTACACCTCAGTTTCTCAACGGCTGCCATGCTCAGGTATCTGAGTTTAAGATCTTTTTTTAACTATAATTCATCAGCACTAAGCTGTCTGAAATCTTGCACAACATCTAGAATACCAATTAACTGTCTAGCTGCACACATTAGAAGTTTGATGTTCCCAATCTTGGATTTTGCCCACTCCTTCAGTTTCTTTCCTGTTCTCCGGAGCTTGGTATGAAGGCGCAAAAAGGGGTTTGGAGCCCCAGAGGCCGCTGCCATGCTTGCTCCACCACCTGACTGAAGCCCTGCAACTGTGGCCAGAAACTTTCAAATATGAAGCCCCTAAAGGATTGCACTGTGCATCTTCCAGTTAACAAAAGTGACGCGTGGTCAGAGACCATCGACGACAAGGCTTGCAACATACACCCAGGCATCATAATTAAGGTCCTAGTCAGCCGTGCAAAAAGCCCTATCAATTCTTGTTTGCATTGAGTCATTGCTCCAAGTGAATTTCCTTCCTCGTAAATTTAATTCCCTTAAATCAAGATATTGAATAGCATCCCTGAAAGCACTCATTAACCTTCTGTTAAGGTTTATGTTACTTTTGTCCCTTGCATCTAGAATCAAATTAAAGTCCCCAATGAGCAGCCATTTATCAGAGACAATAGTGCTAACAGCTCTTATTTCCCTTAAGAAGTCCAACTTCTGTTGATCACCTTGTGGGCCATACACAACTGTTATCCACCACTCAAGAGTTATCCACATGAGCTTTCAGTTTTGCTGTGACAGTGAACTGCCTGAATTCTGAAGCTGTGATATAGTAATGATCCCCATCAACCGCAATAAGCGCTCCTCCTCTAGTCCCACCTGCAGGCAAATATGCATAGTGGGCAGTGAACTTCTGACCAAGTGTTTCACCAACAATATTCTGAATGACCGCCAATTTTGTCTCCTGTAAACAAACAATTGTATGTCCACTGCCAAATCATGCACCACTTTTCTTCTAGCTGCCTCATTTAGCCCCTTGACATTCCAATTAAGAATTTGACATCTCTGCTCACTCATGAAGAACCCCGAAAGACTCAGCCAAGGCAAGTGAAGATGGGTACAGACCATTGTCCAAACCCCCCAAGCAGACACACCACCACCACAAAAACCCCATCCATAGCATAGTTTCCCAAGTACAAGGGGAAACTGCCCTAAAAAGCCACAACACACTAAAAAGCCACATCAAAAAGGAAGCACACGCACAAACCCACACTGGGTTACAGCAACACACACTTGAACTGAACATGGGAGAAAAACACACACACACACACATTGTAACTGAGCGAGGCCCAGTCAACAACATTCTGCTTCCAGTGCCACCTCATTAAGGATGTCCAGCTCTCCGGCTTCTGGTAAGCCAAAGAGCTCCCTATATCCTTTAACTGTTTCAGTTTGAATAGGCCTAGTGAATTCTTGTGCAAACTTGTCGATGCCATCTTGCTGTGCATCCAAGGTTCCAATTTTCTTCATCAGAAGTTTAGTAGCCTGCTCTTCCATAGTCAAATTACATTTTGGCTTGTTGGCTAGCCTCTCGCTGCGCCTCTTGCTATCTGTTCTCTCTTTATAACTACTCCCTATGTTTTCTTTTCCTTTTGTCCGACTTGCAGAATTCACGGTGGCAGGCGAGTTCAGAATGGCGCTGTTCAGGTGCTTAGTTAAAGGCACAATATTCTCCTGATTTGCCTGCAGACCACCTTGCTGTTGTTCAGAAAAAAAAATATGCCCATCGCCAGCACGAAAATGCTCAGCGTGCTCCACCGCTTGCTCAGCCTGCTCCTCCTCTTGCACAATAGCCTGTTCGTCCACCTGCTCCTCCACTTGCTCTGCACCCTGCTTCTCAACTGCCTGCTCGGTAACTTCCTTGACATGTTCAAAATTATGCTCAGCAGGCTGCCCAACATCTTGCAACTGAAGCAGATCGAGCTCCAACAACCTCACACTGAGAGAAACAGCAGTTTCAACCCTAAACATATTGGAATTTCTAGATTTCTATTTTTTAGTATTTCCACTACCAAGTTGTTTGCATAGGGTTACAGACCCAATTTCAGATCGACCCCCTAGTTAACAGTTTTGAGACCAAAGCGCACTAAATCTACAGAATATGTTATATACGCAAGAGATGAGGGACCAAATACCAAAGACAGCTTCTCTTCATTTTTTTCCCTGAACCCACCGGGCACAACCGATACAGAAGAAAGCGGTGGTGCTCCTGCCCCGCAGGGGGCGAAGGCCGACGGGGGATCGACCTGCTCCCCTTGAATCCGCGGCGGCGAGGCATCGGCGGCTCCTCTTGAGCACGCGGCGGCTGGGGATCGAGGGCTCCTGTCGCCGTCCGAGCAGGCTGCGACGGTGGGGTAGGTCACCGACGACCACATCGCTGAATCCAATGAAGGCTTCAGCCTCTTCGACAAGGTTGGGGCTACACTCCCCATCTCTCCCCTGGCATCCTTGACCTCGATCTGCTCACCCCTTCGACAAGGGCTGCGATGCTGCACGGATTGTGCATTTTGCTTTGTTGGGCGGCCATTGAATCGTTGTTAACCCTGCTGCTTCGCCTCCTTTTGGGGTTCCTCGGATGCTCGATAACTGCTTCGTTTTTTTAGAAGGAGATGATATTGTGGACCCCATATGATAGATTTTGTCCACTTCATGGTCTTCGTACCTTACTGCAGTCCAATGAAAACCCTAGCCATGGAGATCGTGCGGGCACCTAGGAAAATTTTACATTCCTAACAAGATCTGCCTCCTTAGTTGCTATTATGCTAACTTTGTCATGCCTGTGCCTAAGAATTTGTTAGCTATACTACTTTTTATGTAGACATGCTCTGAGATCATGTTTAGATATTACGTGAAATATAGTTTGGTAGCAGAAACTAGCAGATCTTTTTGTCAGTGATTACGATATGTTTATATGATTCGTGCATATACCAGGGCTCTTAACATTTTTAGCTATACCATTGGTTATCGGCACCTTTTGGCAAATAGTTTAGATCAGGTGGCTGCATATGTCAAGTTACTAACTGACAATTGGCCTGGTATTTGAACTTTCATCCTATGAGAACATTCTTCTGTTGAGTTGCTTTGCATTTTTAGGGGACATGATCTACGGCATTTCCGTTTGCCTACTTAGGTAAGAAGCCAATATCTTAATAATATGTCCCTTAAAGAAACTTTACATCTTGCTTTTTATCATTCAGAATAGGGATTCATCATGATCTCTAGATGGAAATGCATAAATGTCATCCAGATGATGGAAAATGATCTTTGTGATGGAAAATGCATAAATCTCTACATGATCTACGGCCTTTGTGATGGGGGTGTCGTCGTCGAAGCCAGCCATGGCAGGGTAGCGGTAGGTTTAGCGGCGTGTAGGGGAAATTGGGGATGTGGGCGGGCAGGGATGGCAGCCGAGGAGGACGCCTAGTCTAATACCAGAGTTGATATGGCTTATTTGCTAAAGATCACAATTAGCAGATTGATAACTCCCTAGCTCGCCCCTGCTAGAGGCTCTGAGCACCTAGGAACTAACTTTCTTCCTGATCCTCTCCTATAGCCGCACATTGGCTTATAAAGAGAGTCCTAAGCCTAACAAACTTATCCCTAAAACTCAGCCAAACTGAACAACCAGCTGAACAAACTCCGACAACTTAATACTTATTCTAATTAGTTGTGGACACTGGCGCATTCTTCCTGTGCTGGTATTTATTGCCAAAGAATGTGTCCACAACACTGATCAAGTGGGAAGATATTATTACTTTTATGTTATGTACTAAAGGGTATACTTTTATTTCAGTACAGTTTTATCACTGTTCGCCTACACAGCCGTTTACACCGTTTACACGGCGTGTAAATGCTACTCGATGGGTAGCCATGTAGGCCGATTAGCCGTGTAAAGCAGTGCAAAACCGTTTCGACCGTTTAAACAGCCGTGTATACCGACTTTTTGCTAAACGATGGGTGACCGACCATTCACCATTTAATGTTTAGGCTAACACAAGTTTTATCAGCAAATCTCCCTACCTTGCTGTTTTTATTGCATGCTGACTAAACTTTTACCTTGGACAGAGTTGAAGATTGAATCCTAGCCATGGACTGCAACATTGATGATCTTGATAAGCAAAATGAAGGAACAGAAGCTCAAGTATACGTTCCTCAGGATGCCCAAGGGATTGTCCTTGCTTTTCTACCTGGTAGGGTTGTTGTCAAGCTTCGCAGTGTGTGCAAGTTCTGGCGAGACTGCATTGAAGAGCCTAGTTTTGTGAACAGTCACCTGAGCAATGCTTGCCGTTTCTACCAGTCCATTGCTTGTTTCACCTCGCTTGATCATGGCCTAGTCCACATGTACACATTTGATCCTGCCACAATGAATTTCAAAAGCGTGGAACTTGTGTTCTCAAATAGGTTTCACATGTCAGGCCCCTGCAATGGCTTGGTGTGCCCATATGATATAAAAGGAGACGCTGAGGTCTTGAATCCCACAACAAGGAAACACTTGAGGCTGCCAGATTCAGTACTCAAGTCACGGTCTCTTTACTCTGAATATTTTGTTGGATTTGTGCACTCCACAAAAGAGTACAAGGTAGTCTCTGTCCGTCACTGTGTGCGGTTCTTGGCATTTGAAATATGCACTGTTGGTGCATTGTCATGGAGAACAATACGTGAATCTGCAGAGCTTCTGAAGGCAACGAAGGCAGTCATTGTTAACGGTAGCATGTACTGGCTACTTCTTCACAAGGCATCCTCCAATTTGTCTCGAGAAATCCTGATGCTCAATCTGACAGATGAGACGTTCACAAAAATTGCCATCCCTGATGCTGTAAAAAAACATGATATGGAATTATTAGAGGGGGAAGGAAAGCTTCTTTTGTTGTCAAATCATTATGATAGATCATCTAGAATTACAGTTTCAGATATTTGGGTGGTGGACTTGACTCATCAAGACTGGATCCACTTGCATACAGTTGCTCCTCGGATGCCTGTGGGCATGAACCCTTTTTTCCAGCTCAAGTCAAAGATCTTCTTTGGCAACCAAAAGCGACTCATCTGTGTAGATCTTGAAGATCGTACAGTTTCATACATCGAAATGCCTTCTGGTGAGACTTTGATATCTTGCGGCATGTTTGTGGAGAGTTTTGCACCTGCTGTGACAGGCTTGGTGAGCTCTACCGCGTCATCATATGGTAACAGTTCTGGTCTCAATGAACCATCCTCAGCAGACCCTGGACAATCTTTTCAAAATGCTGAATCATCCTCAATAGGCCGTGATCAATCTTCTGGTCTCACTGGATGGTCCTCAGCTGACTTTGAGCCGTCCTTTAATAGAGCAAAGAGAACAATGGACATGGTGTGGAAGATATGGAAACATGGTGGTCTATCTCTGTGCTGAACATCAGCCGGTTCCTTTAGGCTCATACAAGTTGCCATCTTTTGTGTGTAAGGTGCGATGCTGTGTTTGCTCATAGGTACGGTACTGGTGGGAATAATAAGCCATGGCAATGGACAGAGGATGCCAAAACAAAAAGGGGGGGGGGGGGGGACTGAATAAACATCAAGCTTGGAGCGCCTGGCTTGGTCTATGGATTATCCTCTACGGACACATCAGCTGGTTCCTTTTGCCTCGTACAAGTTGCCATCCTTTGTGTGTCCTGTATTTGTTCATAACTCATAACTGTGGTACTCGTGGAAGTAAGAAGCCATGGCAATGGGACAGAGGATACTAAAGGAACTGAATAAACAGCAAGTGACATGGCTGTGACTGTGCTTCAAAAATGACATGGCTGTGACTGTAACCTATAAGTTGTGGGCAATAATGTTTACCCCTGCTTGTGGGGTTTGTACAGCTGAGAAATGCTGAGGTTATTGTTTTGCTCTGTACCTGTAAGCTGTGTCTGTATGTATGCATTGAGTTTGTGAGCAAAATGGATCAGTAAAAATTGTTGCTTATATTATTATGTAAATATAGGCAAGACAAACTCTAGGCTCTATGAGCAGCTAGAACATAATTCTGCTGATTCGGCTGGTTTAGAAGCCAGCCGAAATAGACCAGCAGAGCAGAGTGATTCTGTTCAGCAATGCCACCATTCTGCTCATACAGTGGGCAAGGCCAGCGATGGCGGGAAGCCGAAGTACGGCCAGCAGCACTGGCCGGCTGCGCCACCGGCGCACCGTGCCTGGCAGATCTTCTCCAGCTGGAAGCTCTTGACATCGATTTTAAACAGCTGGGCGTCCCTGACGCGGTACCTCGCCATGAATGCCGGCTTCTCCTCGCTGACCTCAAGGATCAAGCACCCGTTGGGCGTGCCCCGGATGCAGAACGGCCGGTGGTACGCCGCCGGCCACGGCAGCAGGATCGTCTTCTCCAGCTGCCACCGCGGCGAATCGGCGTCCTGCAAGATCGTGTAGTAGTGGAGATTGGCTCTGCCGCCGGGGTGGTGGAAGTCGTGCGCGAACATGCCGACCTTCCCGTCCGGGGCCTCCACCACGGCGACGTGCTCCTCCTAGTAGCCGGCCGGCGAGGGGATGATGGAGAGGGCGAGCTCCATGGCGCGCGTGTCGAGCACGAGCCACCTGTTGGTGAGGCAGTCCACCCAGTAGAAGCGGCCGTGCGCGTAGTGCCGCCGGTTCCAGACGGTGTGCATGGGGCAGCTGAACGGCGGCCGGTGCCTGCGCCAGTGTAACACCCAGGTGTTAATCACTTGTAGTTAAGGTTAATCATGTGTTTGACATCATCATTAGCATTAATCGTGCTTGTAAAAAAATTTGGATTAAATTTTTGCTAGCTTGTTAACACATGAAATTATGACTAGTTTTCAAATCCAATGAAAAATGTTTTAAAAATAACTTTTAAATTCTTGCTCAAATAAACTTTTGCCTAAAATCAAAGTTGTAGGGTTTTGCAAGTTAAACAAATTTCATGTTCAAGGATTTTCAAGTTGCCACGCAAAAACTTGAGAAAGATTTGAGTTCTGAAAAGGGCCATATTTCGAAGTTTCAAGAGTTAAAAATTAACTTTTAAAGTAGGCTTCAAATGAAAATGTGCCTGAAACGGAAGTTGTAAATCTCGAAATTTTAACCAAGTTTGGTTTGGTTTAAAATTTCCTTTGAATTGGTAAAAGTGAACAAAAGCTTGAAATATTTATTTTGGTTTTGAAATGGTTTTCAAATTCCAAACGGAATTGCAAATTCACAAACATTTGAACAAACTTTACCCAAATTTGGAGCTTACACATGGGCCCACCCTGTCATCCACTTCCATCCCTTCCTGTGCTGCACAGGGCATGGTATGGAGGGGAGGCGTCTCTCGAAGCTCCCAGCGTGGCTGTCGTGGATGCTCTTCCGTTTCCTGGCCAGCGACGTCGCCAAATCGTCCACGGCACAGCGCCACTCGCGCCGAGCGTCCCCGCCCATCCCTTGCTGCCGCGTTGCCGTTCTCGAGCCGTCTCGAGCTCGCCTCCTCGCTATCTCCCCTGCGCGCTTGCCGCCGTCGCCCAGACCCTGCCGGCGTCCCATGCTCGCGCGCGAACGCCGCTCGCGCCGCGCGCTCGCCGCACGTCTGCGCGCCGCGCCGCTGTCACCGGTCGTGCGCGCCCCGCCCCTGCGCCGCCCCGTGCTTCGCGGGTCGCGCGCGCCCAGCTCCGCCTGGCCCTCGTGCCGTCTCGCCCCACCGCCATCTCGCCTCGCCGCTGCCCGCCATGGCCGCCGCCCTGGTCGCCGTGGAGCCCCCACTTCCGCCCTCTCTCCGCCCAAGATGACCCGCCCATGAGCTTCCCCATCTCTCAGTGAACCTCCCCGGCCCGGCTGCCCCCTCCAAACCTCGCCAGAGTACCCCCGCCGTCGTGCGCCACCACGGCCGGCCGGCGGAGCTCGTAGAGCCGCCGCCTCCGGCCGTCCCAACCCGCGCCAAGACCGCCCCGAGGTAGCTCTCGACCTCCTCCATCTTTCCCCTAACCTAGCCCTCGCCGCCGGCGAGCCATGCCGCTGGAATCTGCCGGCCAGCGCCGCCCGACCCCCTCCCCTGTTTCAATCTGGCTAGGGGCATTTCTGTGAATCCCCAAATCTTTACAGGGGTCTAACTGCAAAAGTTCATTTCCTTTTTAGTTTAAAAAACAGTGAACTTTGGAAAATCATAGTAAATCATAGAAAAATCAGAAAAATACAAACTAAAATTTGTTGGATTCCTTTTCCTAAGATCTACAACTTTACTTACAGGTTAATCTTTAGTTTCTAAATAGTTTTTGCTCTAGTTTAAATGTTAGTTTAAGTGGTTGCAAGCTTTGAAAATGCCTAGTAAATAGTACAAAAATGAGAAAAATATAAAACCAGTTGGGTTGGTTTTGTTTTGACATGTAGAACTTAGGAAAATATTTAACCTGCTGTTTGTTTAATGTTTGTATGATGTATTGATTTAATCATGAGTAATGCTTGTTTTAGCTTATTTATTTAATATCTGCAGTTTTGGAAGTCCAAAAATTATGAAATTTATGCAGTATCTTACTATTCGCATGCTTAGTTCACCGTAAAAATTTGGTGCCCAGAAGTTATGTGCATGTTTGTAAATATGTTTTTGTTCTGTTTGTCTTGCTAGGGTTAAATTAAATGTTTTCTGTTGTCAAAAAATGTTGGCAAAATATTGTTGCATGCCTTATCAATAACTCATCATGCTGGTAAATTTTGGTTATTAGTTTTAGGCGGCAAGTCATGTATCTGCTTTTGTTTAGTTGCTAGCCATAGCTTTTCTGTTATAATGGTTGCTAGGCAATTCTTTTCTGCTGGTTTAATTTCAGTAACTCATGTTGATCTGGTATAAGTTTTGTTAACTCTTTTAAATACTAGAATGTAGGTTACTGTTATATCGTTTGGTCCCATGTATCTTGTTAGTTAAATAAATTGTCCTATTTGTTCTTTCTTGCTTTGTATCTTTGCTTAGCCTTTTCTAAGCAAGCTAGTAATGCTTTTTAGTAGAAAACACTTCAGCCTAAAATACTTGAGTAAACTCTCGTATGTAGCACCAACTCCTTTGACTTTTGAACTTGGTTGTTGTATTCACTCGATAAATGATTGCCCAGTCATGTCTTTCTTCTTAATTGTATCGCATTGCATTGCATCAGGTTCGTGCCCATGCAAGCGTGACTTGTGACTGTCCTGCTTGCCCTTTCTGTCGTATCGTCTACTGCACTTACATGCATTCAAACATCCGTCTTGGTGCATCTCATTTAGGTACGCTAGATGTACAACGCGTGGACGTGAAGCACGTGCGGACGGAACCGAACCACAAGACGGTGTTGGGTGGACGCATCCTGAAGAGAGAAGGACCCGCTGGAGCAACCAAAGACCCGGCTCAAAGTCAGAAGGGCCCAAGGCCTTGTTAGTACTAACACTGACTCAGTGTTATCCCAGGCAAGCCCCGGCGCATAACCCTTAATTTTAGTATTCAATGTTTACTATATAATTATTGTGCATTTACGTTTCTAGGAGTTGATTGGAACCTTAGATGCATAATCCCTAGGTTTCCTCGGTTACTCTACTAGTGTGCAGGTCGTTAGTATTGCAATGCTTAAATAGGTTTCGGTAGAAGTCGAGTGATTCCTGTCACTCGCGAGTTATAGTATCTTGTTACTTATGGCAAATTTGTTGGAGAAAGAATTGATGAGGAAAGAGAAATGGAGACCGGGCGGAGATGAATATGATTATGGATATGAAATGGATGAAGAGTATACCTCCGCCTGTGTCGATTAAGTCCCGTACCGTTGTCTGGACCTGCTGATCGAGTTTGAACAGTACTAACCACATGCCGAGAGTAGGAGGTAGTCGAAACCAGTAAGCTCAGTACCATATGCGCACAGGTAGACGGACTTGATACAGTCTTCACCAGTGGAGCTAGTATAGAAACTCATGGCTGACCCGTCGTTGGTATTGGTGGGGCTAGCAGTCCCGGGTCGCAGGGCAGTTCGGCTATTTGGTGTGCATATGTGAAGGGTTGCCACGTATGGTCCGATGGGGTCTATATCAGGGTTCACCTTACCGACGGTAAAGCGATTTTCGCCAACTAGCGGTATCGGTAAATCGGCGGTAAATCGCCGAAAACCGCTAGAAACCGCTCGAAACGACAATTCAAATTCAAAAAACCGGTAACCGTTGTTTACCGACCGGTAATCGATGTTTACCGACCGGTAACCGTCGTTTTTAACCGGTAAACACCGTATGACTTTGGAAAATTAAAAATTTTGGCAGCATTTCACCGTAATTTTGTAAATATCATTACTGATGGTATATATCAAACAATTATATAACATTTACACATACATAGAATAGAAGTTCATATCCATAAAAATAGAAATTCACATTCATAGTCCATATAGATCATCACAACAATAGTCTATGCAAATCATCACAACCATAGTCCTCACAAACCATCATCGTCAATATATATAATACATAGTAGTGGTTTCCAGTCTAAATGAACAAATGAACAAATGAAAATATATGTACATATTTGAAATATGAACACACATATATACATATAGCTAAAATGAACAAATTAACATCCAACTACCATGAACAAATGGATCCATATAGCTAATATGAACACATGTTTTTGAATATAGCTACACAACAAACATCTAAAAATCAATGTAAAATCAAGAAATACTCACAATGCAGTGGTTTCTGGTACAAACGCGCCGATTTCCGCTCGGAAAACGCCGAATACCGCTCGGGATTACCGGTCCGAAAGTTTTTTTATTTTTTTGAGTGCCCAAACAGTCAAAAATTTGAACATGTTCTATATTAGAATGATGTATGTCATCTCTACTTTCTTACCATATTTTTTCCTTTTTTATTTCAAATATTTTTGAAAATTTTAAATTCGGGCGAAATTTTTCGAAATTTACCGCCGGTATGGGTTGCAGCCTAGTAGCGGTATCGGTAAAAATCGGCGGTAACCGGCGGTTACCGATCGGTAAGGAAAACACTGGTCTATATGTGATGTGTGTGTTAGGTCCACCTTGCAAGGTTAAATCGGATCGATTCACCGTCAGTCGCTCTCGCTCTCGGATATGAGCACCTTGATCGCAGCACCGCATCGTAGTAAGGAAATGGAACATGAAGGATATTTGGAAATAATTTTCTGAATTAATATTCAATATTTACCATGTTTGCTTTAGCTATGCAAATCTTAGCTGATAATTTATCTATATAGAGTCTTGAGCTAAAATATTGAAAGTAAGGATCCACCCTTAGATGCTTTTCCGCAAAACCAACCCACCAGCCCAAAAGCCTTGCATGTCTAGATAATGGGCTAAGTATACCCATAGTCGGGTAAGCCTTGCTGAGTATTAGTATACTCAGAGTTTGTTGTTATCCTGTTTTCAGGTGTTTGTTGCTGGTTGGAGCAGACCAGGATTCACGTCGGTGGGCTCGATGTGACATCCTCCCGACTTCGTAGATCTCGTGGTTTTCAAACTGAACTTCCTTTCGAAATTTTCGCTGCACTTTTAACTCTGATAACTTTTATTTAAACTTAATTGTAATACTTTTCTTTGTAAACTTAATTTTGGGAACTTTAGTCTGCTTGTAATCATCTGTGCTCGTCTTCGTGCGAGACTTCCGGTGTTTTCGATCCTTAACCCAACATACTGCCAGATTACACTGTTTTAAGCGCGCTATAACTTGATTAACGCTTAAAATGATAGTTAGTGCACTTAAACCGATTTAATTTAGGCGGTTCTATCACAGCCAGATGAAGCAGTCCGGCGACGGGAGCGCGCCACCGCCCGTCGCGCGACGAGAAGGCGAAGACGGCGACCTTCCGCTGGCACCGGGCCGTCCAGAACACGGTGAACGGCGGCCGCTCCGCGTCCGGCTCGCAGGGCTCAGCGGGGGCGAGGAAGGGCTCGCACGCACGCCGGCCGCCCAAGACGTTGAGCGCGCCGTCGACGGTGCCGGCGAGATCCTCCAGGATGGGCGGGAGCAGGACGTAGCGGCGGGACATCGGGTCGCAGACGGCGAGCTCGGTGAAGACGGTGCCCCGCTCGGTGCCGGACGCGACGTGGTCGAGGAAAAAGCGGTCGAGGGAGAAGGTGAAGACCCCGAGGAGCGCGCCGGGGTCCTGGTGCAGCGCACGGTGGCGGCGGAGGAAGCGCGGGGAGGAGACGAGCGCACGGAAGGCGCCGCTGGCGGCGGCCGCGCGCACCAGCGCGGAGCGGGAGGGCAGGCGGAGCAGGATCTCGTCTGTGATCTCGTCGGGGATCTCGCGGGCCGGCTCCTCGCCTTTCCCGCCACCGCCGCCGCCGACCATGGGCGCTTGGCTCAGCTGAGCAGCTGCTGCTGCTCGAGTGCGTAGTGATGCCGTGGGCTGTGTGAGCCTGTGACTTGGGCAAAATATATATTGGTGGTCCTACCGAGCTGTGATCCAAATCTCCGAACTTTTAAAATACTAGCATAGACGCACGTGCGACACGCACGTGATTAAAAAATCTAATTAGCTTTTCATTAAAAAAAATTATGAAGCTCCAACCCGAGTCTATCTATTATGTAAACTTCTTCCCGTTTCATGCCATACTGTGTGTTCAGGGCCAGCTTGATGGATAAGTTTTGCCAACAGCTATATATATTTCAAACAGTGTTCAGACATTTAGGAATTCAGAAACTCTGTGTGTGGTTTGCTGTCCAAAGTTCAGAAATTCAGAAACCATGCTGTGTGCATGCGAAGAACACAGGTCTTAAACCTTTCATGGCATTCGAAAATACACAATTGCAGGTGAGTATGAGTCGGTTTAAATAATTAAATCAAACATACAAGGATGATTCTTGTAATGCCATCTTATTCCTACGGAATAGAATCTGCTGTCAGTGCCACATGTTGAACCTGACGTTATCAATCGTGAAAAGAGAGGACAGAAGCTGTTGCTTTGCACAGCGCCTGGAGCTCGTGGCGTAGGATCCATGAATCCATGGCCGTCGTCACCTCCTCCTCGTCCATCTCTCCATCAGTTGAGTGCCGGAGTATCGATCGGGGGTGTGCGGCAAAAGGCGGGCGGGTTGCAAGCTCGGGGATCGCACGAGCTAGCGCGGAGCCTGGCGAGCGCAGGATGCTGACGGGAGAGCCCAAGCGCTGCTCGTTGAGGTCCCCAGCGGCGGGGGCGGGGGCCACAACAGGCGGAGGTGATCGGGGCGCCGATGCCGAGCGGCAATAGGCGGGCGGACTGCGAGCTGGGGGTCCCACGAGCGAGCGCACAGAGCCTGGCAAGCGCAGGATTCCGACGGGGGGAGCCCAGGCGCTGCTCGTTGATGTCATGTCCCCGGCGACTGCCACAATTGGCGGCGATGACCGGTGACGGGACGAGCGGGTCCGCGCCGGCGGGTACGGAACACCCGGTGAGAAAAACAATTGTATTTTGACAAAAACGCTCTCTAACTCGTAGTTTTTATGAGTCTACATCACCTCCCACCTCCCTCCGTCCTTACGGGCGGGTCCAATGTGAGGGGTAAGATGAGTCCAGTTTAGATAAAAAAATTTCAATTGTTTTCGATCTTTATAGTATAGATACTGAGCAAAAGATTCATCTTAAAATGCATCTTTAAACTATATTGAGCAAAAAAATACATTAGATTTAATAGATTCGTGTCATGAATTAGTCTAGAGGTTATCCAATTAATTTATCATTATTCTATATTTAGTACTTCTAATTAGTATCAAATATATGATGTGACAAGGCTAAAGTTTAGCTGGAAAACGAACAACCACTTATTACATGGTGTCATCTGGATCTGGATCCCTAAATGCTTTAAACATATATTTATTTTACAAACTTGTATGATGAATGTGAAGAGTTTGCTGATCCAATAATATATTTTGAGAGTTTAAGAATCTAAGTGACATTCAAGCACAAATTTAGGGATACGGAGATGCATTTTAAGAGTTTAGGGATATGAGTGATACATCAGAATAAATTCGAGGGTCTAAAATATATTTTGAGAGTTCGGAAAAGTTAGATAACACGTCGAAACAAATTTATCGACCACCTATGTAATTTACTCGCAATAAGCCAGGTGGTGGCCCACTAGGCCTGCGTCGCCAAATCATGGCATCCGGATCCACCGACAGCAGAGAGGAAATCTTATTTAAAATACTAGTAGGGATATGATTCATTAGCGAGAGGATATCTTATTTAAAATACTAGTAGGGATATGATTCGTTAGTTTGAGGAACGACTCCCATCTTCAGGGATCAGCTTCAGGGATCATCTGCACCGATGTGTGGTGAGCCCGGCTTTGAGTTGCGGTTTGACACGGCGATGGCAGCCATTTTGAACCATGGCAATCTCAAAGCCTTGATTTGGAGAGGAAGGGGAGCTGATGTGGGGGGGGGGGGGGGGGGGGGGGGGGGGGGGGAGGAGCTAATAGACAAATGGTCATGCTAATATAGTTAGAGCCTATGATTTCTTTGCGAAGCTTGTGGTTGCCCCCATTATGATGACTAACCTAGAGGAATTATGTTGCTCAACCATGCTATGATGCAACATCAAGAATTATAGAGCTAGAAAAAATGTCAATGATACATTGGAAGTACTATAATTCTAGGGAAAGATCGAAAGAGTAGTAGAATCATGGTGAATATAATTTTATAGGCGGAATCACTAGAAAAAAAAAAGAAAATATACCGGCCTAACATCACTAGCCTCCGGCCTAACAAGGTTTGAACAAAATAATTCTGAGGAACTTTAAGAGGACTTACATAATGGAACTTTGTGAGGATCATCTTAGGGACAGAAAAGGATGTTATATTAAATGTGAGTTTTGTATACTGTTTTTAAACAGTTTTTCTTAGATTACACGGGAGGGAAGTTGTGGAAATCAGATCCAAATGATTTGAATAGACAATTGTTGGTTGGGTCGTCGTTGTCTTCGATAACGTGTTATCCTCCAGCAAAATAAAGTCTTCCATAATATGAAAGTGAAATCTCAAAAAATTACAGCCCCCATAGTGTAAACAGCTAGCATCGCGCTCCGTAGGTTACAACGTGTGTACATCACTACTAGATTCACACTGTAAATAAAAAAGAGAGCGATTTCCTTATATGCCACCTAGAAAACTCGTAATCTCTCATATGTTATTGTTAGTGTCTGTAATACATGAGTTCCCACTCCCCACAGTCCCACAGTTACACATAGTCCCACAAGTTTTCTGCTGTCGGTGTTTTACCATCACATCTACCTAAGGATACCCTTAGATAGATGGATGGTCGTGGGAAGTTGCCAAGATCAAAGAACACGATGGTGCAAGCAACATAAGGGTTTAGACAGACTTGTTATTGTTGTGTCTGTAATACATGAGTCCCCACTCCCCATAGTCCCACAGTTACTGACAATCACATATAAGTGATTTAAGGTTGAACTAACAGTATGTGAGTACTTTTTTCTAAAGAAAAAGAAACCTCCCACAGGTTCCTTGCATCCCCCCAGATCATTGCCACGCCAACTACTGGAAACAGTTCCTATGATGTACTGTAGAGGGACTTCACTCCTATTGACGTGCGGACCCGACCATGCTGGGATCCACATGTCAGTGAGTCTTATGCGGTACTGCAGAGGAGACTCATCCCCAACTACCACTAGGCCGCCACCTCCTTGTGCTCAAGTTCTCAATCTCCATGGTGTCAACGACTCTAGCCAGCTGATGGAGCCTAACATCAACGGCAAGCAAAATAGATTTACAGTCTTGGGAGATGGGAGATGCCCAAATGTTCTCTCTATTTTGGGTATCACAACGTTGGGCACATATTTTTGAGGTCTTGTGTTTGGGGTTGAGGTTATGATTCATGGTTTCAAGAGGATTTGATGACGATATTTGATCAAAATGGTACTACACGAATTTTTGAAGAGAACTTGCTGCTATATCGATCGTCCTAAGGATTATTAAAAAGAAAAGATAAGGTTCATGATGAAAGCTAGCTCTGAGTAGCGTAATATAGATCATCTGTGATACTTTCCTAGATTTTTTTTCTTACTGATGTGAGCTGTGATATTTTGCTATTGGGTTTGATGTTGCTGTGCTGCTGGAGTGGTGTGAGAGAAAAACAACGTTGGCTGGCTGGTGGCTGGAGGCTGCTGCTGGAGTGGTGTGAGAGAAAAATATTGCTGGCTGGCTGGAGGCTGCTGGAGCAGAACAGGGTCATTGGTGTCAATCTATTGAAGACAAAAGATGAGAGCGACGAGCTCTAGATTTTTTGAAGAATAACGAGCTCTAGATTCGAAAGGAGCATCTGCGGTGTAGCAAGACTTTACTAGAATTTTGCGCGAACTAGCATGTGCGTTGCATGGTGTTTGATGAGCTAGAAAATTAGCATGGCTAGTGTGTGCGCGCGTGCTCGCCACTTTTAATGGTGAGGTCGGATGGTAAACTTGTTGAGTAGTTACTAGTTAGTGACTTCTAATACGTACCGTATTAGTCTATAATGTTGTGGAGCTTCTTCGTTGTTACTCCAACCCTATTCACATGCTAATTGGACAGGGGTGAAGTCTTGTGGGACACTTGGACGTTGTTGGTGCAATGGTACTAGTTTAGGTCATTTCCAACGTGGTTTTTTTTCAAAAAATATCACATCATCTAATGAAATTTAAATAGATAAATAAAATAAATACCAATGCGTAATTTTATTTCGTGATTTCATAGGAGCAATAACATTTAATTACGATGCAGGAGAGTAGATAAAGTTGGATGAAATGAAACCGTCTAGCTCCCTGCCCCCAATAAGGTAAATGCTTGTTTGAATAGGTTTTATAGTCTTGGAAATAATGTATGTCCACTTTTATCCAGATGAAATGCATCCCTTATCTCCTTTAATAAATTCCTTGTTATGTCATCATTTTTATATATACAGCATCTCATGTAATAAGATTGAAACTCTTATGAAACCTTTAATGAGAATGCCATTTTGAAACAAAAGTAAAATTGGATTACACAACATATTCTTTTTTTCACACTAAACAATAACACCAAATCACTACGCTACTCGTGGTTCCAATTATAATGAGAAACAACTAAGAAAGTATAATTTTTTTTCTCTAAACATCATATATTTAAAAATGAAGGAAGTAATAAATTATGATAGTGAGGCTTGTGGTTTTGCACAAAGTAAATTCAGTATGCGGTCGCGCTCCATCCACTTTGGTCCCGGGATTCATCCAGATTCTTCATCCTACCAAATTTATCCGAAAGGTGACGCGTTTAGCGCGAGCGTGGCTATTGGCAATTGTTGTCGTGATGCACGCAGCTACTGTACATGTTCGGGTGCTTAGTACAAATTGTACAGTTTTTTTTGCGTCGTTTCCGTGATGACCTCTTCTTTCTCTTTTTTTAGAGGGGGCGTGGCAGAAAACAACGGCGACATATAAAAGTCGTGGTTTGTGGTTGGCATGGACGATGCTAATCTTGGACTTTGGAAGTATGCGAGGCCACACGAAGGTGTCGCTCTGTCGACGGAGGGCCTGGGGCACAGGAGATTGACACGATAATATGCGAATGGGTGCTGTGATGCTGTCTAGTTTTTGGCCTGTTTATTCTCAAAAATTTTTATGCGCTACAGTAATTTTAAATGTTTGACCACTAATTATAAGTATTAAATATGAATAACTGACAAAACTCATTACATAACCTTCAGGCAAAATCCCGAGACGAATCTAATGAACCTAATTATACAATAATTAGACAATATCGTGCTACAGTAAATAATTTCTAATAATGGATTAATTAGACTTAATAAATTCATCTCGTAATTTCCCGTCCATCTATGTAATTAATTTTATAATTAATTTATATTTAATACTTCTAATTAGTATTGTAAAAGTTCTTAAAAAATTTGCTCAAAATTTTTTGGGAACTTTCTCTAAAAATATAGCGACTAGCGTCTTGTCTAGTTGTGTGATGCGACAGAATTGAAAGTTGTGGGACGGTGCAACGAAGCAAGATCTGAGAGCAGGTATTATAACGGACTGAGAACCGGCTGAGATCTGACGTGGAGAGGAGAGAGAGCGGGAACGGGCTGCCGCTGAATCGCCCGCTGGCACCGGCTGCAAGGCTCCCTCTCTCACTGCAACGCAATCAATGCGGGCACGCATGCTCCCAGCCGGACTATAAAACCTGCTCTGATATCGTGGACGGGCCAAAAATATACTACGCAAAATAACTTTGGTTGTTGTTAATACGCAAAAATTTACTTCCAGTCAATAATTTGTGGTGGCAATTTTAACCATCGGTTTGGTTTCTACAAAAATGCGAACGAATTATATTCAATAAAAAAATCATACAATATAAACATTTCAGGTATATAAAATATCATATTTTTAGAAATGACTAATGATTAAAATTTACAAATATTTGTCTTTCTTTTGTGAGGAACAAGAAAGTGCAAACTTCTGTGAAGTATAAACTAAAGGGAAAAGTCCGGTTTACACCCTCCAACTATCGTAAAAAACCGATTTTCGACCTTTAAATACGAAACCGGACAACATTGGCCATCCAACTATCAAAACCGAACAAATTTGGCCCCTGGGTGGTTTTGAAAGTGGTTTTCCATTTTGTGAGAATTAAAAATATTCATTTTACACTAAAAAAATTATAAGTAATTCATTTTAAGTAAAAAAATATGAAATTGGTATCAAAAGTTTTCTAAAAATATAACATATCTATTGTCACATGACTTGTGAGCTATTCAGATCTATTTTTTTATGTTCATAATATTTGGCTACTTGCAGTTATACCTATTATTTTTAATAACTAAGATTCAAATGGAGCAATAATAGATAGGTTATATTTTTAGAAAAATTTTGGTACTAGTTTCATATTTGTCTGATTTAAAGTGAACTACTTTTGATTTTTAAATTTAATTAGATTTATTTAATTTTTTAGAAAAAGCAAAACCACCCCAAGGGCCAAATTTGCCCGGTTTTGATAGTTGGATGGACTATGTTGTCCGATTTCATAGTTAAAAATTGGAAATCAGACTTTTGCGATAGTTCGAAAGTGAAAATTGGATTTTTCCCTAAACTAAATGAATATATACACAGAAATGCATACGCATCTGGCTGGCAAGGCGGGTTGGACTCAGCCTGGAGATATATGGGCATAGGGATAGGCCAAGCCAAACAGAAACCACTATCGGGCCGAACAGACAACCCAACCCAACGCTCATTAACGGGCAAAACCCCCCAACCCATTTCCAAACCCCCTCCCTCCTCCACCTCCCCTCTCCCCTCGCTTCCTCGCCGCCGCCGCCGCCGCCGCCACAGCCACCGCCACCATGCTCCGCGCCGCCCTCACCTCCGGCGGCGGCCGCCTCACTGCCCTCCTCCCCCGCCACCACCCCGCCTCCTCTCCTCGTCCTCCACCATCGCCTCCCTCTTCTCCGATCCCACCCCTCCCGCGGACCCCGCCGCCGCGATCCAGTCCGCCGGCGTCGATCTCTCCCACCCGGACACCGTCCCCGCGCTCCTCCTCGACCCGGGGCTCGCGGGAAACTACCCCGCGGCCTCGCGCTTCTTCTCTTGGGCCGCGTCCGACCCCGCCGCCAAGGCCGCGCTCAACTCCCGGTCCTTCAACTCCATGCTCCAGCTCGCCGCCGCGCACGGGGACGCCGACCGTTTCTGGTCTCTCGTCGCGTCCATGCGGTCTAGGGGCTACGGGATCTCCAAGCCCGCCTTCCGGGCCGCCTCCGAGAGCTTCCGGGCCAAGGACATGGCCAGGGACGCCGACCTGCTGCCGGTGGCATTCGCCGCGCACGGCAGGAACGCGGCGGCGGCCGAGGTATGCAAGATTCTACGGGCGCCGGGCAAGGATGACACCCAAAAGCTAGCCATGCTGAGTGGATCGAGTGTTGAGGTGACTGATGAACTGGTGGCATTAGTGGTGGAGAAGGTCGGGCAGTTCCCGCAGCAAGCAATGGTGTTCTTCCGGTGGGTGGAACAGTCAGCTGGAGCCGGGATCAGTTGGGGCAAGGTTTACAATGTGATGGCGAAGGTTCTCGGCCGTGAGGATTGCATTGAGGAGTTCCGGGAGGTCCTGCACAAGATGAGGGGCAAGGGGCTTGAGATGGATCGAGATGTGTATGTTACTGTCACCGACAGATTCCTCAAGAGGAAGATGGTTGAGGATGCTGTGGACCTGTTCCGATTCATGACATGCAGGCCAGAGAAGCTCTCGAGGGATGATTTCATATTCTTGCTGAAGAAGGTCCTAGTGACTGGGGATTTGGATTTCAAGTTGGTGACGAGAGTCTTGCAGTACTATCAGCATGTGGGCAGCAAGGTCAGAGACTCAACTTTTGATTCTGTTCTCAAGTCGTTGAGGAGTGTAGGGAGGCTTGGGGAGAGTGACAGAGTTCTGAAGGCGATGCAGGAAGGTGGTTTCGAACCGGATAGTGCTGATCATGAAAAGGCTGTTCTTGCAATGTGTGATGCTGGCAATCTGGAAGAAGCACGAAATTATTTGACTGGTGTGGAAGAGCCAGGGCATAAGTTGGGTCCAAAGATATGGTCTTGTTTAGTTCAGAAGTATTCTCTTGGTGAAAATGTGGATACAGCAGTGTCGTGCTTCCATGAAATGCTGGAAAAAAGCGGCACCGGCAACGAGAACGTGGGTTCTGCTCTTGAGGTGCTGGTTTCTGGATTACACAAGAAGAGAGGGTCGAAGGAAGCATTCAAAGTTCTGAAGAACATGGTAACAGAGAAGGCTGTGGTTCCTTGGCAAACTACCTACAAGTATTTGGTCCACAAGTTAATCCGCCAAGGACATCTGAAACCAGCTTTTGAAGTGCTAGGTTTAATGAAAAGCCATGGTTATCCACCTTTCGTTGATCCTTTTATCCCTCATATTTCAAAGTCTGGGACTGTGGATGATGCCCTGGGTTTGCTGAATGCAACATCTTTGAGGGGGTTGCCGTCAAGAATAGTTTATCTGCGCTTATTTCAAGCTTTCTTCAAAGAAGAGAGGCATGAAGTTTCCCAACAGCTGCTTTCCCAGTCTCCTGCTAGCATCCAAAACCATGCAGATATTCGTGATATTTTCAATAAGCTGGAAGAACCTGTCGCAGCAGCATTGGCAGAGGGTTGATACGTGGCTAAATTGAGTTTTTGATGCCCACATTTGGATGGCAAGCTGAATTTGCCCTTTTGACTTTGTAATAGGGATTTGAGCTGATATCAGAAACTTTAGCTGAAATGCTTGCACTATTTTCCAAAGAAATAAGTTATTATTTTCTTAAAAAAAAATCTCCTTAGCTTCTTTCTGTTTGAGCCACATATTACCATGCCTTATGCAGTTATGCTGGCAGGGCCGTATGAATCAATAGCTGTTGTCTTTGGCTGCTTTGTTATTGGAAGATGCAAAGATTGGTTCTTATCCAAATTTGAAATGTGCATATATTTTCACATGAAATATCTTGTGATGTATTTTGATTGTATATATACAACTCTACTTGAACTCCTAAATTGTAAACACTGAGTTCATAAAATTTATGACATGATGTCTGTGGCTATCTGTGCAAACACTCTGTACACATGGGCTGACCATCTGTATAAAAACTGGGCCGAAATCTATAGTGGACAAGAGCTGAAACAAACTGAGACTGGCGAACTATCACGGATCGTGTCCGCAGCTGATAATTCCTGTCATCTTTTCATCTACCTGAATCAATAAATGCTCGTCTTATGCTGCTACTAGCTTTTTCCTGGAACTGCATTTCAAAAGAACAGGTCAGTGTTGCTGCTGTTCCAGATCAAAGACAGTAATTTACCGAGTTGCATGTCGTTCAGGGTTGAACTACACTAGTTACCAGTAGATGGTAAGTTACTCTGAACATCTATCATTTCTGTGCTGAATTCAGCAATTTATTCTTGGGGGCAACCAGTTGCCTTTGAAAGGGTACCTTTTCTTGATGTAATCTCCTTTTCGACTTCTACAAATATCTCCCTCAACCTGTTGGTGGAATTCGCAATGACATTCTTTGCAGCCTTCTTCTTGTGCTTAGCGCCTTTCAACCATGCAGTCCCTAATAACACCTTGAGGTTGCAGGTGTTCAGTCTCAAGGCTGTGCTCGTCATGTGGTACTTCAACTGGATCTGCAATGCCAGCAAACACTGTGACCTGACAATTGGAGGTAAAACATGGGACTGCTTTGGACAAAAACAGCTTTGGTTATCTTACACTGGAGTAGTCTTCATGCTGGATGCCTTGGAGGGTCATCACCTCCTCGATGACCCAGCCTTCTTGGTTTGGTAACTTATATTTTTGTTGAGTGGTCGTTGCTTCCCCTCCATATCTTGACAAGCTTTTGTCAAACCTAAAGCTGATACGCCTTTGGTATATGTCCCGGTTCAGTAGCTCCCATTCTGTCGCTGAGTAATCAACACAACCAGCTCTCTCCATCACTTTATGTTCCAGTGAACCTCCGGAGAACATCTCCATCAAGTCACTGATCTGCAAATGCAGAATAACTGAGATTTTAGCAGATTCTTTTGCATTGCATTGTATAAAAGTTCAAGAGATGAGTCCATTGACAAGATCACAAGACAGCAAAACTCACGTCAACAGAAAGAACTGCTGAGTAGACTTCTGACATTTTTACATCGTCATTGGCCAACAGAGAACCTTCTTCATAGGGAAGCTCTTTCAGTTCAGATTCTTTATCAATTATCTCACCTTTCTGTTCCAGACCTGATGACCGCATTTTCCATATCGCCATGATAATCCTGACAGAAATGTTTGATATGTTAACACAAACATGTCAAGAAGCCTATTGCAAATACTTATAAAAACACGAGAGTTCACTAAATACTTTGTAGAACATGAAAAAAAGTATAGTGATCTACCAGTAAGGAATATATGGATAATAAAAAGGAATTTATTATTAATTTACTGCACTACTCCTGTTCCTGAAAATATGAGTAGGATGAATTGATATTGGTTATCCAACTGTGTATGTTTGTTTCGTAGAGTCCAAAGAGGTATTTGTGTGCCTGTGGGGGTTGGCCATCATACTACTCCCTCCATCCTTAACAAGTCATTCTAATCTTATCCTAAATCAAACTATTTTAAGTTTGACCAAATTTATACATAAGATATATCAATATTTATGACGGTAATATTATTCTACACCTTAGGTGTAGCATTTATTCTACACGCAGCAGTCAAATTACTAACTGAACTGACCAGAAATTTCTGAACCGAGTTACTGAATTACTGAATCACGTTCAGTAAAATGGTGTTCAGTAATCGCGCGCAGCAATTATTACTGAATATTTGTTTAGTAGTTAGTTGGGTGTAGCTACACCTAGGGTGTAGAATAGCATGTGGGTATTTATGATACCAAATGGATATATTTTCGTAAACTTGGTCAAACTCAAGTAATTTGACTTAAGTTGAAACTAGACTGACTTGTTTTTTGGGGACGGTGGGTGTATGGTCAACATAAAACAACACCAACTATACCTTAAACAATCTATACAATGAAGAAATTCCAGGTATTTTTTTTCCATCATGTCAACCATGCTGCCTCAGTAAAAATTTATTATTGAAACTATTACATCAGGAGTCAGGAACACAGGATAAAAAGACATGGTAAAGTATTTAAGATTGTTCTTATTTAAAATCATCTGAACCAAATGGTGTGATAATGATCAATAAAATCAGGTTCTTAAACTATAATTGTCTCAAACAAATGAATAATATGGTTCAATATCTCTTCGGAATTCTGCATATCAACATGAAAATTAAAACAAGGATACCTCATACCTGTGAGCATCATTGAATGAAACAAATGTCTGGAAATGGAATTTCAGTCTTCCTTGAGGATCCAATGTTTTGGCTCCATGCCTAGCTTCAAGACCTCTGTCTTTGCGAAGGATGATCATCAAGGATGGACTGCCAACTGTTGCAAGTTTCGGTGGAACAACCTGGATATCATCAATGTCTTCCCAAAGAAAGAAAAATTTTGTTTTCCGGCCAAATATATTGGCATAAAACCCAGCTATTCTTGGGGAAAGAAAGAGCCGCCCCTATTAAAATGACAACTACCTCAGTTACTGATTAGACCAAAAGCAGGTGCAAAGGATAAAAATAAGATAACAAGTTGCAGCATCAGTGTGCCACACAAATCATGACCAAAAGCAGGTTCAAAGAATAAAAATAAGATAACAAGTTGCAGCATCAGTGTGCCACACAAATCATCAAAAAGTGTACAACGATGACCCTATTTCACTGGGAACCATGGTATATAGACTTACAGACTACAATTCTTATGTGCTTTGTTAGTTTAACTTCATGTGCAAGGTTTACATTGATTAATTTCACATATGCGAGGTCCAGCACTGCATATTGGACGCTGAAAATAAATGATAATGATGTATTTCAAGATAGTATCTCCTATTCCAAGCAAAAAATTCAGCTGTAAAATCAATGCCAAATTGCCAACTCGACACATGCAAAGTCATAACATTATTACATTATTACCTGAAGTGGCATTTTCCGTTTTAGATGGCAAGTAAAATCGTCAATGAGGAATTCTTCAGGAGGAAGGCTAAAGAGCTTACGGAATGCTGAATTTGTCTGCGCTGAGCGCAAGTGTATCTGAACATTCAGTCATGCAAGTTTAGTATTAGAATGCATTGTGGTGGCACTAAAGCAAATTTGGAGAACTTTTTCCTCGATTGAATTTTGAACAACTTGTACCTTCTTGCCAACTTCTTTCCCCATTTTTTCTAGATAATCCAAAACAACTTCAGTCCCCCGTGAGTTACTCAAAAAGATGCGCAGATGCAATTTTGGCTGGTGCCCTTGGGGAAACCTTCCAGCAAGAGGAAGCCACATGTCACCCAAATCTGACAAATTGTTTTTTACAAAGTTGACTTCCGTTTGACCAATAGGAGTTTCATTGCTTGGACCATCTGAATCATGCACAACCACGTCCAACCTTGCTGGAGGGTCATCCATCGCATCAAATTCAAATATCTCTATAGAGTTGAAAAATAAAAGAATCAAGCAGATTCTTAGAAGATCAAGAGCTAATTTTATCTTTAAGGTTAGAGGAAACTCAACCCAGAACCGATGCTTACCATTCCATTTTGGTTCAGACGTCTGGTACTTGACTGAGCTAGTTTTCCTCTTTCCATTGCAGGTGAAAACTACATAAGGATCAGGCAAACCAGGTGTACCAGCACTTACTACACTACTTCCCTCAATAAGTGCAATTGTCAATAACCAACCATCTCCATGAGCTTTGACTCCATGATCACTACCTAATATTGAAATAAGAAAAATGCTAATTAGATGTCTTCCTCATAAGGGAATGACGAACTTCGCAATTTGCAGCTGAAATGAATGAATCATATTTTTGAATATGAATAATTTGCTCTTTTATATCATCTAGAAGACTCAATTGAGAAAATATCACTTCATTCTTGATTGACATCTACTAGATCGTCCATCACAAAGACAATTAAATATCCACTGCTTTTAGAATAGGGAGATTTGTTACCGCGCTGTTTCCAGGCTTGCAAAAAACGTCGCCCTACTTTGATGATATTATGCCCCTGAATGATCAAAATGATACAAAATACAACCTCTCCAATGGAATCTGGAAGATCAATACCAAAGTATTCAAGTCCCCCATGCACCATATTGGGTTTAGCTAGATGAAGATGTGTAATAATATACAGTGCTGTACTGAGTGAGAATATGAATGCGAAGCTCCCAAGGAAGCGGGCAACCAGCTTCCAGTTTGATTCTTTCTGTGGCTGCAGAGAAGCTAAGATTTTATCTTTGCTATTAACATCATCAAGCTCAGCTACCTTGACTTTCCGGGACAGTACTTCAGTAAACTGTGAATATCCTTCTGCAAGGCCTTGTCTTGTCCCATTCTCGATCATTCCTTTCAACATCGTACTCTGAACAAAGTTCAGACGCCAACTTACATTAAGTTGTGTGGTTTGTTCTTCAGAAGCAGACTGGGGACCAGGTATTATACGGTACAATATCTCCACCTTGAAACAATTACCACAAGGAACGTCAGGAGTGCTAACACTAGATAAAACTGCAAAAGAATTTCCAGATGCCTTCAAGTATTTCTGCTCTTCAGTGGCTTTAACAGATTTAACTAATTTGCTTGCAGCTTTTGTGTAAGTTAATGTTCTTTTCAAACAATTCTCACTATTCTCCTGTTTCCAAGGCTCGATGTGAAATCCACTTGTTCCTTGAAGTTCGGCAACTTCTGGCCAGAAATCTGAATTTGCAGTAAACAACATTGAATTCAGTTCAGCTGGTGCGATGCTGTAAGATTGATCCACTAATACACCACCAGGCAAGTTTGCTGGCATTTCACAAGCTTGGTCTTTGGACTCCATAGTTTTCAGTAGTTCATGAAGACTGGCCTCAGGCAACATGCAATTCTCTCCATTTTCACGAGAGTCAGAATGCATTTTTGCATCTCGAAACTGGTCTGTGACAGGATCGGATGCTACAGAATGTGCAGCATCAGCGGATTTCCTGAAGTATCGAGACATGACCTCAACTACTGACGATGTATCAGCAATGGAGCTACCGTCATCTTCTTCAGGCTCCAGAAGAATGGACTGCTCTGTGCTGACACAGGATGGTGGGCCTGTGCTTTTAGAGCCTTGCTGCTCCATGATACTTAGGGTTAAACCATCCAAACTTCTGAGGGATGCCTGATCCATGCTGCCACAGGCTGAAAGATCCAGACTGCCAGTAGTAGCTGATAATGACGAGTCAGTAGTTGCAACTGATCTGTATGAGCTGCACGATATATCATCGATATGTTGCGGTGGAGCTTGATGTGTGTCCTCACAAAGGGTGGCCCTAACTGATAAGTATACCCTCAGGCAAATTTCACCTGCAAGGAAATATAACTAAACAGTGAATAATGCTACCTTGAGTTACCACTACATTTCACTTTCCAGAAAATTCGAAATTCATAACTGCAGTAAAGCATTCATCAGATTGGGGATAACAGAACAGTTGTAGATTGGGGACAGATACTCTTGAATCCGAAAAAAAAAATCAGTCAATTAGGGAGGCATTCCTCTAGGAAGTCGCGAATTTTACTAGAAACAACAGGAGCAAAGCAATATGATTTCATTTCCCTGAACAAGTAGAGTGCCTATTATGAGGTGTAATCCATGTATAACATCCATTCTCCTACCCACATTTCCTTGGATTCTGTTTCGATTGCTTTGGATACTACTACGCGACGAAGCATTGATTTGACGATTCCATTCCATGGCAAGAGGGAAAACGGATGGGAGTACCGCGCCTCTTCCTCTTGAACTTGCCGCCGCTCCTGGGCTGGAGCTGGTACCACTTGGTGCCGAGCGAGAGGTCATCCGTCTCCATGATCGCCGTGAGGGGCAGCCGCACCCGCCCCAGGAACTCGGCGCCGAAGAAGCGGTCCTCGTTGAGCACGGAGACGACGAGCTCCTCGGCGACGTCGCCGACGAGGAACCCGAACTCCTCGTCCCACACGGGGGTGAGGCTCCGCTTCACCACCGTGGTCGCCCGCGGGCGCCGCCGCCCCAGCTGCAGCCGCACGTAGGGGTCGCTGGAGCCGTTGAGGTAGATCGCCGGCAGGCCCCGCGCCTCCATCACGTGCACGCGCAGCAGCATCGGCGCGTCGTGGTGGCCGGGCTCCGCGCGACTGGGAGGGCCCGTCGCCGGCGGCCTCGCCATCTGTGGGGCCTCGCGAGACGAGACGAGCGGGTGAGGCGGTGCTCGGCAAGAACGGGAGAGATCGGGCAACGGCGGGCGATCTGCGGCCTCCCCGGAATTGGGGATTTGGATGAGGCGAGAGGTGGGGGATTACCCGCGGCCGTTTGAATTCGAGTCGTGTTTATCCCGTGGCGCATTTTCGCCCTGGGCCTGTTCCGAGAAACTTGGGCTGCCTCAGGTTAAACTGAGATCATTCGGGAGCAGCAAAGAGTCGGATGCACTAAAACTAGACAATGTGGTGTAAAAATCTAGAGGGGTCCAAACAAATTAGTTTCCGTTTCACCGTTTGGAACCCTGCATAAGCTGCAACTTTTTCTTACGAAATACACAAAATTCATGCACTCCATACAAATTGAATTCCGCGTGAGGCAAACGGGGGAACATCGCAATTCAAAGATGAACACAAACTAGCCTCTTTTTTCTTACTCTGTTACCGAGCAGGCAAGCACACTGTCCAAGTACATGGAATGACGGAAATGAAACAGCCCGAACAAGAGTTACCAGACTAATACACAGGGAAGCTGATAACGTATGATGATCACTGAAGCAAACAGCAACTAGTTCAAAATTAGTAAAATCTCGAATGGTTTCTCCCAGTGGTCAGCTTGACAATCTTCCTCAATAAGATTGCGAATATCAGAAAAAGAGGAATGTCCAGGAGCCTGAACATAAATAGCCAATTTCTTTCTTGCTTTCGCATGGTGATGGCTGAGCTCCCCAGTGATACACAGCATACGCCTTAGTAGCAAAATCGGGCGTTACTACTCCTTCCCAAAGTCTGCGCTGTAGTGCGCACTCGATTCCAGCTTCTTTGCATCATTTAGCTTGCGCACAGCCTGAAATGAAGTTTGTAGGTAGGGATGTGAGTCAACACCTGACCACCAGTTTGTTCAGGTACAGATAGAAAAGGTGTGTAAAAAAGCGCACCTTCATGAAGTCTTCATGGACCACATAGTCCCTTTCTGCCCGAATTGCAGCCATACCAGCTTCCGTGCAGACATTCCGAAGATCAGCCCCATTGAAACCCTAAAACCAGACGAGAGTTAGGAGAAACTAGGCAACAAGATTTAAAGAAGTTAGACACAACCATACAATTAACTCACTTCTGCAAGTTTCACGACAGCTTCATAATCAATTTCCCCATGTTTGGCAATACCAGCAGCATGAATTTTAAGAACTTCCATTCTTGCCTGCTCGTTGGGTAGTGGAATCTCAATCTTTCTGTCTAAACGTCCAGGACGCAGGAGTGCCGGGTCCAGAACATCAGGTCGGTTCGTAGCCATGATCATCTTAACCTGTTCAAGCAAAAACATCCTTGTCAAGCTAAATGCATACAGAACCAACAAAATACAAGGTGCGAGGCTGTGCTACATTCTTAGAAAAACAAGGCACAGCGAGTGGCATCTGCTTAATTGTGCCAAGCCCACAAAATCGACAACAAGAAGTTGGATAGATCAATAAATCAATATTATATCTAGGACTCTAAAGGTCGTATCCTGTTACTAATATCCTCAATTAGAGTTTCAATACAGGTGTCAACGGACCATGCAGAACCTAACCAGGAATAGAAGTAGCTAACTTGCTATCCCGAAAAAACATGATCAATTGGGAGAACAATGCAACGAAACCAAATCTCAAGTCTGTCCACTGATAAATCAGTGTACACAAACGATAAAGCAGCATACAGACATTGTACCTTTAGGAATACAGTATTCCAATTGTTAAATAAAGTTTCATTATGTTACAGATCCGTTATGGTATCAAACAGCATTGCTCAACAGTACTACAGAATCAAGCGGATTGGATTGACCCCACAAAATCGAGAAGTTACAATAATAAATCACATGATAATGATACCCAGATGTTATATATCCAAGAAATGTGGTGTGCAAAACTTTGCTTAGATTCACTTGCATCTGCAGAAGTATCAATATACCTAGAAAACTATATGAGCAAATATCAACATATCAAATAACAAAATTTACCTTCCCAAGCTCATCAAATCCGTCTAGCTGGTTAAGGAGCTCCATCAATGTCCGCTGGATCTCACGATCAGCACTAGTTCCCTCACTAAATCTTCGCCCACCAATGGCATCAATTTCATCCATGAAGATGATGCATGGCTAAATAAGAATAATTTGACATTAAAAAATTATTAGAGCAATTGAAGTAAGATGAATGATGCTACAGATTAAAAGGTAAGGGAAGTGCATTATTGATTTGGTAGAGTCCCAACTACTCAAATGAAGTCACTGGTCCCAATGATTTATTTTCATGTGAAGCTGACAATTTGGAGACTCAAATGTAGGAGTGGTTTCCATATAGTTCTTCTCATGCAAAACTAACATGATATCCACACATTACTCGGTTTTAGAAACGAAACATATCTTTCATTTCATGTTGACAGGAAATATGATTTAATTTCAAAATATATTCAGCAAATAAACTATTGTAATAATGCATAAAGGCTCTGCATATCTCATGGTTCTAGCATCTTCCAGATAAATGGAAATATGTTTTGATAGCACAATATATTCATCATCAAATGAATATGCATATATAGTTTTAGAGGATAAGCATCCTCTATTATGCCCATGGTAGGTCTTCCAGATAATGAATAGTCAGTTCAGATCCAGCAGAAATAAAAATAGAGAGATATAAAGACTTAGGTACTTACTTGGTGATCTCGTGCATAGCCAAACATTTCTCTAATCAAACGAGCACTTTCTCCAATGTACTTGTCAATAATAGCACTTGAAACGATCTGTTTCCAAGATCATATAATGTAAGCATTATATTGGAAGTGTAAGAACGACCGAATGCTATCCATGAAGTGAAAAGCCACACACCTTCAAAAAGTTGGCATCGATGTTACTGGCGATAGCCCTCGCCAATAGTGTCTTCCCGGTCCCTGGAGGACCGTAGAGTAGAACACCCTGAATGTTTAAAATAAACAAAACATTGATTTCCACAAGTCAGAACATTACATGTTTACCTCTTTCGCCTCATGAATAATTTGGGGTCGAAGAAAAATATATATAGCATTTACCTTAGGAGGCTTAATCCCCACCCGAAGAAAGAGTTCAGGGTTCATAAGCGGTAACTCAATGGACTCCCTGAGTTCTCTAATCTGATCAGACAAACCACCTACAGCAGAGTAACTGACATTTCCTGGGTCTTCATGAAGCATGTTGTATACCACGGGATCAACCTAAAGGATTTTCATTCCATGTAATCAAAATCAAATTTTCTATATAGCCATTAATCTTATTATAGCAATCTAAGAATAGTACAACAAAAAAAACACATAAAATGATTCAGACAAACAAATATACCTCCCGTGGTAGAGTACGCATTATTGTCAAGGTCGTCATGTCAAGTACAACACGAGTTCCAGAAGTCAGCTTCTCCTTGTCCACTTTACTTCGGCAACCAACCACATATCGGGGACCACTGCTGGCCTTCACAATGACTAGAAGAAATAGGTGTTTCGGTTGTTTAGTTTTTGTAGTATTACAAGGTCAAAAGGAACAGCAAAAACTGATAGATAAAAGTGAGGGAAAAGTGACCACTCCCAAGCCAATGTTAACTAAATACAGTTCAAAATACCAAGAAAATACTTTTTACTTACAACGTTCATTATCAAGAGGCCGGAGGACCTCTCCAATTATTTGACCCACGCTTTGCAGAGATTTCAAGTCGTCTTCAGTCTTGGCAAAGTCCTTCTTCGCATTTTTTAGGCTTTCTCTCACTGCATGTAAAAGCAAAAACAAATCAAGCCAAATAAATTGGAAGAAGGTTTTCAGAGAACAAGCAAACTTCTTTTATTACCCCCGAGAACAAAGGCCATTTTTAGCACCAAGGCTTGTAATTTTGTGCAGAATTTACTATATTAGACTACAGCAACAAACTTATCCTGTAGATTTTTTCTATATTAGACTAATAAAAGAGAAACAGAAGCTTCAAATGTGAACAATCTTACAATACAAACTTACGATCACTTATTTACATACAACCAGATGGCAATTGGTACACAGCATATTATACCCTGGCTTTCAACATACCACATAATCAGATACAATGGCCCCAAGCTTGGACTAGAGCACTTAACCATACAAGTTCCTTACCAACAGATTTATCAGCATCCAGGCCAGTGGGACTACTCTAGGATTGCTAGACCTGTAACTTTGCTCAATCTGTGATACAACATGGATACCATACAATTTCTAACCCCTCAAACGAAATCAACCTAAATAAAATGCATCAAATACACGAGCAATAACCTCTACGAAACTTAACTATTGATTGATGCTCCAACAAACATCTCTAGTCTTTCATTGTTTAAAGGCAAAATCTTGATGCCAAGTGAGCAAAGCTACCGAGTGATCAACAAATACTGCGTGGCTCAATCAGGTCGGGGGAAAATATTGGGCCAAATACTCCCCCACAACTACCGAGGTTGACCAAACTAAACCCAAGGTCACTTCATAGCTGCAGTACTTCAGATCCAAATCAAGCGCCCAGCATCCACACCACCAGATTCAGTGCCCCAAAACCCAAAATTAGTCAACAGCCCGAGCCAACTCCCAACACCCGAGTCCCCGATCTAACAACGAAGCGCATCGCCAGCACAAACGGTGACCCCTAGTAAAACCTCGAAATCGCCGAGTGCGCCGTGGGTCCGTGGCTAGCGAATCTTACCCCAAAAAAATAGCATCCAAACCTCGGACTAGTTCCCTCGTACACAGCCACTAAGCCCCTACAGAGAGGCGGGAATCGGGCCGCTCCGAACCCTAGGGAGACTGGGATCGAGCGGGGTGGGTGGGCGAGGGGGGGGAGCGGGGGCGACTCACCGGTGCCGACGCGCGACTCGAGCTCCCTGCAGTTGAGCAGCTTCTTCCGGTAGTCGGTGATGGCGGACCGGCGGCGCGCGGCGGCGGCGTCCTCCCCGTCGGCCATCTCGTGCTCCCGCAGTCTCGGCCTGTCTCTCTCTCTCTCTCTCTCTCTCTCTCTAGTTTTGCTTCCGTCTCAAGAAGAGAATCGCGCAGGGCTTCCTCCGCTTCCCCGGTTACGTAAAGCAAACAAGACGGCCGCGGGCTTAAGTAGACTGCGGCGCGGACTCTGCCGCTGAAAACGTAAACCTTTTGCAAGCGTGCTGGGCCGTGCTTCTTTGGGCTAGTGGGCCGGGCTGTGCTGTTTTGTTCCAGGACCACGGAAATTGCTTGCGCTCGCCAACGTCAGCGAAAGGGCGTAGCTCAGATCCTAGGTTCGATTACCTGGAGAGAATTTTATAGAATTTAAAGATTTATGTTTTTAGTGGTAGGTGATGTTTCCATCAATAACGATGCATCTATGGTGATTTTGTCAATCTCGAAAATTTATCGGCTCAGTCTTCGAAAATATTTACAGGGGTAAAATTTGCGTACATGTGTTTATAGAGATAAATGTGCATATGTTGTGGAGTATCTGAATTGCAATGTGTAATTAAGAAACAGATCCACGTCAGCTAACGTCGTCATTTCACATCTTCATATAGTTTTGCACTGAGCCGAGCAGAAATGTTAGTTGTTATCAGTGGTGGATCCAAAAATAAATCAAGAAGAGGCTGAGTTTCTTTTTTCTCCCCTTTTCTTTCTTTTTCCTCCCCTTCTTCCTCATTCATTCTCCTAAAAATGGAGGAGGGGCTCATGGGAGCTACATTGTTTGTGGGGGTCTAGGCGGGTTGGAGCCCCCCTAGACCCACTGCTAGATGTGCCACTGGTTGGTGTGGATATTTCGTGCTCCATGCCAAGGGTAACTATTTATTATATGATACTGACACATGTTTCTGCCATTTTTTACCATTTCGTACTTCCTAATTATACTATTTCCACAACAATTTTTATCCGTAGTCCGCAATCGCAAAATTCAAAAACCCCTAGAACAAAATCCCAACTGAGTATTTAAACTCACCACATATTGCCACAAGAACTTGTCAGTGCCCTTATTTTGTGAAATCATGGTGACAAAAAACGAGAAGGATCCCGATGATGGCTGGTCGTTGCAACGCAGAAGACCAGGAGCAACAACTACCGAAGAGGCACGATCATCCACTCTTAGCGTACCACTTTTTAGGGCAAAGCTTGAGATTTAATCTCAACTAACTACTACTAGTAGCTTAAGATCCACTCCAAAGGTGGAAGGACCCCCTCTCCTCAGTCCTCATCGTAAAAGAAGAGGACAGAGAGAGACACGGAGGGGCGCTCCAGTCGCGGCTGATGTCAGTGAGTAGAAAAGCGCTCATTGGTTGCGTTTGTTTGCATTATTCATTCTTTTTTTTTGTGAGTGTTGCATTATTCATTCTTGTACCCAAGTTTAAAAATAACTTTATTGTGCTTAAGGATTATTACATATAAACTAGTAAACTCATTATACATAAGGTCAATGCATTATGTGGGCACATACAATTTTGTGTCTAACAGATTATATAATGGAAATGATTCAATATGTTTAACTGGTTTATACTATTGTAATAAGAATTATAAGATTTACTGAAGCGATACACCATATTTTATTATGTCTTTCTCCGTACATGCATATTTGAACTAGTGCCATTCCTTTGGGATGAGAATATTTCATAGAATATGCTTGCTGTTGAAAAGGGTACGGACTATTGATTAAGAGCATCTCCAAAATCTTCTCCAAATCACACTATCCAAATTCCATTTAGCTAGCCATTTAACTAGCTATTTAACTATTCAAAGAATGACAAATCCAACAGTTTTTCCATCCATTCCCTTCTCCATCCACCCATTAGCCGCCTGAGCACCCTTGACGCTGCCATCGCTTTCTCTTTCTCGCGACCAAGTTCATGTCGCTCAGCAAGAAGGACATAACCAGGAGCACCTGTACCCAGATCGCAAGGATGTGGTCGATCCCACTGAAAGGATCGAGGACTAAGGAGAGGGGTTGAATTGTCACTTTTTCAAATTTCTAGAAAATCTTTAACCTAGATTAGTACTGCTCAATCTACAAATTTGAAACCTAATGGCTAGAGCACACTAGCAAAGGATTCTTAGGTAGGAAAACACACTAACATGCTCATTTTGCCTAGGGAAGACCACACTAGCAACAACAAATCCTAAATAAAGATTCACATTACCATGCAAATTATCCTAGTCAAACTACAAGCAGACAAGATGTGACGGAACCGCCAAATTAAAACTCTAATTAAGCGTAATGGCCGTCATTTGAACACATCGGGTGCATTAGCTTAACGGCTTAATTTGGCGATCCTTTCTCAACCCACAGTCCGATCGAAACATCACCGGTAGTCTCACACGAAGGTGAGCGCAGATGGTACGAGCACCACACAATACTTAAAAATACAAACACCATATGCTATGAAACATTTAAATTACAAACCGAGTTCGAAATACAAAATAATATACAAGTGTGTCTGCCATTTATACAAAGTTTGATAAACATGGAATCTGTCACTACAATATATAAGAACGAAAATGAATTACACACTCAGCCATGAGTGTGCAATTCCATACACTCCAAAGCTATGTGCCTGGGTCCTCAACGTTCCACCCATCCGCGTCCAATCGAACGAACTTGGCGCAACACGGACAGAAGTCTACGTGTACGGGTCCTGAAATCATTTTTCCAATAAAACTATGAGTATACTAGTACTCAGCAAGACTTACCCGCCTAATGGGTATACTTAGCCCACATATCTAGACATGCAAGGCTCTCTGGCTGGTAGTTTGTTTTGCAGAAAAAGCACATAAAAGTATATCCTTGATTTCAAGATTTTAGCTCCAAATTAAAGCAATAGATTTGCTAAATATCTATGGCTTGCATGTATATGGCAACCAAGTGAAAACACAATTGATTAAAAAATATCAACATTTATCATATCTTTCCGTTTCACTTCCTTACTACGATGTGACTCGAAGATCAAGGTACTCATGTCCAAGAACGACTGACGGCGAATCGATCCGATTTAACATTGTAAGGTGAACCTAACCAACACGGCACGCGTATGCCCCGTCGGACCACACGTACCAACCCTTCCCCTCCCCGCCTCGAACTACAGAACCGCCCCACCTACATATAGTCAGCCGAGCTCAACGAGAGACTACCAAAAGTAAACATATGCATCACGTTTCTCCGCGACTACTCGACTCGCCCTAAGGGGTGGTGATGAAGTTCTGTACTTTCGAAGCGAGGTAGTACTAGGCTTACCGGTTTCGACTACCTCCTACTCCCGGCATGCGGTTAGTACAGTTCAAACATGATCAGCAGGGCCAACAACGGTACGGTCCTTAACCGACTCAGACGGGACTAAGACACCTAGGAACCCTATCCTGCTGCCATACCTATACATCATCATCAATTCCCGTCCGGTCTCAAATTTCCATGTATTCTAAATCCATTCAACAACTCATGTGTCGAAATATAAATAAATCTCATATCTCGCGAGTAACCGGAAATTACTCGACTTCTAAACATCCTATATCTCGCGAGTGACAAGAAGTCACTCGACTTCTACCGAGAACTCTTAAGCATAGCATTACTATCGTCCTAACATAGTAGTATAAACTCAAGAAAACCTAGGGATCATGCAACTAGGGTTTCAACCAATTTCTATACGTAATGCACAAGTAATAGATATATATATGTCATAATTTAAATTAATAGGATGTGCACCGAGGCTTGCCTTCGGGCTGCTGCTCGACACTGGGCTCAGCTGGGCCTTGGGCCGGGTGCTCACAATTCTCCTGCTGAACTTGCCCCGCTACTCCTGTGGCCCGGCGATCACCTCGTACAGGGCTCCTTCGGCGGCGGCATCTACACGTATACATATGACATGAGAATGCATGCAGTATGATTTGTACTTTGAAACAAGCCTAAACCGTATACACAAACCACTACCCGAGACAACCCGACGCCCACACTTCTGCAAAACCCGGAATATCCGGACTGAAATCCGGAGTATCCGGAATTTCCGGAGTATCCGGATTAATACCCGGAGTATCCGGACTCCCAAGTCCGTAGTTTTCAGGCCTATACCCAGAGCTTTCCCCGGAGTGCTCCAAATCCGGAGTATCCGGGCTTATACTCGGAGTCTCCGGGTTTCCTACCATTTTCGCCCCCTACAAATCTCGCTTTCTAGCAAAACCAACCTACAAAAATCGAAACCCTTCTAGACCCTAGTAGAGTGATTCATAAGAAGATGATTGACCCAAAAGAAATTGCTTAACACATCCTAAAACGATCAATCCACTTAGTCCTAACTTGGGTACCTTGAGTAAGCTTCCCTTGCAAGAAAACTCGAAAACGAAACCACCCCAAGGTGGAATATCTGGAGAAGATGATCCCCCGCGCTGATTTGAGCTTCTTTGGCCTTGGAAATGGATTTGGAGGGAAGGATTTAGAGTTTAGGGCTAAGGAGAGAGGGAGAGCTCGTGGAGGAGTGAGGAAGAGAAAAAAGCTGATGTTTTACCGTCTGGAAATAGTAGAAAGACCCTAACACGTGATATAGGACTTCAAGTCCGGACTATCTAGAAGAATATCCGGAGTATCCGGGTAAATCTGGAATTTCCGGATTCAAACCCGGAGTATCCGGATTTCTTTGGCTCCATAATTTGAAATCGAGTTTTGAGTCGATTTGTGACTCGACTTGTAACCGAGATAATTGGATCACTAGTTAGCTAGTTAAACCCAAGTTTAACACTCGGGTGTTACAATCTTCTCCCCAAAAAGAAATCTCGTCCCGAGATTTATAACGTAGGAGCAAGGTTAAAGGGAGGGTGAACTGCGATGTACCTTGATGCGTGTTCAAGAAATCTGGATACTTAGAATTTAGAAAATCCTCTTGCTCCCATGTGGCTTCATCTTCGGAGTGATTACTCCATTGCACTTTATAAAACCTTCTAGTTTGACGTCGGGTAACTCGGTCCTTGCGATCAAGAATTTTGATAGGATGTTCAGGATACGAGAGATCGGGTTCCACTTGTAGCTTCTCTATGTCAATCACTTTGCTTGGGACACGGAGGCATTTCCTGAGCTGAGAGACATGGAATATATTATGAACCGCGGATAATTGGGCAGGAAGTTCCAGGCGATATGTTATCGGCCCACACCGCTCAATAATAGGAAAAGGCCCAACATAGCGAGAGGCGAGCTTTCCTTTCACTCTGAATCGCTATACTCCTTTCATTGACGATACCCGCAAATAAACATGGTCTCCCACTTGGAACGAAACTGATTGATGTTTCTTGTCTGCATAGCTTTTCTGCCGGAATTGTGCTATTTTCAAATTTTTCTGTATAAACCGGACTTGTTCTTCTGCCGCACTGACCAAATCAGGGCCGAACACATTCCTTTCCCTGGCTTCTGACCAATTCACTGGAGTTCTACACCTCCGTCCATATAGTGCCTCAAACGGGGCCATTCTGATGCATTCTTGGTAACTGTTGTTATAAGAGAATTCCGCTAGAGGTAGGCATTCATCCCATTTCTTGCTATAAGAGAGCACACAGGCTCTAAGCATATCCTCCAGAATTTGATTGATTCTCTCTGTCTGACCATCGGTTTGGGGATGATAAGTCGAACTGCGGATAAGGTGGGTGCCAAGTGCGGCATGGAAGTGTTCACAGAATCGGGCAATGAATTGAGTACCCCGATCCGAAATGATGGTTTTAGGAATACCATGCAAGCTTACAATACGGTCCATATAGAGCTGAGCATATTGTTTTGCCGTAAAAATTAGCTTCACCGGAAGGAAATGCGCGGATTTGGTGAGACGGTCTACAATAACCCAGATGGAATCATACCTTTTTGAAGTTTTTGGGAGTCCCACAATAAAGTCCATACTAATATCCTCCCACTTCCAAGACGGAATACTCAACGGTTGGAGAGGACCGGCGGATTTCAAGTGACTTGCCTTGACCCGTTTACAGGTGTCACACTCGGACACGTACTTGGTAACCTCCCGTTTCATCCTCGTCCACCAAAACCGTTGCTTCAGGTCTTGATACATTTTATTGCTGCCCGGGTGAATAGAATATCGAGAAAGATGAGCCTCATCAAGAATTTGTTTCCGAAGCTCAAAGTCCTTAGGTACCACCAGGCGACTATTGAACCATAACACACCCTCACCATCCCGGTGAAAACATGCAGCTTTATGATCATTCTCCATAAGCCTCTGTCTAATCTTCTCCATGCCAGCATTATTTTTCTGAGCATCCACAATTTGATCCCGAAGTGTAGGTGTGAGGGTAATATTAGCAAGTGTGCCTTCAGGTACAATAACTAGATTTAATTTCTCCATCTCCTGACATAAGGTGGCATGCACCGCTGTGGCTGAGATGCAACTGCAACTGGCTTTACGGCTCAATGCATCGGCCACAACATTAGCCTTGCCCGGGTGATAATGAATCTCCAGGTCATAATCCTTGATTAGTTCCAACCACCGTCTCTGGTGCAAATTCAACTCACTCTGGGTAAAAATATACTTGAGACTCTTGTGGTCTGAGTATATATGCACAGGATTGCCCAGAAGGTAATGGCGCCAGATTTTTAGTGCGTGTACCACTGCCGCCAGCTCCAGGTCATGAGTAGCATAATTCGCTTCATGCCGTCTGAGGGCTCTGGAGGCATAGGCAATCACTCGCTGGTCTTGCATGAGGACACAGTCGAGACCCGTACCTGATGCATCACAATACACATCAAAGGGTCGGGTAATATCTGGCTGAGCCAAGACAGGGGCCGACGTTAGGAGCTTTCTCAAAGTCTGAAAAGCCTGCTCCCATTTGTCATCCCAAATAAATTTGACCCCTTTCTTAAGTAATTCAGTCATGGGCCTAGCAATTTTAGAAGAATCCTGAACAAACCGCCGGTAATAGCCTGCCAGCCCAAGGAAACTCCGAATCTCAGAAACAGACTCAGGAGTCTTCCAATTCAATACATCTTGAATTTTGCTAGGGTCCACGGAAATACCGTCCTCAGAGATAACATGGCCCAGGAATTGAACCCTTTTGAGCCAGAATTCACATTTGCTAAATTTGGCATATAACTTGTGCTCTCTGAGACGCTGGAGAACAATACAAAGATGTTCAGCATGTTCTTCTTCATTTTTGGAATAGATAAGAATGTCGTCAATGAAAACCACGACAAACTTATCCAACTCAGGTATGAATACCGAGTTCATGAGATACATGAAATGAGCAGGGGCATTTGTTAGCCCGAAAGACATGACCAAATATTCATAGAACCCATATCTGATGGAGAAAGCCATCTTGGGAATATCCTCAGCTCGGATTTTGATCTGATTGTAACCCGAGCGGAGATCAATTTTTGAAAATACCTTGGCCCTGGATAGCTGGTCAAACAGGATGTCAATCCGGGGAAGTGTGTATTTATTCTTGATTGTGACAGCATTCAAAAGTCTATAGTCCACACACAACCTGAGGCTTTGATCTTTCTTTTTAACAAAGAGCGCTGGACAGCCCCAGGGCGAAGTGCTAGGACGGATATAGCCTTTGTCGAGCAGCTCTTGCAATTGATTCTTTAATTCTGCCAACTCATTGGGTGGCATTCGATAAGGTCTTCGGGAAATTGGTGTCGTTCCCGGTTGCAACTCAATGGCAAACTCCACATTTCGATCCGGTGGCATGCCAAGCAAATCATCCGTAAAAACATCCGGGTATTCACACACCATTGGTATATCGGCTATGCTCTTACTCTCGGTGTGGTGCACAATAGGAGTCATCGACTTATGGTTCATCAGGGATAGTGTCATGGAACCCTGAAGAGGAGAGTTTACATACACCTCATATGATGACTATCTAGTAAAACCCCATAAAATTTCATCCAATTCATTCCAAGGATAATGTCTACTTTCTGAGTTGGCAACATAATCAAATGAGTGTCAAAGATTTTTCCTTGGAATTGCAATGGTACTTGCTTAACCGTTTGATTGGTTATTAATTGCCCTCCAGCGAATGGATATTGTATGGAATCCACATATTCCCTATTTCCAATCCAAGTCTAGTAGCACACTCCTTGCTAATAAACGTGTGAGATGCCCCAGAATCAAATAATACCGTAACAGGTTGATCGTTTATGGAAAACGTACCCGCCATCACTGGAGCTCCCTCGGGAATGCCCTCGAGGGTGGTGTAGTGCACACACCCGGGTTTGAAATGAGCCAATTGCTGCTTCTGGTTATGCTGACTCGATTACTGACCTTGCTTGGGTGGCATTGGGCAATTACGTGCAAAATGACCAGGCTGCCCACAATTATAGCATGGGAATACATTGGGGCGCATCCCCGGCTACTGCACCCATACCTTCTGCTCATTCTGCTGAGGAACAGAAGGTCTGGCTGTGCCCTAAGGCTATGGGTACTGAGGGGGCCGATAACCCCATTGCTGCTGTGGCTGGTGCTGAAAGGGGGCTCACTGTGGGCCCGACTGCACCAGGCGGAACCTCTGAGGAGCACTGCTCGAAGGGCCCACTGCCGGTGCCTTTCTCTTCTTCTCCGCCTTGTGAGCCAAGTGGGCATCCTCCTGTATGATAGCCCCATTGACTAGCTCACTGAAACTGTCAAACTTGACCATTGCCAAGCTATCATGGAGCTTGCTACTGAGCCCCTGCCTGAAACAGGCATACTTCTTCTCATCGGTGTCCACATGGTACCCGGCATACTGAGATAGGGTGTTAAAAGCCTGGGAATACTATAACACATTATTATTGCCCTACTTCAGGGCCAAGAACTCATTAAGCTTCCTTCTCATGACTCTCGCTGGAATGTGGTGTGCTCGGAATGCTTCTTTGAATTTTGCCCATGTAAACTGAGTACCAGCAGGAAACATAGCCACATAGTTGTCCCACCATGTGCGTGCGGGACCCCGGAGCTGCTGAGCTGCAAATCCTACCTTGTCGTTGTCATTGTAGGGGTGCAGGGTGAACTTGGACTCAATGGTCCGGAGCCAACTGTCCGCCTCCAATGGCTCATCCGCTTTATGAAAAAGCGGAGGATGAGTACCCAGAAACTACTCATATCCAGGAATAGGTGGTTGGTGGTGTTGTTCAGGCCGCGGCACTCTGCCCTGCTGCACGATCTCACAGAGGAGCGCCGTCTGCTCGTCTCATCCGGTGAGCATGGCCGCAATGGCCTGAGCCAAATCAGGAGGGTTCCGGGGTGCTGCCATTCTGCATTCAACCATGTTTTGGTTTAGTCGTAAAACCTTGATTACCCAAATTAATCAACCAGGGAAGAATGCAGAAAGCATAAATTAAACCAAAAGGTCGGAAGTTTGGCAGAGACAAATCCGGAATTTCCAGATTTGTATCCGGAATGTCCGGACACAAGTCCCGGACTATCCGGAACTATATCCGGAGTATCCGGATATTCATGTCGTTTTCACAACGCCCCCACCCTTAAGATGCAGATTTTTTTTAAAACAATGAATGACATCAAAACAATGAATGACATGATGCATGATCGTCCTACGTTACCTTCTTATGCAAAAACTCCAAATCAAAAATAACTTGACCACTTACTATATAGGGCAATAGCGAATAACTACCCCCACCCGATTTATTTTAAGTCAGAAATTCACTGTTAACTTAAGAAATTTTAAAAATTAGTCGTACTCGTACCACCCCTAGTGCATTTCGGCTCTGATACCAGCTGTGACGGAACTGCCAAATTAAAATTCTAATTAAGTGTAATGACCATCATTTGAACACATTGGGCGCATTAGCTTAACGGCTTAATTTGGCGATCCTTTCTCAACCCACAGTCCGATCGAAACATCACCGGTAGTCTCACACGAATGTGAGCGCAGATGGTACAAGCACCACACAATACTTAAAAATACAAACACCATATGCTATGAAACATTTAAATTACAAACCGAGTTCGAAATACAAAATAATATACAAGTGTGTCTGCCATTTATACAAAGTTTGATAAACATGGAATCTGTGACTACAATATATAAGAACGAAAATGAATTACACACTCAGCCCATGAGTGTGCAATTCCATACACTCCAAAGCTACGCATCTGGGTCCTCAACATTCCACCCATCCGCGTCCAGTCGAACGAACTTGGCGCAACACGGACAGAAGTCTACGTGTACGGGTCCTGAAATCATTTTTCCAATAAAACTATGAGTATAATAATACTCAGCAAGACTTACCCGCCTAATGGGTATACTTAGCCCACGTATCTAGACATGCAAGGCTCTCTGGCTGGTAGTTTGTTTTGCAGAAAAAGCACCTAAAAGTAGATCCTTGATTTCAAGATTTTAGCTCCAAATTAAAGCAATAGATTTGCTAAATATCTATGGTTTGCACGTATATGGCAACCAAGTGAAAACACAATTGATTAAGAAATATCAACATTTATCATATCTTTCCGTTTCACTTCCTTACTACGATGTGCCTCGAAGATCAAGGTGCTCATATCCGAGAACGACTGACGGCGAATCGATCCGATTTAACCTTGCAAGGTGAACCTAACCAACACGGCACGCGTATGCCCCGTCGGACCACACGCACCAACCCTTCCCCTCCCCGCCTCGAACTACAGAACCGCCCCACCTACATATAGTCAGCCGAGCTCAACGAGAGACTACCAAAAGTAAACATATGCATCTCATTTCTCCGCGACTACTCGACTCGCCCTAAGGGGTGGTAATGAAGTTCTGTACTTTCGAAGCAAGGAGTACTAGGCTTACCGGTTTCGACTACCTCCTACTCTCGGCATGCGGTTAGTACAGTTCAAACATGATCAGCAGGGCCAACAATGGTACGGTCCTTAACCGACTCAGACGGGACTAAGACACCTAGGAACCCTATCCTGCTGCCATACCTATACATCATCATCAATTCCCGTCCGTTCTCAAATTTCCATGTATTCTAAATCCATTCAACAACTCGAAAAATATCCGGAGTATCCGGGTAAATCCGGAATTTCCGGATTCAAACCCGGAGTATCCGGGTTTCTCTGGCTCCAGAATTTGAAATCGAGTTTTGAGTCGATTTGTGACTCGACTTGTAACCGAGAGAATTGGATCACTAGTTAGCTAGTTAAACCCAAGTTTAACACTCGGGTGTTACACAAGAGCAAGAGCAAGAACACAAAAATTTAATTGCTTGAAGTAAATGCAAAGGACACGAGACAACCAAATTTTTTTCCCGTGGTATCGAGGAGTTGATGCTCCCCCCTAATCCACGTTGGAGCACCCACATAAGGGTATTGCTCCCTTGCTTCACCAAGGAGAAAGTGATCACTAATAACGCTCCTTCTCCATCTCCGGAACAGCAAGCTTCACACCGTGTACAAACTTCTCTTCTTGGGGCTCCCACAAACTCCAAGACTTCACCAAGAACCTTCCGGTCACCAAGACCGTCTAGGTGCCGTCAAACACCAAAAGTAACAAGCTCCTAAGCCTTCACTTGACCTACACTCAATTGGTCCTAGCTCAAGCACACTTGCTACTCTTGCAAAGGTTGAATTCTTCAAGTGTTGAACACTATCAAGCTCTAGATCATCACTCTTTTGCTCAATGCACTCTCTCTTCTTCTCAAGGGTGGTCTCAAGTATTCAATGCGTCAAAGGCATCTTAAATGAGCCAGGGGGTGCCCTTATATAGAGTGGAGAGGGTCACATAGCCGTTAGAAGTCCACTGCAAAAAAAATTGTGACCATCGAAAAAACCGACGGGTTAGAAGTTGAGGGCGTCGGTTCAACCGGTCTCTCTGTGTCCAAATAGTAGCCGTTGAGGGTTCCGACACAGTATCCAGGCTTGCATCATTGCACCGGTGCATGCTCCGAATAGGCATCGGTTCAACCGGTGCTGAAGAGGTTCTCTGATCAACTCAAACAAGCTCTCTGGAATATAGTATATCGAATGCACCGATGGTAGTTTTTGATGCGTCGAATCAACCGGTGCTGAAGGCGAGTTGAGGTCCACCAAACATGCTCTCTGGAATAAAGTACATCTAATACACCAGTGCTTTGCTTGGGACCATCTGTTCAACCGGTGATATAGAGTGACTTGACTTGATTTCAGCTTGCATCCAGAGGAGATAGGCCGATAGGGTCGTCGGAACTTCCGCTAAGCGTCGGATGCACGGATGCTAAGGCATCGGTTAAATCGGTGCTGCAGTTTTTCTTGATTTTCAGCTGAATTGGCTTGGAGTTGAATGTTACATCGATTGTTTCTTCTTTCAAGTATTTTGTTGACTTCTTTTCACTATCTTGAGCTATTTTTGAGCGAGTGTGCTAGATCTCTAAGGCCAACTCAATTTTAGTCAAGCTACTAACTCACGAACCCCTCTTAATAGTACGGTCAAGAACTAGAAACTATAAAACCTAGCTAAATCAAGTGTCCTTCATCTCTTTGCGACACTTGAGACTAGAAAAATCTTTAATCTTTGAAATTTAATCCTTGGCACGCATGATTATTTTGAATTGAGGAGTCTCCTTTCACATTTCATATGGGACTAATCCAATCATTGATTTTTCCTTCAAAACAAACGTTAGTCGCATACGGTTGTCATTAATCACCGAAACTTACCATTAGCATCTATCGGCCTAGATGCGCTTCAATCTCCCCCTTTTTGGTGATTGATGACAACACAAAGTAGAGATACAAAGATATGAAATTGAAAGCGATAAATAGGCATGCATTACTGAAATAAAACATATGTAGAGACATGTCAACACAGAGCATACACAATATCCAAATAACATGTCCATACATAAAATCCATGAAGATCCAAAACACGCCACAAACCACTAAAGCTCCCCCTATCTCTACTCCCCTATCTATCTCCCCCCTTTGGCAACAAAGCACCAAAAAGGAAGGCGATCTAGTCCTGGGCTGGAGAAGGCGGAGTCTTCATGCTCGGTCCGGTGGTGAACTGAGTAGCGGAGTCGTCGACATCGTCGTCCGTCCAGTCTTCGTCAGCCGAAGAGGACTTCTGCGTGACCGGAGTCGTCGGAGCAGTAGAAGTAGCTGGAGTAGAGGTAGCAGCTGACTCGGACACGACGACTGTGGAGTCTGTCGGAGGAGCAGACGTGACAGGAGTCGTGTCTAGCTGAGTGGGGCGAACAGCAGACGGACGGAGTACCTCAGGCTGTGAGGGTGACTCGAACATGAGGGACTGAGCTGAGGGGTGCTGAAGCTGATGCAGAACCTGCTGCTGCCTAAGGAACTCTACATGCTGCTCGGCTGTCTAGACACTCGGCTGAGGAGCAGGAGCAGGAGAAGAAGCTGGGCTGGCAAACACCCCGGTCTGAAGAAGAGGTGACATCGGGAAAGACGCCAAGGGTGTCTGCACAAAGTCTCCAGCAGGTGGAGCAGGAACAGTGGGGTCGAACTAGAGCTACTGGGGTGTAGGGAGCTGAGGCTCAGGCAGACTAGTGTGATGATAGAGCTGACCGAAGCATCTCGAGAAGAATGTGAACATCTGCTGCTGAATCTGGGACTGCTGCTGGAGCTGGATCCTCATGGCCTCCTGCTGCTGGCGTATCCCCTCGAGCACAAGTGTCTGGGCCTCCCGCTGGTGAGCCTGCTTGGCTTGCATGCTTTGCTGAGCTGCAGCAAATCGATCCTGCTGATCAGTGAGCTTCTGAAGAATAGCAGCGAGTGAATCAGGCTGAGTGACCTAAGCTGCTGAAACAGGACGAGCAGGGGCTTTGGCTGCACCGGAAGATCTTGCCTCATCATCGTGAGCACCTCGGGGGACGGTAACAGTGGGAATGTAATCCTCGTCATCCTCCGAGTCCTCTGAGTCTGTGGCCAGGTAGTGCAGGAGCTGTGCCTCTGCTGCTGCGAGTGAAGCGTCCTTAGCTGCCGTGGGATCATCTGCAACTCTGCCCTCAGCCAGGGCACGCTCATCCAGAACCTGCTATGCTCTATGCTAGCCTCTCGGGCCGCGACGTCCATCTCGAGGAGTAGTAGGTGAGTAAAATGTGAAATACATCCTCGACTGCGCCAGCGTATCCATATGGGCATTCTGTCCAAGCTGGGCAAGAATCCAGCAGATCCAGTGAGCGAAGGGGTGGCGACGGTGAACTGTCATCCCATCCATGATCACGTCCTCTAGCTCGCAGATGAAGAAGTCGACAAGGTCAAAGTCTCGACCTGTCATGATGTACAGTAGTAGCCACTACTGCAGAGCTGTGATCCTCTCATTGTAGCCTATCCTGAACAGCAGACTCTTCCTCAGAGCAAGATGGACAGTGTGTGCCACGGGAGTCAGCCTGTCCGGAGTCCTAGGAGTGCCAGGTAGGAAGGGCTACTGAAAGAGAACGCCGACCTCCTCATCAGATGGGAAGTGAGTCTCATAAGGACGAGGAGGAGGCACCGTGTTGCCATAAGCCTGATAGTGCAAGAAATGTGGCTCCTCGGCAATCTGAACTCCAAGGAGAGTGGCCAATCTCGCACGAGTCAACTGATAGTGCCTCTTCTGAAACATGAAATCAATGAACTAGCGGTCCTCCTCGACCAATAGGGTGGCATAGAAAACGCGAACCCACTCTCTGATGTATCTGGACCTCTCACTGAGCAGAGCTGGTAGTCCATCGTATCGCTCGAAGAACGTGAGTACTGGAACTCCTCCGGCTGCCACACGAAGAGCGACCCAGTGGAGCATCTTGTGCTCACTAATCTTATTATCCATCTGGCAGTAGGCGTGGTAAAATGACTCCTGGAGCAGATGTAAGGATCACTGGGGTGTCCGACCCTAGAGGGGGAGGGGGTGAATAGGGTTGCTAATTCGCTTTCTAACCTAGGGCTCAATCTACTTGCATAAGATAAACCTAACACGTCCTACACATGCTAATTATGACTAAGGTTTATCTATGCTACTCTCTACTTACCCCAAAAGACTTGCAACCTATAGCCAATCCTAATCAAACTAACTAGGAAAGTAAAGGCACGCAAGATAGAGTAAGTGCGGAAACGTAATGCGGTAAGTAAAGAGGTAAGTGCAAGAGGGATGCAAACTCCCGAGTAGACATGGTCATGTAACGTGGTTCGGCTCAAACGCCTACGTCCACGGGACACCGAGGCTCTTTCGATCACCGTCTTGCACTAGGCCACCAAGGCGCACCGGCAAGCAAAGGCAAGTGCCCATAAGAGACCGAGTCTCGTGCACCGCCACCGTCTCTCTCGGTCACCCGACCAAAATCCACTACGGAGCTTCTCCACCAAGGAGGGGGTCTCCTCTTCCCCCGTATAAAGTGTCGGCACCGCTCCACACCAAGTCGGAGGGTCGTCGACGGGAATGCTTTGCTTGCCTCGGCAAGACTTCTCTTAAGCTAGATCTCTCAAGAACTAAGCCTATACAAGTGCACAAAGCACTCTCTCACAGCTTCTCACAAGCTAGATATGACACTAAGCACTTCTAGGATGGTTGGTGATGGATCTTTGCTTGGGCAGCACTTTCTTCAGCTCTTGAGGCTTCCAACCATGTGTGACAATCGGCCATGGGGGTATATATAGGCAGCACAAGCAAATATAGTCGTTGGAGAAAAGCTGTCTGAAAAGTACCCAACGCCGGTTAATCCGACGCTCCCCCAATAGCCATCGTCGGTTCAACCGGTAAATGTAATCTGCCCGACTGAAATACTAGCCGTTACTTGTACGGGCAATTAACCGATGTAGCGTCGGTTCAACCGGTGAACGTAGTTGTCCTATGATCAACTGAAAAACCAACTCTCTGGACAACTACACCGACGTAATTGACCGGTGCATCATCGGTTCAACCGATGTATGCATTTTCCTTGGTCTTCTTCTGCCATTGCACCGACGTATTCAATATCTTCATCGTCGGTTCAACCGGTGAGTGTATTTCCAGTTTCCAGCCTTCTGGACAACTGCACCGACGTATATCTTTTGCTTTCATCGGTTTAACCGATGTATAGGAATGTTCTACTTTTGTTTTGATGGCTTTAAGCGTTGAGTCTTCGTCGGTTTCTTCAACTTGTTTTCTTCATGTTTTCATCCCTCGGACCTAAAGTGTTGTATATAATCAACTAGAACACACACATTAGTCCAAGTGTTGGGTTGTCATCAAATCACCAAAACACATATGAGGAAATATGGCAACCATGGCATGAGAGGCCATTTCCCTAAAAGGGGCCATTTTCCTTACAGCAGAGTGTGAAACCTGCAATATACTCCAACATCCCTTTGCTCAGGAAACCACTGCTCCGGGGTGACATATGTTATCGCCATAAATTAACAGGGTTAATTTATGGGCCGAAATCAAGATGGGCCTAAAGCAAAAGATGAGGAAGGCTTGTAAATCGGCTCCTGCGTGAGCGTTTGGGCCACATTGGCCGTGTATCCTTAGATTTAGTTTAAGATTAGAGATAGAGTCCAATCGGGACAAGATTAGTTTAGATTGTTTCCCAAGTCTCCGGACTATAAATATGTATCCTTTGTTATTCATGAAGAGAGCGTCATCACGACTCGCAAACAACAACTCTCGGCGCATCGCCACCCCTAATCCTAGGGTTTCGTCTAAGTAAGTGCCATGCTGCCCTGATCGCTTCTTGCGATCAGGGCAGTATTGTTCTTGCTTTTTACCTTGGTATTACTCGTACTGAAGCGTTTTTTATGGCGAGTAATACTAGTTATCATGATGTTCGTAGCATGGCTTTTAGTAGATCTATTGTGCTTCGTTGCTTATCATCTGCGAATATCATGTTGTCTCTGTGCAGTCACATTTCAATTTCATGCTAGTTCTTATCGCATAGAATTAGTCGCACAGAGGCAACACCCTGCTTCTTTCATATCTAGTAGATCTGATCTGTTATGGTTTGCTCTTATCTTAAGAGTTGGCATAATATCTGTTAGGTTAGGCCTTGCAAACGGATTGGATGATCCGGTGGTGTAATAGATGCTTTATCTTAGCCTTGATAGGGATCGTTCCGGGAATCGGCTCTTGCTAGTTCTTAGGCCTCTGTTTTGGGTTATGGTTTAGTTATCTGTTATGTTCATTAGGCCTAGTCACGTGTAGGATGTTCCGATCTAGCAGTGAAGCTTCTACCATCGTGGATTAGATCAATTAGATTTAATTGAAGCAGTTTTATAGTTATTTGCTTTATTTACCATATCTGGATACGATCAGATTCCATCTGACACCGGGACTCGATCGGCTCTTTAAAGCCGATGCAAGAGTCGCCCCGGGGAGCCGACCACGGCTCGGACTTACATTTACACGTGTCTTTGTATGCAGGAAACTGTTCGGAGCACGTCTGCACCCTCCTGATCGGGTATAGGTCAGGTGGCACGCCCGGTTTTCACACATCCTCCGGGCGCGTGACGGAAATTGCGGGCCGTCGACGAGGGAGCAGTGCCTCTAGCGCCCTAGCAACCTCCCGGCTCTTCATGTTGCCCGTCGTTGCTCGCCGGTGGGTTTCGATCGACAACACATTCTGGCACGCCTGGTGGGACCACTCTCGGCAACAACATCCACTGCAACGATGACTGGAGCTCAAGATCAAGAACCCGCACCCAAGCCCGTCACGTATGAAGAGCTTCCTCCTGAACACAAGAAGAAGTATGATGAGATCAAAGCTCTGCTGGAAGCCGATCTCATCGGCTCTTTTGAGAGGACTCGCAACCATGGCATCAAGTGGAAGGAGTTCTCACCGGAAGGCGCTCTGGACAACGTAGATCTATCTGTACCGTCTGAAGAACGCACCAGAGCCCTGCGTCAGGAGATGAACTACATGGTGACCCATGCGCTTCATCGGCACTCTCAGAGCCTGATGAACGAACTCGAGCGCATGGCGCATCGCGTCATCCAGGAGATAATCAAGAACCAGTACTCTCCATCGGGGCCAATCCTGGGGAGTCACACAGAGGAAGCTGCACTGAATTCTAGGCCGCAACTGCCATTCTCATTTGCAGCTCCCAGACCACAGAGCTCGCCGATCTACGTCGTCCACAAGATCGGCGGTGATCCTGGAGAAGGTCAGTTCCTCACCGAGCCACCTAAGGAGATTCCGCACGGCTACACGTGCGCCTACATCCCTGACAGCGTCAGTCCAGCACGCTCGGTGCAGATGGTGAACCCAGGAGCTTCTGGAGCAAACGCAGAAAAACAAGCGTGGCTGGCAAAGTACGCTACTGGGCCGAGTGCTGAGCCATCGGCCCCAGGAGTTCTTAGTGTGGAGCAGGTCAGCGCAATACTCAGAGACCAGTTCGGCATCCTGCCCAAGAGGAAAGCGATCGGCTATTCCAAGCCGTATCCAAGCGACTATGACTTGATCCCACTGCCACCCAAGTATCGGCTTCCTGAGTTCACCAAGTTCAACGGGTCAGAGGGAGCCAGCTCCATCGAACATGTGAGCCGATACTTAACGCAGCTTGGGATGATCTCAGTGTCGGATCCATTGAGGGTCCAGTTCTTCGGCCAATCCCTTACAGGCCCAGCTTTTGGATGGTATGCGTCGCTAGCTCCGGATTCGATTCGGACTTGGAGGCAGCTTGAAGATCAATTCCATACCCAGTACCACTCGGAAGCTGCAGAAGCTGGAATTGCCGACCTCGCCCAAGTCAGGCAGAAGCGAGGAGAGACTGTGTCAGAGTACATACAGTGCTTCAGGGAGGTCAAGAACCGATGCTACTCGTCACGCATCACAGAGAAAGAGGCAGTCGATCTGGCTGTCCTGGGACTTGCTAAGCCGATCAAGGATGCGACTTTTCAGTTGGAGTTCACATCTCTGGCGCACCTGGTGCAGAAGCTTACAGCATACGTGCATTATCATCCTGAACTGTACCAGGACAAGTTCAAACGCCATGTGAACATGGCCCAGGCGGATGAATCTGATGACTCGGGTGAAGAGCAAGAAGTGGCCGTGGCAGAGTGGACTCGGGGGGCAAATCCTGTCCCATGCAAGTGGATCAAGCAACAAGGGCTTGTGAAGGGCTTCGACTTCGACGTGACCAAAACAGAGCAGATATTCGACCTGCTCCTCAAAGAAAAACAGCTGAAGCTCCCAGAAAATCACAAGCTACCGACGGCACAAGAGCTGCAGGGAAGGCTATACTGCAAATGGCACCACTCGTTTACCCATGCCACGGGTGAATGCAAGTAGCTGCGTCACCAGATCCAATCGGCTATCGAGCAAGGCCGATTAATCCTGGCTCAACACACTATGAAGGTGGACACGAAGCCCTTCCCACAAGCTAACGTGGTGGAACTGTCAGACTTCAGATCCGAGGGCCAGGATCTGGCATTCCAGATCAACATGGTAGGACCCATGCGCCGCCATGACAAGCAGAGGAGAGAGGCCGCTTCTGGCAAGCGGCCGCAGAATGAACACAAGTTGGAACAGCATATGTGACTGAAGAGCAAGTGCGTCACATCCGCAATCAGCTTTCAGCTTCTAATCGGCTTCTGGAAAAATACCAGTACCAGTACCAGCTACGTCGTCAATACGAATCGGAAGAAGACGAGTATGAGCACCGCTCAGGAAGGATGTTGGGGAGGCGCCAGGCTATACGCGACCACTGGCATTGCCCGTTCTTCAGGTACTGTTGGAATTCCGGCATGAGCCGATTACCTACTATAGATGATTGCTTGGAGTGCAGGCCTCGAGGACACCAACAGGACAAGACATCAGTGTTCCGGCGTTTGGGGCCCAGAACACGTCAGGATGACCATGTGAGGCGCCCATCCGGGGGTGATTCAGAGCTAGAGGAAGAAGACAGGTACCATCGCCCACGATGGTGTCCTGACGGGCTCAATCGGTCGCAGAAGTGCAGAGTACAGCACTTGCGCAATCTGGAAGAGGCAGAAGCAAAGTATCTTGACATGCTGAGGAAAGCGCGTCCGGATCTCGCGGAGCAAGTCAGGCGACCGCAGAGGGAAGAGAAGCGCCCCCCAAGGAAGGAGTGGCGCCCCAAGTAGACAAAAGCCGATGAGAAGCCATCGGCTGATGTGAACATGGTGTTCATGCTCCCGTCAGAGTTTCGAGCACCCCAACCGGAGGAATTGGCCATCGCGCAGCTGGATCTCGGCCCACGGCCGATCATTTTCGAGAAGCCCAAGGAGAAGAGCTACAAACACTTGAAGGGGTTATATCTCAAGGGCTTCATCGACGGCAAGCCTGTGAACAGGATATTGGTCGACACTGGTGCCGCAGTTAACCTGATGCCATATTCTGTGCTGCGCCGATTGGGTCGTTCTTCTGCCGATTTGATCAAGACCAATGTGATGCTTAATGACTTTAATGGACAGCCATCAGAGGCGATGGGGGTTCTTAATGTGGAACTGACAGTGGGTCGCAAGACTGTATCGACATCGTTCTTCATCGTTAACAGCAAGAGTACATACACGGTACTGCTTGGAAGGGACTGGATTCATGCCAACTGTTGTATCCCTTCCACAATGCACCCGTACCTCATCCAATGGGATGGCGATGAAGTAGAAGTGGTCCCTGCAGATGATTCCAGCGAGGTCTCGGTCGCAGATATGAATGTCTGGGATGCGGAAGGACAAGAGCCGATCTCAGGGATCGCCCTGGAAGACTGTGATCGGATCGAGGCAACAAAAAACGGACTGAGGCTGGTCTTATCCACTGTCCTCACAGAATAGATGCACCCTGGCTAGCCACGGGGTGTAATAAAAATAAAGAGGCCGGTCCCGGCGATCGGCCCCGAAAAATAGGAAAATTCTGTTTTTGGTCGGAATTGTTACATCATGTACACATGATGGCCTCCTCTAGCAGTTGGCCATCCATTGACTATTTGGCTCTGAGAAGTAATAGAAGTATAGAAGCGGCCAGCCCGTGCGGTTGGCCAAATAATTTTTCTTGTCATCTCCCTGTGTTTGCTGCTGATCTTGTGGATAGTGAAGACTCGCTTGCACTCGCGGCTGATTTTTTAGATGACGGCAAACTCGGATACGGGTTCACATCAGCTGATGATTTGGAAGAGGTTGACATCGGTCCTGGGGATAAGCCACGGCCGACATTTATCAGCAAAAAGTTGGATCCGGCTTTGCGAGAGGAGATGATTGCACTGCTAAAAGAATACCGGGATTGCTTTGCATGGGACTACACCGAGATGCCTGGACTGGATAGAAGCATAGTCGAGCATCGGCTCCCGCTCAAGAAAGGGTTTCGGCCGTTTCAGCAACGAGCACGTCAGATGAAGGCCGAAGTCCTAGAAGAAGTTAAGAAAGAGGTAGAAAAGATGCTGGATGCTGGGTTCATCAGGCCATGCCGATATGCAGAATGGATCTCTAGCGTGGTGCCGGTACAAAAGAAGGATGGCCGATGGCGTGTTTGCGTTGACTTTAGAGATCTCAACAGAGCAACACCAAAGGACGAATACCCGATGCCTGTTGCAGAAACATTGATCAACGCAGCTGCTGGCCACAAAATGATGAGTTTTATGGATGGCAATGCCGGTTACAACCAGATCTTCATGGCCCCAGAGGACGTGAACAAGACTGCGTTCAGAGTACCAGGTGCAGTTGGCTTGTTCGAGTACTTGGTTATGACCTTCGGACTGAAAAATGCCGGTGCAATGTACCAACGTGCTATGAATTACATTTTTCATGATCTCATCGGCAAGCTGGTAGAGATTTATATTGATGATGTCGTGGTCAAGTCCAAATCAACCACGGGGCATTTAGAAGATCTGCGCCAAGTTTTGGAGCGGACTCGGAGGTTTGGGCTCAAAATGCACCCGAAGAAGTGCGCTTTCGGTGTGTCGGCCGGTCAGTTTCTGGGATTCCTGGTGCATGAACGGGGAATCGAGATCGGCCTAAAGAGTCAAGAAGCTGTGAAGATGATGAAGCCACCTACTACAAAGAAGGAGTTACAGAAACTCATCGGTAAAATTAACTTTGTCAGGCGATTTATTTCTAATCTGTCCGGACGCATTGAGCCGTTTATGGGTTTAGTAAAGATCAAATCCGATGATGAGTTTCGCTGGGGGGCAGAACAGCAACAAGCTTTCGATGAAATCAAGGAATATTTGTCAAAGCCTCCAGTATTGGTTCCTCCTCAGCAAGATAGGTCATTCTATGTGTACCTATCTGTGGGTGACACTTCCATTGCTTCGGTGCTAGTCCAGAAGCATGACGGACAAGAGAGGGTGGTTTTCTACCTCAGCAGACGTATTTTAGACGCCGAGACCAGGTATCCTGAAATCGAAAAGCTTTGTCTTTGCTTATACTTTACATGTACGAAGCTTCGCCATATTTTGCTCTCGGCGGAAACAATTGTCATATGCAAATCGGATGTCATAAAGCATATGCTGTCGGGCCCTGTCCTTAAAGGCCGACTTGGAAAATGGATGTTTGCATTGTCAGAGTTCGATATCCGATACCAGCCTGCAAAAGCGATCAAGGGACAAGCACTGGCGGATCTTGTTGCGGATAGGATCAGCACTGATATTGCTGCATTATTTATTCGTGCTTGGGCTATGTTCTTTGACGGATCGGCTTGTGATGATGGGTGCGGTGTGGGAATTCTGTTGGTGTCGCCTCGAGGGGCGACTTATTCCTTCTCCATCAGAATGACTGCCCCGTGCACCAATAATCTGGTGGAATATGAAGCCGTTCGCAAAGGGATGGAATTGCTTCTCGAAGCCGGTGCAGAAGCAGTGGAAATTTTTGGAGATTCGAAGCTGGTGATTTCTCAGCTCACGGAGGAATATAGGTGTGAGAGCGAGGCTCTTTTCCCGATATGGATGCAGTGCCGTGAGTTGATGTCACGATTCAGGTACATCAATTTCCACTGGATACACAGGACTCTGAATAATGAAGCCAATGATTTAGCACAAATGGCTTCTGGTTACAAGGAGACAGCCGATGGAGTCGAGGTGGAGGTTCAGTTTCTAGAACCCGGAGACTGGAGAGCCGATATCTTCAATTACTTGAAGGATTCGGCTCGGGGGGCACCCAGAAGGATAAGACTCAAGGCTATGAAGTATGTTCTGATAGGGGACGACATGTTCTACAGGACCTTGGAAGGACTACTACTTAAATGCCTGGGACCTTCAGAGTCAAATCGGCTCTTGCATGAGGTACATGAAGGAGCCTGCGGTACTCACCAATCGGCTCATAAGATGAAATGGCTGATTAGGCGATCGGGTTATTACTGGCCCAGTATGCTGGAAGATTGTTTTAAATATTACAAGGGATGTCAAGCGTGTCAGAGGTTTGGCAAAATTCAGATAGTGCCAGCATCAGTGATGAACCCTATCATCAAACCCTGGCCATTCAGAGGTTGGGGCATGGATATGATTGGACAGATCAACCCGTCGTCTAGCAAGGGTCACCAATGGGTCTTAGCTGCCACAGATTATTTCACAAAGTGGGTAGAGGCAGTACCCATGATGTCAGTGGAGTCAAGAGATGTGATCAGCTTTGTCAAAGAACATATCATTCACAGATTTGGGATCCCTCAGACCATTACGACCGATGGAGGATCGGTCTTTATATCGGAGGAGTTCAGAAAGTTTGCCGATGACATGGGGATTAAGTTGATCAGATCATCTCCATATTATGCCCAAGCTAATGGACAGGCTGAAGCATCCAACCAGAGCCTCATCAAGCTTATAAAAAGAAAGATTGATGAATATCCTAGGCGCTAGCATGAGGTGTTGTCAGAAGCTTTGTGGGCATATCGTATTTCGTGTCATGGGTCCACCAAGACATCGCCGTACTATCTAGTCTACGGCCAGGATGCTGTGCTACCGTGGGAAATCATAGCCGGATCGAGGCGTGTTGAGTTTCAGAATGGTCTATCTGCTGAACAGTATGCAGCCTTGATGAATGACAACGTGGAGGACCTAACGGAACTAAGACTTTGGTCGTTGGAAAAGATCAAAGAAAATAAGGCTAAAGTTGCCCGTGCATACAACAAGAAAGTCAGACCTAAGGATTTCCAGGTGGGAGACTTGGTTTGGGAGGCAGTATTGCCATTGGGAACTAAAGATAAAAAGTTTGGTAAATGGTCTCCAACTTGGCATGGTCCGTACAAGGTTGATCAGGTTTTGCCTGGGAATGCGTATATGCTCGAGGAATTGGACGGCGTCAAGTTTCCTGTTGCTGTCAATGGACAGCATCTGAAGAAGTATTTCCCGAGCATGTGGAAAGGCGAGTAAAGAAAAGCCGATGAGATCCATCTGGCTGCAGTGTAATAGGCCAACATGTTGAGTTGGCCACAAAAAAAACCAAAAAAAAGATGATAGGCCAACACGTTGAGTTGGCCGGTTAAAAAAAAAATTTGATGATGATAGGCCAACACGATGAGGTGGCCGGTAAAGAAAGATAGCCGATGTATAACCATCGACTTGAGATATTTTTAAACAAGTACAATTTTTAGGTTGACAGGCAGTACTAATTGTATCTTGATCCTATCTACTGGTTCAGGAATTCTTCTATGGCGTGGATGGCTTCAGTACGAACAGCATCTGCGCGTTCTACGATCGCTTCGTCATCCTTGTCATTGCCTGAAACTATCTGCCGACTCAAGGTGCTGATCTCTGCAAACTCTGCTTGTATTTGCTCAGATATTTTCTGGGTTTCTTGTTTGGAGTTTGCAATGGAAGTTTCCTCGGCCTGGATGAGTTCCTTGGTAATGCGGACCTTTTCTTCGAGTTCCGCTAGTTCTTTCTTCAGGAGGTCGAGTCGATTCATGTTGGCAGACACGTCAGCTTGGATATCTAGAGTTGCCTTCTTCTGGTTGAGAGCCTTGCATTTTTGGGTAATGTCGGCTTTCAGAGAAGCTTGAGAGCGATGTGCTTTCATCCTTTCTTGCGCTTTACTGACTTCTATCCGGAAGAATGGGAGGTTGCTGGCTGACCAGAGCTTGATTTGCAATGATTCCGGGAGTTGGGATTCTATTTGCTTGAAGATGTTCTTTATTGTACTGGAATCATCAACCAGAGCAGTGATTGGGGCAGATAGAAGATCCTTGATAAGTCGAAGCTGGTGTGTTAGGTTAGCCGATTGCTGTAGAGATGATGTTTCTGATCCAGGGACAGTTAGACCCATTGATGCAGGGTCAAAGGAAAGCAAACCTGAAATATCAAAACTCTATGGGCATATCTGGAGTTAGTGCAAGATGCATTTATGGAGTTATCGGCTGGTTCAGAATTGGTTTTTGTAATATTACCCGTTCTGAAGAAGAAGTGTTGGACGGTTCAGGAGCAATCGTCCTATCAAAGCTGGCGTTGACGTCAAGAGCATATACTGCATCGGCTTGTTCCTCGCTTGTATTCATCAGTGCATCAGGAGTTGCAGTTGTCTCATGTTGTTCCGGGCTTTCTGCATTGGAAATGTTTTCGGCTGCATCCTGAACATAGAACTGCAGTCAACCAGAGTACACATGTATGAGATAAAGAAGAAATTTCAGAAAAATAGGTTACCTGGTTGGTATTAGACTCTGATGGACTCGAAGAAGCTGGTGCTGGCTTCTTGATCACTCGCCTTGTGATCATCTTCCTTTTCTTGGTCAAGACTCGGGGGGCAACGCTTGCAGAAGTTTGTCTTCACTTGGAAGCCGACTGAAGTAAGTCTGGCTGAATAGACATTATCACTTTCTTCATTGGTGGTGATCCTTTGCAGAAGAGTACATCAGGAGCAGTTGGAAGAAAGTGAAATGGCTCCCCAGTACTGGTCATGGGTTCTGGACCATCTTGTTGCTAATGACAGGATGAGCAGGTTAAGCCAAGAGAAAGGAATAGAGGATTTAAAAGGATAAATGCATAGAATCAGTACCTCTTCCTCGGGGATTTCGTATTCAGGATCAATTTGCTGCAGTCGAGGACCTAGAGCTTTTCTGAAGACATGAGTTTTCCACATCTTCCACCAGGTATCAAAGCCGATTGATGAAGAAGTGAAAGACAAATCGGCTGGTATTGGAATGTGGAGATTGTCAAACATGCTGTAGCATCTTGAGCTAGTAAGACCATCAGGCAGATCGGCTCTGCTCTCCACCAAGTGGTGAATATGGAAGTGGGGAGGGACCTGACCTAGGCCGAGTTGCCGAGCTGCTATGACTGGCTGGTAAGATTCATAGCCTGGCTTGATAATTCTATTAGAAGTGTTGATGCCAACAGGAAGGAAGCTAGGTCGAATCATCAAAGAATATAGATGCCGAGTACCGTCGTCATCGGCAAAGTTATCTAATCTAAAGGCAGTTGGGTTCTCAAAGGATTCAGATTCAGTAAACGGGAGGTAGAGAGGATTGTCTAGTCCTTTGTAGAAGACTCTAAACCAGTTTGCTGCATCTGTTGAATTCAGTTTACTGCCAGGGAGACTGAACAAAGCTTGGCCGTAGCTAGTACATCTAATTGGTTTATCACTCTCATCAGGGAAAGAGTTCTTGGTCAGGCATTGGAAGTTTGGGATATGGTGCTGAAAGTACAGTTATGCCCACAACTGAATAAACCACCAAGGGCCTCCAATTCTCAGTTTCTTGTGGTTGAGCAAGTTAGATGTCATTAAATGGAGATATCTGTATGTTTCTCCAAGAAAAAGTTTGCCTAGGCCGGTGTGATTACCATGGGCCAGGTGGTAGGCCAAGGGGAGATAGTTCTTAGTTGGAGCTAAAGAAGGGCCACAGAAGATGAAGTGCTCTAACCAAAGATTTAAGAAGGCTGTGTGTTCCTTCTCAGTCACTGGACCTTTTGTTTTCATGTGCTGACTCATATAAGTACCCCAGTTTGTGCAGTTCACTTTGGAAGAAAGTTTGAAGGGGACTTCTGCCATTTTGTGAGCAGCAGGATTAGGAGAGCTAATGTCTAGTCCAGTGATCATGGCCACATCCAGCAGGGTAGGGGTCATGGGTCCATGACCAAAGAGGAAACAATTCAGAGCATCAGACCAGAAATAGCCGATGGTTTTCAGAAGATTTTCATCTTTGTCAAGAGGTGACAGTGATAGGCTAAGTGCATCGGCTATGTTCAAATCTTTCCACAAGGGCATGTGGGCTTTTGCTACTCTGCTGTACCATGTTATCCAGCTTTCAGGTGGATTAGGCCAGGCTCTTAAGCAGTCGGCCCAGAGGTTCAAATCGATGTTTTGACTCACAAAAGGGACCCTATTTGCTTCACAAGAGATCAAATCTATGGGGTTTTCATGGGTTTGTGGGCCAAGACAGAAAGATTTTGGATTGGAAGGATGCGGCAGAAGGATGTTTGACACCTGAAGTTCAGAAATTCGGAAATATGCGTATGGTGTCATGTTTCAGAGTTTCAGTTTCAGAAGCTTGGTAAACTGAAGAAAACTAAAAGATTAGGCCGAATATTACCTTCAGGCCGTGGGTTGCCGCGTCATTAGAGCTTGTTGTCTGAATTGCAGAATCCGCCATGGTCACAGATCTGTTGACTTAGGGTTTGTTTGCTGGAGGTTCTGATTCGAATTCCGGTTGCTTGGAGAGTTCTTGCTCGGATTTGTAGAGCTTGGTTTTCGAATTACACTCGAATTTGAGGGTACGTCGAGTTCGGTTCAAGCTGGAAGCGATATTTTACTCTTGTGCGGGTTACTTCTAGTTTGAATTTCGTCAGTTCTTGGATATTTATGGAAGCCTGATGCGTTGCCATCGGCTTTTTGGGAGGTGAATGAAGACACACGAAATTGGGAAAACTCGATTTCATTAAAAGAAAGTTCGTTACAAAGAAAGCCGATTTTACAAAGGAAGTAATCCTTCGGCTTTGTAATCCTACTCCTACGATACTACTACTGTTCGTAGGTACCTAGTACCTACGACGCTTGGGGCTTCGGGCCGGCACATCCCCGCTGCCGTCGTCGTTGCTGCCGTCGTCGTCGTCGTCGTCGCTGCTGAAGGCGCTGCTGCTGCCTTCAGACCCGGAGTCGCTCCAGCCGTCGTCGTCGCCGCTGATCTCTTTCTCGCTGTCCTCCTCGGAGGACCCGAGGAACCGGAAGGGCTTTCGGCCCATCGGCTCGTCGTCATCGGAGGGGGAGTCGATCTCCTCTTCCGAGGAAGAGTCGACTCCATCCGACGAAGGGTCTTCTTCCTCGTCCTTCTCCGACTCCTCTTGGAATAGGAGCCAGAGGTCTTCTCCTTCAGTCATGGGTTCGTCCTCCTCGGAGGCGACCCCGAAATCGAACTCCTCTGCATCCCAGTGCAAAGGAGCCAGCGCCTCATAGGCTGCTGTTGGGTCCCACTCGGGGGTCGGCTCTCGGCTCTCTGGGATAGAGTCGATAGAGGAGGCCGAGAGAGAAGAAGAAGAAGAAGGAGGAGAAGAGGAGGAAGAGGAGGAATCTCCAAAAGAGTTGGAGCCGGAGGAGGAGGAGATGGCCATGGCTGGTGAAGGATTGGAATTTCTGCGCTACTGGCTATAGGAGGAAGAAGGACCTTGTTGTGGAAAAGAGCCGATTAGGGTAAGATTAAATAGTGAAAAGATGGAAGACAGATCGGCAGTTTTCACGTTCTACGAGGAGCCAGTTGCAGAGACGTTGTGTCTTCCTTGGTGGTTGCAGTATGATTAATGAACATCAACGGGAAGGTGAAGCGATGGATTGGTTTTGGAACTGTCATTGCCAAAACCAGGGGGCATGTGTTATCGCCATAAATTAACAGGGTTAATTTATGGGCCGAAATCAAGATGGGCCTAAAGCAAAAGATGAGGAAGGCTTGTAAATTGGCTCCTGCGTGGGCGTCTGGGCCACATTGGCCATGTATCCTTAGATTTAGTTTAAGATTAGAGATAGAGTCCAATCGGGACAAGATTAGTTTAGATTGTTTCCCAAGTCTCCGGACTATAAATATGTATCCTTTGTTATTCATGAAGAGAGCGTCATCACGACTCGCAAACAACAACTCTCGGCGCATCGCCACCCCTAATCCTAGGGTTTCGTCCAAGTAAGTGCCATGCTGCCCTGATTGTTTCTTGCGATCAGGGCAGTATTGTTCTTGCTTTTTACCTTGGTATTGCTCGTACTGAAGCGTTTTTGATGGCGAGTAATACTAGTTATCATGATGTTCGTAGCATGGCTTTTAGTAGATCTGTTGTGCTTCGTTGCTTATCATCTGCAAATATCATGTTGTCTCTGTGCAGTCACGTTTCAATTTCATGCTAGTTCTTATCGCATAGAATTAGTCGCACAGAGGCAACACCCTGCTTCTTTCATGTCTAGTAGATCTGATCTGTTATGGTTTGCTCTTATCTTAAGAGTTGGCATAATATCTGCTAGGTTAGGCCTTGCAAACGGATTGGATGATCCGGTGGTGTAATAGATGCTTTATCTTAGCCTTGATAGGGATCGTTCCGGGAATCGGCTCTTGCTATTTCTTAGGCCTCTGTTTTGGGTTATGGTTTAGTTATCTGTTATGTTCATTAGGCCTAGTCACGTGTAGGATGTTCCGATCTAGCAGTGAAGCTTCTACCATCGTGGATTAGATCAATTAGATTTAATTGAAGCAGTTTTATAGTTATTTGCTTTATTTACCATATCTGGATACGATCAGATTCCATCTGACACCGGGACTCGATCGGCTCTTTAAAGCCGATGCAAGAGTCGTCCCGGGGAGCCGACCACGGCTCGAACTTACATTTACACGTGTCTTTGTATGCAGGAAACTGTTCGGAGCACGTCTGCACCCTCCTGATCGGGTATAGGTCAGGTGGCACGCCCGGTTTTCACACATCCTCCGGGCGCGTGACGGAAATTGCGGGCCGTCGACGAGGGAGCAGTGCCTCTAGCGCCCTAGCAACCTCCCGGCTCTTCGTGTTGCCCGTCGTTGCTCGCCGGTGGGTTTCGATCGACAACAATATCTAAATCTCTTCACTCGGGGCCCTGTTATCCCCCTGAGATTCAACAACTCAATCTCTGGAAGCTCCTCTCCACTGTCCTGACCGCCTGCCTCGGTGCCACTGTCGGTGTGCTGCTACTGGGCACGACCCTCTCCCCTCTGAGTACCACCACCTCAAGTCCGTGGTACAGAGCGGCACTAAGGTGAGGTCTTATCTGTCTCTGGCTGATGCGTACGCCCTGAGCGACGTAACCGCTGCTGTGGCTCCCCTGAGCTTGAGGATCCCTGATCCGAAGCGAACCCGGTCTGTCCGCTGCATCTGCAACTGCCTGAACTCGCTCTCTCTCATGATCCTCACGAGTGCGCTTCTTCCTCTGCTGTACCACTTGCTTGCCCTTACCCTTCTTGTCACCTGCATCTGTTAAAGAGAGTCGGTGGAAGATAATAGAATTTAGACAGGGAATTATGCATATACAAGATATCCACTAAAGGTAAGATTGTCCTTAAGCAAAGCATGGACTTGATTTGAGCCTATGACGTGAATTCTAGTGGATAACTTCCGACATATCACACTAAAAGAGATTTTGTAGTGTCAAGCATGAGTGTGATTTGTGCAAGGCAAGTGATATATGTGAACATGTGTGTAACTGAAGTGAAAAACAAAGACATGACACATGTCGAGGAGGTTAAGTTCATAGCCTGACAGATCAAGCGAGGAAGAACCGACGAAAATGACACAAATTGTCTTAGAGACAATCTGTCAAACACCTTGAGTGCAAATGAGCACAAGGCGGGAGAGGCACGGTGAGCTTAGTTCCCTGCGCGCGTGGAGATCAAGAGGAAGATGGAGGTGCACGGCGTGTGGAGGAGGCGTGGCGGCGCGGCTAGCAGCTGCGAACGGCGGCGTACGGTCGGCGGCTCGCGGGCGGCTATGTGGAGCGGGGGTGCGAGCAGAGCAGGGTGCAGTGCGGCGCGAGGCGGGTGCGTGGCGGCGGAGCAGAGCTTTGGTGGCGGCGGAGGCGCGTGCGGGTGGTGGAACAGCGGCGTGCGGGCGGTGGCGCAGTGGAGCACGGGCGAGGGGTGCGGCAGCGGTTTGGATGCGGGAGCGGCGGTTCGCGTGGAGAATAAAGAGCCGGGAGATTGACGCGCAGGGCCCGCCAACCCTAAAGCATCGGAACGACCGACGGTGCATAGGATACAGCACCGATGTAACACACCGGAGGAAATTTGACCAGATCTAAAAGATTTTGAAATGTGGTCAAACAGAGGCATCGGAAGAACCGCCAGAGAGTCATCGGTGTATCCGATGGGCATCGGTGTAACGGGCGGAGGTTTGTACAGAGAGGCTGTAGGAGACAAGAAACCTTCGCGGTAGCACCTGAAGAACCGCCAAGGGGCATTGGTTCATCCGCCAACCATCGGATGCGCAGGAGGCCGTCGGTGTAAATGTCGGAGTTTGTTCCAGAGACGATGCAGAGTCTATGCCACAAGGAGTTAAGCACCGGTTGAACCGATGCAGGTCAAAGCAGGGCGTCGATTTAACCGGTGGTTAAGGAAATTTTCTGCTGAGCTACAAACTCTACTTCTGATCTAAATTTCCAAAACCAAAGCCATAAACACTCAATTTGGACCATTTTCGAGAGACAACCTCACCACTCAAACACTCATACATATAGTGCTCGCAAGCTTTTACATAAACATAGGCAAATTAAGATCCAAGCGAGGCTTAAACACAAAAACCAAATGTATGGGCCACTTTGTCTATGAACTTAGAGATTGAAACTTTAAGTTCGATAGGACGTGGCTCAAAAGGCATGAAAGCGCAACATTGATCTTATCACTCTTATAGAGTTGATATCTCATATTTAGCATGAATATCTTTCTCGAAGTGTGATTTGCTCCCTTGTGATGCTACTAACGTGATGCAATGCCAATGCAAAGCGAGTAATTAAACATGAATGCATTCTATATGACAACCACAATGCATTGCAAGAAATTAAATCTATCTTGTCAAGTTTGAACCCTTGGCAAGCTTCTTCATGATGAACCATTCTTCATGCCATGAGCGAAATCAAGACCACTGGCTCATGCAAGACCCATGTTCATCACTATCTTGACAAGGTTAGACAAGCTCCTAGCATATATACATATGAAATGCATCTATATGACAAGGCATTTACATGACGTTAGAAGCATCTAGAACGTTAAACTCACTTCGCAACCTACAAAAGGTGCTCTCATCTAGAGGTTTTGTGAAGATATCCGTCAATTGATCTTCGGAACAAACACCACAAAGAAGTATATCATTCCTTGCCACATGATCTCTTAGAAAGTGATGGCGAATATCTATGTGCTTGGTGCGAGAATGTTGAACCGGGTTATTAGCAATTTTAACGGCACCCTCATTATAACAAAGGAGCGGGATCCTATCTAATACTACACTATAGTCCAAGAGACTTTGCTTCATGTAGAGGATTTGAGCACAACAAGCCCCGGCGGCAATATATTCCGCCTCCGCGGTTGACAAGGCCACGAAATTTTGTTTCTTTGACGACCAAGAGACTAAGGAACGCTCTAGCAAGTGGCACCCACATGATGTACTCTTGCGATCCACACGACATCCGGCAAAGTTCGAATTCGAGTATCCCCAGAATTTAAAACTAGCGCCTTTGGGGTACCACAAGCCTATGCTAGGCGTATGCTTGAGATATCTAAGGATCCGCTTAATGGCACTAAGGTGTGATTCCTTAGGATTAGCTTGAAAGCGGGCACACATGCATACGCTAAACATGATATCGGGCCTAGATGTGGTTAGGTAAAGAAGTGACTCAATCATGGAATGATAGAGAGTTTGGTCAACCGATTTACCTCCCTCATCCAAGTCAAGAGTTCCATTAGTTGGCATTGGAGTCTTGATTGGCTTGCAATCATCCATTTTGAATTTCTTGAGAATATCATTTGTATACTTTTCTTGATGGATGAAAGTCCCTTCCTTCAATTGCTTGATTTGAAATCCAAGGAAGAAATTGAGCTCACCGATCATGGATATCTCGAATTCCCTAGCCATCATTTCTCCAAATTCTTTGCAAAGAGTGGGGTTAGTTGAACCAAAAATGATATCATCAACATAGAGTTGACATACGAATAGCTCTTCATTGATGATTCTTGTGAATAGAGTTGTATCCACCCTCCCGATCTTGAAGTCCTTGTTGAGAAGGAAGCCACAAAGGCATTCATACCAAGCCCTTGGCGCTTGCTTGAGCCCATAGAGCGCCTTGTGCATCCTATAAACATGATTAGGATATCTAGGGTCCTCAAACCCGGGAGGTTGTTCAACAAACACCAACTCATTAATAAAGCCGTTTAAGAACACACTCTTCATATCCATTTGAAAGAGTTTCATGTTGTGATGTGAAGCGTACGCTGAAAGGATACAGATGGCTTCAAGTCTTGCAACGGGGGGCAAATGTTTCACCAAAATCCAACCCTTCAACTTGTGCAAAGCCCTTTGCCACAAGTCTTGCCTTGTTGCGAACCACTACACCATGCTCATCTTGTTTGTTGCGGAAGACCCACTTAGTACCAATGACATTCTTGTCTTGAGGACGTTCTTTAAGAACCCAAACTTCATTGCGGGTAAAGTTGTTGAGCTCTTCTTGCATGGCCATCACTCAATCCGGGTCCTCAAGAGCTTCATCTACATTTATGGGTTCCAAGCAAAAAACAAACGAGTAATATTCACAAAAAAGGCATATTGACGTCTACGAGTTCTTACTCCACCGGAGGGGTCACCCATGACCAAGTCAATGGGATGATTCCTTGAAGTTCTTGTGAGCCTCTCTTGTGATTGAGACGATGAATTTTCTAGTGGTTCGACATCTTGGGTTTGAGCTTGGGCTTCTTCACTTGTGATGTGTGTGTCATCAAATGGAAGTTGTTCTTCAACCACTTATTCATCTTGGGTGTCATGAGGAGGATGTGAAGCGCCATCTTCTTCATCGGATGACTCATAATGGTGATGTGATAGTGTACTCTTCTCTTCAACCTTGGAGTCATCCTTGGAAGTGGCTTCAACTTGAGTGGATGAACTTGGTAGCTCCTCAACTTTCTCCTTTGGCTTGACTTGCCCAATGGCTATGTTTTTCATGACTTCCCTTAGTGGTTCATCACCTACATCATCACAAGAAAATTCTTCCCCTTGAGAGCCATTAGTTTCATCAAACTCCACATCACAAGTTTCTTCAATCATGTGTGTGCCATTATTGAATACTCGATATGCTTTGGAGTTTGATGAATAACCAACAAGAAAACCAACATCACATCTACTTTCAAACTTGCCTAGGTGCTTCCTTTTCTTGTAGATGTAGCACTTGCAACCGAAGACTCGGAAGTATGAGATGTTGGGCTTCCTCCCAATGAGAAGTTCATAGGGCGTCTTCTTCAAGAAGCGGTGAAGATAGACTTGGTTGGATGCATGACATGCGGTGTTGATGGCTTCCGCCCAAAATATTTGTGAGATATCATAATCATCCAACATTGCTCTTGCAAGAGTGATCAAGGTCCTATTCTTCCTCTCCACCACTCCATTTTGTTGGGGTGTGTAAGATGATGAGAATTCATGCTTGATGCCAATGTCATTGCAAAACTCTTCAATTTGAGTATTTTTAAACTCCATGCCATTGTCACTCCGGACCTTCACAACACTTGACTCAAATTCATTTTGAGCATGCTTGACAAAAGTCTTGAAGATCCCCATAGTCTTGCTCTTGTCCTCTAAAAAGAAAGTCCAAGTATATCTAGAGTAATCATCAACAATTACAAGACAATAGAGATTACCGCCAAGACTTGTAGGTGGTTGGCCCAAAGAGATCCATGTATAGTAGCTCCAAACTTCTTGATGTTGATAAATAAGCCTTCATGGGATGTGATGATGCAAATTGCTTCCCGGATTGACAACCACTACACAATTTATTTTTATCAAATGTAACATCTTTGACACCAACCACCATAACTCGTTTGAAGGCCTTCTTGAGTTGGTTCATTCCAATATGAGCAATGCGGCGATGCCAAAGCCAACACATGGAGTTCTTGGAGAAGAGACATGTCACCAAACTTGCATCATTTGATGAGAAATCAACAAGGTAAATGTTACCATGTCGAAATCCTTTGAATATTAAGCCCTTGTCCTCCTTGCTTGTCACTACAACCTCACTATCACTAAAGGTGCATATTAGTCCTAAATCACAAAGTTGAGCAATAGATAACAAATTGAAACTAACCGACTCAACAAGCAACACATTGGAGATAGAAAGATCCTTGGTTATGGCTACCTTACCCAAACCTATCACTTTTCCTTTTGAGTTATCACCAAAAATGACATGTTCATGATCTCCCACATCTTTATCTAGTGAGGTGAACATCTTTACATAGCCGGTCATGTGTTGTGTACATCCGTAATCAAGCACCCAATGCTTTCCACCGGCTTTATAGTTCACCTACACACAAATGAATCATTTTTGAGGTTTGGGAACCCAAGCAAATTTGGGTCCTTTGATATGAGTTACTAAAGCTTTAGGAATCCATAGTTGGCGTGGTAGCTTTCCCTTCATTTGAGTGCCAATGAACTTTGCCTCAACCTTGCCACTTTTAAGCTTGCTTAACTAGAAATGATGTTCATTAAATTGAGACTTGTAGTTAGGAGGCAAGGTAGGAGGTGGGCGAGTAGGAATTGGACACTCCCTTGTATGATGCCCGGTGATGCGACAATGTTGGCAAAATGAGCCAACTTCCTTGTTGAAGCATGCCTTGAGTTTCAGGGACTTGGGACAAGTTTTCGGAGGCTTGGGAAATAATCCAAGTCTATTTGTCCCAAAGTGCCTTGCATTATGGAAGAGAATCTCCTTGTGCAAGTATTCTCCTCTTGTCACATTGAACATGCACTTGGTCATGATTTCAAGTTCCTTCTCAAGTTGTTTCTCCCTATCATGGTTAGTCTTTGAACAAGAAGGAGAAGTATGATGACAAGTAGTAGGGTGAGGCAACTCCACAAGATCATCACAAGAAGTGGATACATTGACTTTGATGACTTCCTTTTGAGTTTCTTTTAGTTCTTCATCCAAGGCATCAAAGTCAAGGTCAAGTTCTTGATACTTCATACTTAAGTTGGCATAATCAAGTTTAAATTTCTTGTTGCATGAAGTAAGTGACTTATTAAGCACAGCTACTTCCTCATGTTTGACATTCAATTCGTTGGGCTTAGCAAGTAACTTGTCATGCTCCTCTCTAAGTTGCTTGCTAGAAACAATAGATGTATCATGAGTTTTTACTACCTCATTATGTCTAATAAGCAACTCATTATTTGAGGACTTAAACTTAGTATATTCATTTTCAAAAACTTCGCATTTAGATTTGTACTTCTTGATCACTTGTTGGTACTCATCTAGGATGGTTTGCACTTCATTAGGAGATAAATCATATTCACTTTCATCACTAGAGGAGTTGTCATCATCGCTCACCTTAGAGTTACCTCTTGCCATGAGACACATGGGTGGTGGAGGTAGAGGTGGCTCATCATCACCATCATCATGCATGGCAATCCCCACTATCTTCTTCTTGGAATCATCATCACCTGAATCATCACTTGAGGATTCGCCATCGGTGATCCACTCTCCAAGAAAAGCATTGATATCTTCCTTTCTCTTGAAAGACCTCTTCTTCTTGAAGTCCCTCTTCTCATGACTTTTCTTTGACTGCTTGTTATGATTGTCATCATCATCTTACTTCTTGTTGAGCTTTGAGGGTTTGGGACAATCATAGGAGAGATGCCCATATTTGCCACAATTGTAGCACATCTTCTTGGCATTATCATTGCTTTTCCGGGTACAAATTTGTTCTTCTTTGGATCATAGTTGTACCTTTTCTTGTTTAATCTTGACATCATCTTGGAGGTCTTCCTCATGAGGAGTGCAAGCTCAACATCACCATCTTCATCACTTGAATCATCACTAGCCTCATCATCACTTGAGCTTGGTGAGAGAGCCTTGCACTTGTTCTTCTTCTTGGACTTGTGATCACTCTTAGCTTTGAGTGCAAGATTTTTCTTTGCTTGTGGAGGATCAACTTCTCCCAAGAGGAACATCTCATGAGATCGAATCTTTCCAACAACTTCACCTACTTCAAGTTTTGATAGATCTTTCTCATAGAGCAATGAGGTGATAATGTTGTACTTGGGCTTGTGAAGTGAATGAAGAATCTTCCGGATGATGTCACTATTAGTTAAAGGAGAAATTTCAAGAGCATTAATATCCTCAACAAGTACATTCAATCTAGCATACATTTGTTCAACTAATTCATTGGGGAACATTTTGAAATCATTTAGTTTTTCCTTAAGCACTTGGTACTTCTCCTCACGAAGCTTTGTAGACCCAACATGAATGGTCTCAAACTCTTTCTAAACTTCGTGAGCCGTTTTCTTGCTATGGACACGCGCAAAGATGTCCTCACTAAGAGCATCAAACAAAGCATTCTTGGCTCTAGCATGGTACTTAACTTGGACTTCACTCCAATCACCAATAATAGGTTTTTCGGTGACCTCCCAACACATGACAAGGAGAGCCTCAAGGTAACCCGTCATGCGGGCTTTCCAGTAGCTATAGTTTCTCCCATCAAATTTGGGCGGTCCACTACTTCCCGAGGCCATCTCTAGGATTTTAAGCCTATGAAAAGAGAGCCTACGCTCTAATAACAATTAAAAGGATCGAGGCCCAAAAAGAGGAAGGGTTGAATTGGGACTTTTTCAAATTTCTAGAAGGTCTTTAACCTAGACTAGTATTGCCCAATCTACAAATTTGAAACCTAATGACAAGAGCACACTAGCAAATGATCCTTAGGTAGGAAAACACACTAACATGCTCATTTTGCCTAGGGAAGACCACACTAGCAACAACAAGTCATAAACAAAGATTCACACTACCATGCAAATTGTCCTAGTCAAACTACAAGCAGACAAGAGCAAGAGCAAGAACACAAAAATTTAATTGCTTGAAGTAAATGCAAAGGACACGAGACAACCGAATTTTTTTCCCGTGGTATCGAGGAGTTGACGCTCCCCCCTAATCCACGTTGGAGCACCCACACAGGGGTATCGCTCTCTTTCTTCACCAAAGAGCAAGTGATCACTAAGAACGCTCCTTCTCCATCTCCGGAACGGCGAGCTTCACACCATGTACAAACTTCTCTTCTTGGGGCTCCCACAAACTCCAAGAGCTCACCAAGAACCTTCCGATCACCAAGACCGTCTAGGTGCCATCAAACACCAAGAGTAACAAGCTCCTAAGCCTTCACTTGACCTACACTCAATTGGCCCTAGCTCAAGTACACTTGCTACACTTGCAAAGGTTGCACTATCAAGCTCTAGATCATCACTCTTTTGCTCAATGCACTCTCTCTTCTTCTCAAGGGTGGCCTCAGGTATTCAATGCGTCAAAGGCAGCTTAAATGAGCCAGGGGGTGCCCTTATATAGAGTGGAGAGGGTCACATAGCCGTTAGAAGTCCACTGCAGAAAAATCGTGACCATCGAAAGAACCGAAGGGTTAGAAGTTGAGGGCGTCGGTTCAACCGGTCTCTCTGTGTCCAAATAGTAGCCGTTGGGGGTTCTGACACAGTATCCAGACTTGCGTCATTGCACCGGTGCATGCTCCGAAGAGGCATCGGTTCAACCGGTGCTGAAGAGGTTCTCTGATCAACTCAAACAAGCTCTCTGGAATATAGTATATCGAATGCACCGATGGTAGTTTTTGAAGCGTCGAATCAATCGGTGCTGAAGGCGAGTTGAGGTCCACCAAACATGCTCTCTGGAATAAAGTACATCTAATACACCAGTGCTTTGCTTGGGACCATTTGTTCAACCGGTGATATAGAGTGATTTGACTTGATTTCAGCTTGCATCCAGAGGAGATAGGCCGACAGGGTCGTCGGAACTTCCGCCAAGCGTCGGATGCACCGATGCTAAGGCATCGGTTAAACCGGTGCTGCAGTTTTTCTTGATTTTCAGTTGAATTGACTTGGAGTTGAATGTTACTTCGATTGTTTCTTCTTCGAAATGTTTTGTTGACTTCTTTTGACTATCTTGAGCTATTTTTGAGCGAGTGTGCTAGATCTCTAAGGCCAACTCAATTTTGGTCAAGCTACTAACTCACGAACCCCTCTTAATAGTACGGTCAAGAACTAGAAACTATAAAACCTAGCTAAATCAAGTGTCCTTCATCTCCCTATGACACTTGAGACTAGAAAGGTCCTTAATTTTTGAAATTTAATCCTTGGCACGCTTGATTATGGAACTAATCCAATCATTGATTTTTCCTTCAAAACACACGTTAGCCGCATACGGTTGTCATTAATCACCGAAACTTACCATTAGCATCTATCGGCCTAGATGCACTTCACCCATCCACTTCACCACGCCGCCGCAGCAGTCCGCCAGTCCCACCAGCACCACCATGGCGGCTGTGGCGATCGAGCAGCAGCAGCTGAAGTGCTTCTCGGATGAGGTGGATAGCCACGGCCCACGGGAGCACCAAGCTGAATGGAGCCAGCGGGTAGTGGGGCACTGGTGGTGTCCGGTGGCGGACTGGCGGCGATGGGGCGAGCATCGAGCATCGTCGTCCGTGGCACCGCTGCTGCCGCGTGCCTCTCCATCTCGCGTGGACAGGTGCGCCTTCTTGCCGGCCGTCTTGCCGGGGAGCTTGCGCCAGGGGGAGGGGGGAGCCACGCCGGCGAGCCGCACCGGGAAGCTCTCGCCACGGATGAGCCACGCCGCCGACCGGTGAAGAGAGACGACACGCGGCGAGGGATGGGCGTGGGAGTGGCGAATTAGAGGGTAGGGTGCAGGCGAGAGGCGAGATAGCGAGAAAGGCCCGCACGGCAAAGATGCAGAGCGCGGGAGGTGGGATGACGATTGGGATGGCGAGGGGAGCACTATGAAGCGGCTGTTGGATGCTGATTTTAAAGGAACTTATCCATTTTTACATATCCAACTATTTTTACAGAGTCTCTTGGAGATGTTCTAATTAGAAGAAAGAAAAATCTAACCTTGCTATCAGGACAAAGAAAATCTAACCTTACTACCAGGACAATTGATTAGGGAAGCAACAAATGACAAATAAATGAGAACGGAAATGGCAACAACCAAATGCTTTTTTTATAGAAATACTTTAAGGGAAACCCCTAAAACTTAATTAGGTGCGGCACCCCAGGTTTGAACCCTGGGCGGGAGTCCCCCAACCAGTGGCCTTTACCACTGCATCGTGAGCCCCTTCGCAACAACCAAATGCTTTTGTTAGTGGAAATCCAAATGCTGAGTGCCAAGAAACAAACAACCGTAATTTCTTTGTGTGGCCCTAATATAAATAGCAGTTCCTTCTTTGACCCCAAAAAATTCAAACTTTCTTTTTAGCTCCGTTTTTATCTTCCCATCCCTTCTTTAGTCGTACTGTCAAGTTTGTCAGTTAACTCGCATGAACACCAGCTTGTGATTTTTCATCCTCTTTTCTTAACTAAAATGACCTCCAAATCACCTCCAAAATTTATATAGCTTTTTACGTTAATACAAATAACAGAGATGAATCCATTTTGCAAAAAAAAAACATATGTAACATCTACGATCTTGAAACTAAAATTCACCAAATTAGACTACTTTTTAAGAATATCTGATTTCTTATAGCACAAAACTAATATTAACAAATTACACATATTTCTATGATGGAGATGTATTAATTTATAAAATATTCTGTATCATATATTACTTAGAGAATTTTGAAGTTTTGTTAAACATTTATTTTTTTGAAAGAAAGTTTAAATTTATTTGTTAAAGTACTTCAAAATTATCTAAGTAACATATAGTTATAAATAATTTTATAAATTAACTCATCTTATCTTAGAAATATTAGATATTTTTTTATAAATTTTTGGACAATATGTTTGTGCCATAAAAAGTCAAATATTCTTAAAAGGTAGCCTAATTTGATGAATTTTAATTTGAAGCTCGTAAATGCTACATATGTTTTTTTTTGCAAAATGGGCTCATCACCATCAGTTGTATAAGAAGTTTTATGAATTTTGTAGATTATTTGGAAGTTGTTTTAGTAAAAAAAAGGTGATAAACCACAAGTTGCCGTTCATAAAAGTTGACTGACAGACTTGATTGTAGAGTCAAAGAAGGGATGAGATAAAAATAGGGTTAAAAAAGGGAGATTAAAATTTTCAAAGCCAAAAAGAATGAATTGCCATTTCTTTCACGACCATACAAGAAATTTACCCAACAAACAAAGAGTTCTATGGTGCGGAGTGTTTTTGTAAACCTAGAAGTAAGGTGAAACTATTTTTTTTAGTTTCACCGACTTCGGCTTCAACGGTTTCAAACACCCCCTATAGTTCATGTTCCAAATGGAATTAAAGAAAATTATTGCAACTCGAAGCGGCCTCTAAAGTACTCTAAGTTTTTGTTCCCATTTCAGAAATATAATAGCCTCTAAATTTTTTGTTTGTCTAGAAGAAGAAAAGATACTTTTCCATTTGCAGACGCGAAAAAGTGCATCCGTGTTACGGCATGAGCATGACGCACGCATCCCCTTCCTGCACCGAGCATACGCACACGGCACACTGAAACGGAAGCAAGACCGTGGAAGTAAAGGCGCCGCCCCCGGGAGCACACAACTAGGGGGAACAAATACACCTCTGGACTCTGGGGGCCTCTCTCCGACCGACGACTGAATCTACCTCGCTTCGCGCCTCCGGTTCCGCGCCGGGCCCGCCAGAATCGGAGCTCGGGATCGCCTCGGCCCGTGGCAATGGGAGCTGACTGCGAGGACGCCGTCAAGCAGCTCAGCCACCTCATGGAGCAAGGTGCGTGCTTTCTTGCTGGAGCCATGCTTCGCGCCGCTTCTCGGGCTTTCTTGGCGATTCTTGCGGCGTTTCTGTCTTTCTGACCTCTCTTTTCTTGTTCCGGATCTTCGCAGTGGAGGCGCCGCTGAAGAGATCGTTTCAGGTATGGATCTGGGGTGCCTTATGGCCATTTCGCAGGGAAAGCATGGATCTTGGTTTTGTTTCTGATAGAATTCAGCCTTTGAAGTCGGATCATAGTGTTGCTTGGCTAATTTCGGCTAGATTTGATCTGATTTGGAGAGGGAGAGGTAGCTACGTAGTGTATCGTTACTCCTCTGGAATTGCTATATCGGCATGGATCAAAATGGGACAATTCGCTTCATCTCTGGTGTTTTCTTGGTTAATAGAACACGCTAGAGATATGGTGATGTTGCTATTACTGCTGGACAAGTGCTTGCTTGGAAATGTTGCGTGATCTGTAACAAGTAGTATATGCCATGTGAATTTGCTGCATTGTCAATGGGGTGGTCACTGGTCAGGTTTGGTGGTGCTTGTCTGCTTGGCCTTGCCTAGTATGTTAGCGGTTTAGAGCTGTGCATGCTCTATGAAGTTCGTTATAGTTTTCTGGGTTGACATCAGTTGGGAGCCCCATGGGTCAAGCTCCCGTATTCCTTGATGAATGGAGTGGCTGAATCATGCTGATCTGCAGTCTAATAACTTGCTAAGTCAGTTTGAACGTATTTGGGTTGACATCAATTGGGAGCCCCGTGGATCATGCTTCCGTTCCATGATGAATTGAATAGCAAGACTGCTGATCTTTTGTCCATTAAGTGTGCGAAGTAGATTTGGACGTATTCGGGAATCGGAATTTGATGTGGCACCTGTATAATTTTGCAACTAACTGCCATCTAGGAACTTTTGGTATCCTGTGGCGTGTTGCACCCTTTCGGTGTTTAACGTTAACCAAACTTGAAGCCTGGATTCTGAGACACGTGCTTATCCATAAAACGTCTCAACTATGTTTACATTACCAGTTTAAGGTATGTTCTAAATGTTGTACACGTGTGCTAAGTCAGTTCCATTCATTGCTTGTCAATTCATTTATACTTCAACAAAAAAGAAACCTGCAGAAACCGACAAGGGCTGTGATTGTGATTTGGTGAACTGAAGGCCAGATCCTACTGAATTTGATAGTCCTTAGCTGATTTTACAGTTTCTATCTGCCTTTTCATTTTATTTCATCTTTAGAAACCTACATTTCCCGATGGGGGTGGAAGCTGGGCCAGAACCACCGGAAGCCAGCTGACTGTACATCCATGAACCCTCTCAAGAATGAACTCAACTACCATATTTTCATGTAACAACCGCACAACTCATGGAATGATGTAAAACCTCCTATTTTTCTAGTGAAGGCTGACCAAAGAAATAAACCTTAAACTGTTTGGTCTTTCACAAAGTTCTCTCTTGCCACAGGGAGGGAGCCATTAGTGAAGCAGAATTGAATCCACCTACCATTCTGGAGGATATATTCCCAAGCAGAAATTTCAGGATTGTAAAAGAGTCTATTGTGATTATATTCTTGGGAGATCACAATCAAGAACTGATGTTTTGTGAACCAAACCAGCCCTGCAAACTTTAATTTAATTTCACAGATCATCATTAGTAGTATATCATTGATATCATTTGGTTCATCTCCACCCGTTTTAAATTCTGGCAGTTGCGAACATACTTCATAAATTTGCATTTGTCATAGGGGAATGTTCGGTGAATGGAGTCAGCATTCTGTTTCTGATACGTGTTTTTTTTTTCTAAATCGTGATTGCGGAGTCACAAACCTCCTACAGAGACTACCTTTGCTCATAGTGTTTTTTGTATCCTGGCTCTTTAGTCTGTGCTACCCATCACATGTCCATGCTATGTATTTATACGCTTGACTATGTAGATATGATTACATTTCTTTTTTCAAAACATTGGCTCAATCTGCGAAACTTAATCCATTAGCACTTGATGTAAATTGTAATATGATTGATCATCAACTTAATCTGTGACTTGTAGACAGATTCTGGGAAACGAATCTAACCACATCTTTTTTATTTCAGAATGTGCACCAGGGTTATCCCAAAGAAACATTGATGCGTTTCCTAAAGGCTAGAGAGTGGAACGTATCTAAGGCTCATAAAATGGTAATCTTTCATACAAAGTTTCTCAACGGCGGGTGAACTAATTACTAAAATTGACTAGTAATGTTGCTGTTTCTATAGATTGTAGATTCTTTGAATTGGAGGATTGAAAACGAAATTGATAGCGTGCTGGAGGTGAGTCATCCTCTCTAGAATATAATCCAGTCACAGTAATATTTTGATCTCCACACTAATATTTTAATCATTTTAGTTATTTATTTTTCTTAGTGCACCACATGTCACTCTTCATAATATGCCTATTTCTGCTATTCTTATTTAGCAAAATTCTTCACTTTTGCTGATCAATGTTTTTGTTGTCCATTTGCAGAGACCTATAGTCCCAGTAGATTTGTACAGATCAATACGTGATTCACAACTTGTTGGCCTATCAGGATACACAAAGGAGGTATAGCTGTTTACTTCCAATAACTAAAATCTATGTATCGGTTGAACGTTAATTTGACTGTGATACAATATGTTTCTTACCTTTATGAATTGATTATGAAGAAGTTATTGTGTCAGATAGACATCATTTCAGATATACCTTTTTATTATTAGTATCCTAAGGCCACTCACTGTATTCAATGTTCACAAGGAAAGTAATATATGCTGAATGAAGATAGCACTGAAGAGGTTGAAGTTTTAACTTTTGATCACCAAACTTCCATGGCGTGATGTCCTACTGTCAGCAACACTATAGCCTACCTTTCACTAGCTAGGGAAGGCGGGTAGTGACATCCTAATATTTGTAGTTTCAAAGTTTTTTTTTTTTAGGGGGGAGGGGGGGGGGTGCTGTCTGCAGTTGACCTGACAGTATATATTATTTACTAAGATCTTTCTCACCTTTGGGTTTGCCTTTCTTAAACTAGGCAAACATCAGAGAATCATTAGTTTCCCATTTATATACTAGGATCTATAGTCTGTGCTCCTTGAGGCTACATGTTTTTAAGAATATAGCGAGCCTGCTACCCCAATTCTTTCTATCATTGTTTCAGTAAGTCTTTGTTTATCTCATTGGCAGGGTCTCCCGGTTTTTGCCATTGGTGTTGGACATAGCACATATGACAAAGCTTCGGTAATTACCAGATGCTTGCTATTTATGATTAGAGTAAATTCCTTGAATGCCATTGAAAAATATAACTCATCCCTTGTGTGCCACTGAATGGCATGTAGGGGATTTTTTTTGCGTCTATGACATGTGGAGCCAATGACACATAAGGGATGAGTATAATTTCCAGTGGCATAGAGGGAATTGACTCTTGTGATTAGGGTAGAACCAAAATCATGGAACTGGTTCCTTGTACTGTCTGCGGCAACATATATATTTCAGAGGTTGATGCAACCTTCAAACATAGTATGATAATCAGTTAGCTACCTGAATAATGAAGCTTATCCAACCAACTTGATTTTATCTGTGGCCCTTTGCTTCCTTCTACTGAATTGTGTTTTCTCGACTAAAATAGATGTATTTTATCTCAGGTCCACTACTATGTGCAATCTCATATCCAAATTAATGAGTACCGTGATCGTATAATTTTGGTGAGTATCCAAAACAAATGCTGTGAGTTTAATAGATTGCTTATGTTGACATATAAATTCTTTCCTAACTTATTTATACCACATTTAGCCTAGGCTGTCCCAACAGTTTGGGCGCCCTGTTACCAGCTGTATAAAAGTTCTGGATATGACTGGTTTGAAGCTATCAGCACTGAGCCAAATAAAGGTTCGCTTTGTGACTATTAAGTCAAATTTTACTTTTTCATGAGATCAAATGCTAATGAGTTAGTATTATGGTATATACATATATGGATGTATAAATTGACTAGAATAAGCATATTCTTACACTACTAATAATTAGTTAGAATATTGAACTTAGCTTTATCTCAACATCTTGTGTTCATGTAGAACAAATTTTCTTGAACTTCCAACTCGGTTCTGTATACCATTCAAAGAAAAGTGTTACACTAAAATCTAGGAAGTAATTTTTCACTTATTCCATATTTTTTTTGTTATGTGCTCATTACTAGTGTTACTTCCGGGTTTCAGTTGTGATATGTTATTTTTATTAATATAGTTTTAATATGTTACAGATGCTGACTTCCATATCGACAGTTGATGATCTGAATTACCCTGAAAAGACAGAGACCTATTATGTAGTTAATGTTCCATACATATTTTCCGCTTGTTGGAAGGTACTATTGAATTTCCACTGATGTTCAAACCTAAAATTTACTATTGATTCTTTAGCAAAAACTGATGACAGTTAATTTGAGCATGTTGCTAGGTTGTGAAGCCCTTGTTGCAGGAGAGGACCAAGAAGAAGGTTAAAGTTTTGAGTGGTTGTGGGAGAGATGAACTTCTAAAGGTACATAGCTGGAAAATGTTCTTCCCTCCTGTTGGCTGTTTTTTCCCACTTACATCCTTCGTTTCTGGGTGCAATAATAGCCGTCTTTGTGATCATGAGAACGGAGAACCGTATATGAAATGCCGCAGAACATTTTTAGCATTTTCTCCCCTTGGTAAGCAGTCACAATGCTTCACTTTTGTAGATAATGGACTATTCATCACTCCCCCATTTCTGCGGCCGGGAGGGCTCTGGATCATCAAAGCACTCGTCACCAGATGTTGACAATTGCTTCTCCCTTGACCATCCTTTCCACAAAGAACTTTACAGCCACATCAAGGAGCAAGCATCGCACCGGGAGCTCATCAAGATGGGATCATTGCACGTCAGCATTCCCGAGCCCGACCTGAACGACGCCAAGATTGTCGAGGTCATCCAGGCCGAGTTCCAAAAGATCGGCGAGCAGGACGAGTCCACCAACGGCCACCAGGGTTAGCATGTGACCGATGCCGCCAGTGAACTCTAATGAAACTGGCAATTGCTGCTCATTCTGCATTTCGGTTGACGGTCCCCAGTCGCCTGGGGAATATAGTAGCAAAAAGCCTTGCGCCTCCGTTGGTGCAAGCTCGAGTTTGTAGCTGGAGAGGCTGAGAGATAAACAAGTGGGTGTATATTAGATGGACGTGGATCCATAAACACCTTTTTGTTAGTGTAACCGCAAGATGGTATATGGGAGGAAATCCATGGAAGTGTTTGGTAAAACAGTGAATGATGACTTATCTTTGCATTTTTTTTTAGAACCTCTTTGCAGTTTCAACAAAATGCATGGTTTGTGGGAATGAGTTGAGGGGTGGGGAGTAGAGGCCTGCTCGACCTATCAAAAAGCAGGGGCAGCTCATGCAAGCTGCTTTGGGGCCCTTGCCACCCATGGATCCTGAGAAGCCCGGCGCCGGCGCCAGCGCTGACCTGCTCGAGAAACGTTCTCGTACCTCGGGCAGCGGCAGCTGCAGCCTGCAGCGCGATGCCGTCGCCGACTGGATATACGCCGGCCGCTGCCGCGCCATGGCACATCGCCCGCCGTCGCCGACAGGGCATACGCCGCCCGCAATTGCCCATGCGTCCCTGCAAGTCGGACTCTCGGAGCACTTGAGCTTGAGCACCATGTAATCTTGACGAGATTGCACGGTTTGGTCCCTGTGCGTGTTCGCAGAGTTGCGGCGGTGCGGCGGGGACCGTGTGGTCCAGCGCCACAAAGGTGACCATCCCGCGTTGTCAGTTGCCACCGCGCGCCTGTCCACGGCCTGCTGCATTTGTTATGTAATAGTAAGTGTGATTCTGTGCCATGTAGTGGTATAATAGTACCCTCCAACGGTACTGACCGGGGTTCGATTCCCCGGATGCGCAATTGGCTTGCCTTTATTTTTTAACCTGCTATCATGAGGTTAGTTATTGTTCGTTATAATGTTTTGGACAGCGAGTTGAGGTTAGTTACGACTTATGAGCAGATAATTTTCTTCCATCATGTCGAAATATAATCAGGGATTCCTCGTTTTGCATGATGATAAATGTTGTCAGGGGACCAGGAAGACTGTAGGATGCTTTCCTGCCTTCTTTTTCAGTTTCGGGATACCAAACTTTGTGCAAGGTTTAAAAAGTCACTGGCTCACCAGCTCATCCAAAAGTCAGCCACGATTGTTTCAAAAAAAAAAAAAGTCAGCCACGAGGGAGGAGATGTTGCCGATAATTTGTTTCTGCAGCAGCTGCTGCCCACATGTAGGTCTGCATATATACAGAAAGGTCTCGTTTGGATCGTGCTACATTTGTAGCATGCTAGTGAACAGTGTTACTTTGCCCGTTAATTACGGTGTCAAACAAAGTCAGTTTACAAAACCAACTTCAGAACCCCCGTGCTAGTGACCCTGAAGAATCTAATGAGACCTTTGGCCGCCCGATTAGAGGATGGTTACTGTAGCAATCATCGATTAATTATTGTCATTAGATTCGTCGTGAAAAGTTACACTCATCTCTGAAATTTTTTTGCAAATAAACTTCATTTAGTACTTCATGCATGCGAGATTCTCTTTTCGGGAAGCGTGCGTGCTACATTTGTAGATATCCAAACGAGGCCAAAGTCTAGTGTGTCAAAATGGGGCTTGCTTTCCCGAAGGAACTCTTGGCTTTACAAAAAAGCATTGGCTGGTGAGCCACAGGAATATGGTTTGAGCAGTTCTTGTCCCAGGGCTGAAACTTTCCAGTGAATCACAATAGCAGTAAATTTTTTTAATCAACCCAGTGAATTATTATGATAAGCAAAGCATCACAAACCCTCCTGTTTGCAAGGTAGCATCAACCTTGGAAACACTTGTTGGAAGCAGCAGAAATCAGAAGATTACGGGATTTTCCATGCTGTGCAAGTGATCCTTAACTTGCGCACATCAGTCTGTGCTTCTTCAGAGGTTGCATGCATTGTCAGGCTTGTGGCCCAACAGGACAGATGCCTTGAGTGCCATATGCTTATATAGGACAGTGATTCCACAGCTACTTACTGGGGAAGGAAAGGTGTTAAATTCAAAGTCATGTGTGTCCATGACAATTACCTGCTGAATTATTGCCTCCAGAAATTATTTGGTAAAGTGAAAAAAAGCATAAAAACTGATTTTAAGATCCAAGTGGCAGCAATTCTCCAATATGAACGGAAAGTTGGTGACTGGTGTGTAAGGAGTCGTCATCTAGATTTTTAGGCTGCATTGTTGAAATTTTGGGGAAGCTAAGCAGTGAATTATTACAAGGATATGAAATAGCCTTACAAGATTCTTTTGAGGTAAAACAGGGTGAAAATGAAATGCCGACTAGAAGACGTAAACTTGAAGTTTCAGATTTAAGGAGATCAGGCTGAACTATGAACCATGAGGCTTGATTACTTTGTACAGAAATGAGAACTGCATCTGGTGGTCATGCAAGTAAAACTAAAATTCTGAACGTAACTGTGATCCGAATCAACCGTTGAAATTCGACACCGCGATTTTTCTATGAAGCTCCATCGAAAGAATCAGTGTTAATAAACTGCATGCACTTGTCCCCAGCCTCAAGCCTGGAGCAGCAGCTAGCTCTTGATGAGCGCCATGAGCATCCAGTTCAAGAAGCATGGTCCTAACACACTATACAGTTTGCAGCCATGCGTGCTAATCTGTGGTCATGTTGCTAATGCTAGAAAAATCAATGTACATGGAAGAAGCGCAGCCGAGTACCGTACAATCCACCCCCGTGCCTGCAAAATCAGAATCACAAATAATAAGAAATAATACCGCACAAGTAATTAGTTCGAGCAATGACAAATGGGGAAAAAATAAGACTGGTACGATTTTGTGCAATTATGTGCACATGCATACTATATCTACACTATTGATATTGCATTGAGACACGTGCTACGCCATCTGATCCTTGAAAACTCAAGAATCAAATGGTGTAGCACACATGCATGATTGAGCAGCCAAGCAAATTAAAGCATCATGTATGTATACCTGGAACAAGGCCATGAGAGACGATGGCGGCGGCGGCGCGGAGGATGGCACGAGCCCCTTGAGGCCGATGTTGATGGAGACGCTGCCGTCGGGCTTGAAGAGGCCGAAGTGGCGCTCGGTGGTGGGCCCGGGCTTGAGGTTCTCGTTGAAGAGCGCGAAGATGTAGGCCTTGGCCACCCGTTCGGGCCGGTAGGGCGTCCCCTTGCGCAGGAAGAGGCGCTTCCGGAGGTTGCGGTTGTAGGTGATGGCGTCCGCCATGCCGGCGCCGGCCTCGGTGGCGTCGCCGGCGGACGCCCAGCCGGTCTCCGCCACGCGCACCTCCATGCCCGGGTAGCCGGCGGCCTCGAGCGCGAAGTAGGCGGCGTCGAGCTGCGCCTCGAACATGTTGTCGTAGTGCAGGTTGGTCTTGGGGTCGACGATGCCGGAGTTGGGCTTGAAGAGCGCGTAGTTGATGTCGATGTGCGACGGGTCGCTCATGTAGGCGAGGAACGGGTAGGCGTTGACGTAGAAGGGCGCGCCGGTCTTGGAGAAGAAGTCGAGCAGCGGGCGGAGGTACACCATGAGGTCGTCGCGGAAGACGCAGGCGGACGGCGGGTACGAGTTGGCGAAGACGGCCTCCGAGTGCGGCGTCGAGAGCTCGATCTTGCGGTCGAGCCGGAGCATCCGGAGCGCGTCGTGCACGTTGACGACGGCGCCGACGAGCGCCTCGGCGAGCCCCGTGTCGCCACCGCCCAGCACCTCGTTGCCGACGGTGATGCCGACGATGCGCGTGGACGGGTAGTAGGGCTGCACATTCTCGTTCAGCCAGTCCATGGCCTTGCTCGGGTTGGCCGCCATGTCCTTGAGGAACTCGTTGGGGATGGCCACCACCAGGTTGAGCCCGCTGCCCCGGAACGCGTCCAGCACCTTGTGGTCGGCGTCGTAGATCTTCACGTTCCGGATCCGGGCAAGCTTCAGCAGCCGCACCACGTCCTCCGGCGGCGGCAGGTTGTCGGCGATGCGCCCGTAGTTGATCCCGTACGTGCCCACGAACGAGTGGATGGCTGCAGGGAGGATGGGCAATGTAAAATCATGCGTCAGTGTTTGTAGATTGATAAACTCGATCAAGAACACCAGTCATTTATTTATCTGCAATTCTGCATCAGAAGACTCGATCGGCCGATCAGCGAACCTTGGTCGGAGCGGTGGGAGACGTTGGTGACTTGAGCGTGGCAGGGGAAGGCGAGGAGGCAGCAGCAGAGGAGCAGGAGCAGCCGGCGGCGCCCGTCGCCGGACTTCCACCGCGGCGCCATCACCACCGCTGTCTCCCAGCGGCGCGGCGAGGAGCTTGGCGAGCAGCGGGGGAGGGGGAGGAGGAAGGCGTGGTGGCAGCGCGGGGGGCGGGCATTAGAGCAGGCGGCGGGCGGCGTGCGGGGCACGTTGCGTGGGGCGCGGGGCACGGTGGCACGGCCATGGGGGCGCGCCCGCGCCCGCGCACGGTTAGTTTAGTACTTCTCCCCCGCGCGCACGCCGGCGGGTGAGGGCGGCGAGGGGTGGCCGGTTGCTTGCCCTGCCGGGCTCTCTCGGTGGGAGGGAGTGGTGGTAGGGGTTGCCAAGAATGGAATGGCCGTGGCCGGGGGGGAATGGTATCCGGTCTCTTGCGTTGCCTTGCCTGTCCGCATGCGACGCGTCTGAGCTCCGTGCCCTCTGCTCTCCTCTGCAGAGAGGGAAGCGAGCAAGAAGACGAAGAGAGAGCCTGCAGAGATCCGGATCGGAAGGAAGCAGAGCAAGTGAGGCTTCCCAAAAAAATTTTTGCACCCTACCTGTCACCTCGAATCTTCGGACACATGTATAAAACATTAAATATAATTAAAAAAATAAATAATTACACAGTCTAACTGATTAGCACGAGCTGAATCTTTTAAGCCTAATTAATCTATAATTAGACATTATTTGTCAGGTAACAACGAAATATGTTACAGTATCAAAACCCAAACTTTTTCACCAACTAAACACACCCCGAAGGAAATGGAATGCTGACAGTGACGAGGTACACAGGCTCAGAGTCAGAGCAGGAACCACGTCAACGGATAAGAGCATCTCCACCAGTCTCGCTTTCCCCAATAAATTATTGATATTGGGAAGAAATATGCTCCAGCAGTTTTCCAATACTTTTTCCATTCTCCAATAATTATTGGATTGTCCTAATATCTCATACTAACTCTCTTAAAATAGAGGGAGAATTTTGGCTCTCCCAAAATATGTTGTTGTATTGAGTTGAGATTATTAAGGAACTGCAAAAGCATGTCTTCCAATAACTTATGAAAATTATATTGGGACATCCTAATAATATGTTATTGGAAAATGTTTATTGGGAGTCTGCTAGGCAAATCCTGCGCAAACCTTTCAGTCTCCACTTCTGCCATGACCTTATCCTTTAACCAAAAAACGGCCAACATATAGCTTTGACCTTTGCAGTTTGAAAATGTGCTGAAAGAGCAGTGGTTTATCATACCAATCTCAGTGGGAGTATTATAGGAGTGTCATGTGCATTAAATTTGCTACCATGTACCAATAACATAAGGAGAGAGGAGAGATGAGTGTCATGAAATATGTCCACTGGTATAGTTCTCAAGTTTTCAGTCTTGATAACTGTGTCCTGAAGGGGTCTTTTGGCACAGAACTCGGCAGACGTATGCTCTGCAACAAGTTCCCAGAAATCCAGGGAGACTGAAATTTGGTGGCGGCCATTTAGGCCGTGTTTAAATCCTGTAAATATAAAACACAAAATTTTTATAAATTGCTTGCATGGTGTACTAAATGTAGTCAAAAAATAAATAGCATTACAAAGGGCGAGTTTGTTTCCGCTTTTAATCTGATTATGGACGGAAAAAATCGAAAATCCCACCCAAACGGGTCGCTTAATTCTCAATTATGCCTGCCGCCGATTCCCACCGAAGCCACAGCACAACGTGCGGGCCGATTCCTGCAGAAGCGTCGCGAGACTCGCTTACCAGGTAAGCGGATGGATTTCCCCCCGATACCCCTCCTCCCCCGTCGAAGACCAGAGGCCGGAGCTCCCGTATCCTGCTCGTCCCGCGCGCCGTGCGGAGCCCCTCGTCCTCGGCCTATCGCCTCCATTGCTGCTGGCGCGCCCTGCTGCCGCGCCGCCTCGAGCCGGCGGAGGACGAGGACCTCGAGCCGGACCTCAAGCCGGCGCGCGGACCAGCGCCTGCGGCAGGCGGAGGCGCTGGGCGAGCTGAGGCGGAGGCTGCACCTCCAGCGCACGCGGAGGAGGCCGTCGTCGGCAGGAGGGGGGCGGCCGAGGCCGTCAAGCGGGTGCAGGAGTAGGTCGAAGCAGGTGCTGCCGCTGTCCAGGGCCTTCACTGGCGCCAGAGCTCCACGGTAGGCGGAGGTGCGAGCTCCCTGCGTGATGCGTGAGATTGACGAAGAGATAAGGAGAGAGAGAGTAGCAAGAGATAAGGAAAGAGAGTATGAAAAACATAGAAGAAATATGTATCCATCATTTATGTAGTTGTACTTTACAAATTAGTGCTGGTACATCTATTGGTATATTTGTGATATTAATCTATTTGATCTGATAATAATTATATAGTAAAGATACTCAAAAAAATAAAAATTATTGAATTTTGCTCGTACTCAGCAAAAAAATAAAATATCATCAGCCTCAAGGACATTTCAGACATTTTACCACTCAGCTCAGAGAATCAACTCAAAATAATCAGGACTGCCAAACACCCAGCTTATCTAGACAGCCGATTCTCCAGACAGCTGGTTTATCTTAGAATTCTGATTCTCAGAAAAACGAGGTCCAGAAAAGCGAAAACAAACAGGGCCAAAAATGGATTGTAAATCGCGAGACGAATCTAATGAGTCTAATTAGGACGTGATTAGACACTAAATTGCTACAATAATGCTATAGTAAACATGCTATAATGATCCTCTAATTAGGCTCGTTAGATTCGTCTCGTAATTTACAGACGAAATCTGTAATTAGTCTACATTTAATACTCCAAATATTAAAGATTTTGTTAAAAAAACACAAAATACAAAGTGAACACACCCTTCTCTGACCAAGCGACACAACTTTGTGCATCAGCAAGGGACAATGTGTGGCCTATGTTCCGCTAGAAGAAAGGGACGAGAAGACAGGTTCTCTGTATCAATAAAAGATTCCATGCCGGTGTTATTCTCATGAAAGGATAAACATTCTGATAAGAGAAAGTCTAGCAATTTAGCCGGCAGCAGGCGCAGCATGCAGCACGCGCTTGGTGGACCCATCTGCATTTAATGTTGTGCTATTCTTTTAGCCAATGGAGAGCGCTGCTCCACCAATAATCGCTGCGTGTGAGCGTTGCACCGGCGGAGAGCGGGCGCGTCGCGAGACGCCGCTCTCGGACCCGTTTTGTTTTGCAGCCCGCTACTAAATAGTGACACTTTGACCGTTTATTACGGTGTCAAACAAAATCAGTTTACAAAATCAACTCCAGAACTTCTGTGCTAATGACCCTGAAGAATCTAATGATGCTTTTTACCGCGCGATTAGAAGATGGTTACTGTGGCATCACTGTAGCAAATCATCGATTAATTACCGTCATTAGATTGGTCGCGAAAAGTTACATCAATCCCTAAAAAATTTTTGCAAATAGACTTCATTCAGTCCTTCATGCAGGAAAAATTCTCTTCTAGCGTTAGGATTCTAACGCTAGGATTCTCTCCTCTATTCTCTCTCCTACGCATCAGACGTCGCCAGCTCCACGCCCATTACTAAACTTGCTCTAAGAAGATAGTGGGAAAAGACATAGTACAGTTGCTATACTAACTGCTAATGGGCTCAAAAACACAAGATGCTAAGACTTCGGAAAAAGTGTAATCAGCCCAAATCATCATCCAATAAAAATATGTTTGGTAATGTTAGGATTAGAACGTCCGACGCATAGAAAAATCGGACCGCCAACATATGTTGCAAGAGTCAAGTACCAACGTTACACTTATTACTCTTTATGTTACTCAATGGATGTTGCATCAAACATGATGTTAGCCAGCAAATTCTGAATGTTACTTAGTGAATTCTGAACATGTATTGTCAGAATTCGCCCAAATGACCTTTGTCGGACATGTTCATGAAAAAATAAATAAAGAAAGAAATGACCAGTTGGGAGCAGGATGGGATGGAGTGATGGACATTGGATGCACCTCCCTGTCCCTCTCCCTACACTTCATTCTCAGCACCAGACAAGGGTCTGCAGAGAATGAAACTTGACCTCATAATTCTATGCTTATCAAGATGAATAATCATCTGGCTACAAAAAAAACAGTGCAAAAGTAATGTATCATCCTGTTGTTATCACAACTATATATACATAGGATGAGAGCATCATCTTTTTAATCACAAGTCTTTTATGCCTTTGTGGTGCCCCGAAGCCAAGCTTGTGCGCGCCCACCCAACCATCGATCGAGAGAGGCTTGGTTTTGTTGGTTCTGTCGGTAAACCACAGCTGTTACAAAACGAGCTACTATGGATATAGTCGTTGACTACTGATGACTAGGCTAAGAATTTAGGAGATTTAAGTCATTTTCTCAGAGAAAGGAGAATAGGATTTTAGGAGCAGCGGGTGCAATAATAACAATAATAACAAAAGGACTGGAAGAAAGCTCAAGTTACTCAAACTTATGTTGGATTTGCTTCCAAAGTTCAAGCCTACTTTTTATCTTTGGTCTTTGTGAGTTAGTCCTTCCTATTTTTCATTACATGCATTGTTCATAAATTTTTTGAAGTCTATTTTTTCATCCAGATGTTAAACCACGTATTGAATTGATGTATAATTGATCTTTTTTTGAAAAAGTAATCACTCTATTCGGTTGGCTGGTGCTAATTTATTGTGAGAGAAAAGTACTGCCAGTTGGCTGGTGGCTGGTGCTGGTCTGGTGTAGGAGAAAAGCACTGCTGACTAGTTAGCTGACCAGCCAGCCGAACAAGCTGAATAAGGCTCATGGTGGTTCATGTGTTTGCACACATGAGGTTGTGGATTGGATGTGTATTCCACCTTTCTACTTTGAGCCTATATCCATGTTTAAATCTTTGAGTCTGTGTCAGCAAATTAAATTAACTCTTTTAGGCAAAAAAGAGATGAAAGCCTTACATTTCACAGAGTACTTTCACTCTTGAGGTTCACTAACTTAACTAAGACTAAGTTTATTCTATTGAGATATGTCCATCAATAAGGAAGCACACGTGGATTGTGCTAAAGCTTAAGCAGACATTAATATATCACATACCCAATGCCAATGTTTAACCAAGATCTATAGAATATGATTAAGGCTCCATTTGGCATAGTTTCAGCTCCTCCTAAAATGGCTGGTGAAGCAACTTTTTTGGTGAAGTTGAAGTTGGTCAAAACCATATTTTGTGGCCCATCCCTTCAGTGGAAGCTGAAATGAGCTTCACGACAGTTTTACGCCCGAAATTGGTATAAAAAAAAACCTGTTTGGCACAACTTCACTGGGAGGTCTCTGTGAAGATGTGCCAAAAGACCCTAACTTACCTTTTTTACAATAGATGAGGCAACATGACAATATATTTACTCTAATAGGCACGAGCATTGCACATCACCCTACTAACCCCCGCATGATGAGACAAAATATTGAATTAAAAGGTTGTAATGTAACAATATTATGATATCTAAGAATCATGTCCAAAACTCCAAATAGACACATAAGGCATCACTGTCATGTGCTATAACATAGTTGATGCATGTAGATAAAAAATAATATTGCAGAAGGGAAGAGAGCATCCAGTTAACTCATCATTTTGATATCCTCTCATAGTAAAATTGAATTCATAAATCATTCTCTTCACCTCTTATAATCCTATATGCTCATCACAATAGAGATTTAGTGACAATTTGCGTAGCAGTAACCGTGATTGAGTTTTAAGACAGTTTATTTCATACAACAACTAGCCTTTTTTTCCCCCTTTTGAGAACATAAGATTCCATTTTAAGATCTAAAGACAGGAGATATTGAAAGGAGGAACTGGAGACAAAAAGGAAAAGGAAAACAGTAGGAAAACAAACAGAGAAAAAAAAAGGAAAACAATGAAAAGACAGCAAGATTGGAGACGAGTAACCACCTCCAGCCCAAACACAGTCACCACCACCTACAACCCCCGCTGTCTCCTCCCCTTCCCTGCCACAACCGGTCCTTCTCCGCGGAAGCCGGCGAGCCGCCGCCTGCCCCATCCTCCCCGCCACGCTCCTCCGCACCGCCATTCCCCATCACTTCCCTCGGGTGAGGTAAAGAAGCGATCTTTCTACCAGCTCCCGCCCCCTCCGGCAACGTAGGCGCCGCTCGCATTTCGTGCGCGGTTACTCGGCTAGATCTGCGCGCATTTGGCGTTCTCAGGTGTAGATCTCGCTTCTACCTCATTTCCTTCGGTGAGGTACGTCGGTGGCGGCTTGGTTGAGATGGAGGATGTGGTCGATGACGTCATCGACGCAACGGGTCCGGCGGCTGCCGTCGAGGATGGGGCCAGTGGGAAGTCTGCATTGCCTAGCTTAGGGGGCCATGGTGAGGAAGAGCATGGGGAGAAAGGCAATGAGGATAACTCAGGGGAGAGCGAGGTGATCAACCCGCCCGAAGAGGCTGGCGGGGAAGCCACCTCGCCCCCCGAGGGCAGGAAGCCTCGCCTTTCCAAGGTGAGCTCTTGACGGTGATGTCTCGTAATGCTTCAGTGGCAATCTTCTACATATCGGTAGGATAATGGTACCTTGTGCTATTGTGCTCATTGGCATTGCCTAATGTATTTTTAGGGGAACCAAAGTCATGGACCTAAGGCTGTGAAGTCTAAGAGCCCAAGGAGTGGAGATGAAGCTCAGTCAAGGAGAAGAACCCTCAATTCTTCTCTTCCTAAGGCATCCGTTGCTCGGGTATCAAATGGTGATGCCGGTGTCGTTAGTAATGTAAGTAATTCACATGATGATGCACTTTGTTTTAATATCCTCCCTTATGGATATCTGGAATCAGCTTCCTACCCATTCCAGTTAGATCTTACATGACTTGTTTGATTGTTTCGCTTTTATCAGAAAGCTGTCAAGAATGAGTCTCACTCATCTTCCAAGGATGCAGCATTGTTGGATGACTCCAAGTAATTGCTTTGCTTCTTTCCTTTCTGTTTGCATATGTCTGTTAAGATCGGAATAATCTGAGAAAAGAAGAGATGTAGTAATGGACTATTAGTTTACATACCTCAAATGGAGATGTTCACAAAAAATAATGTTATTTTAGATCTATTCCAGACAAGAGTACCCCCCTTCCTGTTTCTTTCTGCTCAGTGTTTCTTCACATTTACTCATAGTTATTCCCTGAGTAGGCATAGTAGATGCACTTGATAGCTATTTTCAAATAAAGTTATCGGACACAGCTATATATTCAGAGAGTCTCTTATGCTATTTATATTCAACACACTCAAATGCAGGGAGAAAAGGAAAACTCAAAAGTCATCAGGCCAGCACTCTTCCATCAAAAGAGATGAAGAAGATTCCAACTGTGAGAGTACACAGCCTCGAAAAGTTGGCAGCACTCCTTCATACGGCTTCACCTTCAAGTGTGATGAGAGATCTGAAAAAAGGCGAGAGGTAAAATCCTGTTTAGCTATTTTATTTGCTGATTCCATTTTGAAATATGTATATTGCCTATTTGGTTTACCCATTCTTCAATTGAATAGTTCTATTCGAAGCTTGAGGAGAAGATTCATGCAAGAGAGTTAGAAATAAGCAATTTGCAAGCTAAATCAAAGGTATTCTTATTTGCCTTTCTTTCGGGAAATGTTGCTTTCCAATATCACATCTCTTATGTTGCTTGCTGATATTATTTCTTTAAAATGCACAGGAAACTGAAGAGGCAGAACTCAAAATGCTGCGAAAAAGTTTGAATTTCAAGGCAACACCAATGCCAAGCTTCTATAAGGAACCAGCTCCTGCCAAGGTTGAATTGAAAAAGGTAATTTAATGATTAATGACTCACGGCTAGCTATAATCCCTTGTACATTGAGTGAACTTGTGTCCTTGTGACTGATATGCCTTATGAGCATGTGCGGAATCATCACTCAGTCAATCATGCAACATGACTCTATTGGTTATAGTCAACAATGGCCTCTTGCCATTTCAAAAAATGTATTTGACAGAAATCTTTTAGAAAAAGGAGGTGAAGTTAAAACTATTATATAGTTTAGCTGGAACCTGGAAGCCTTTAATTCTCATGAAACCCCTGTTGCTGGCTGGGATTCGAATCTTGATACCAGCTGCTTTAAGACAAAATCAGAGGGATTTCTCTCCCTGTTGTCAAGTATTTTTCTTAATTCTCATGATAACATGGTAAACTGCAGTTGGATATTTTGTTTTTCTCTATTTACATATGTAGGGAATGTTCTGTTGTTGATCATCTCAGTGTCTATATATTACTAATGGCCAAATATGGAGTTTGTATTTCAAACTAATTATCTGTGTTCCAGCTCTGACATGGTAATATTACTCACCGTATGCTGGTATTGCTGTAGATCCCCCCAACCAGAGCTAAATCACCAAAGCTTGGTCGTTCTAAAAACAAGTCCACACCAGAGACTGAAGAAAATACTACGTCCGACCAACCTGCACGTCTGAGCCTTGAGGAAAAGGTTTCTCAAAATGGTGTGAAAAAATCAAACCCATCAAATTCAGCAAAGAAGCCCCAGAGAAAGTCACTCCCCAGATTGCCATCACAGGAAACAGGTATGCTCGATGACACATCAAGCTCATCACCTGCAAGGCAGCTAAAGAACACAAAGCCAATTGCAGGTAGTGCTCAAGCGACACAGTCAGCTACAGGGCAGCTACAAGGAACTGAGATGAAGCCAGACTCCATTCAGGGTCCGATCCAAGCTGGAGCTAATCCTGATGAACAGATTGCAGTCTAGCGAAACTCGCGGTGACCAAACCAACTGATTTGATATGGATGGTGTGCCCCGGCTTTGTATAATATTGTGCTTGTCTACTAGAGTAACTTGTGACCTGTATTATGCTATGTGATATACTCCTGTTTCGTTTTCCTGGAGTTGAGCCTGTACGCTGCTTATCTAGGTAGCTTTTGTTCATAGCCTACAGTTATATCCAGATTGTCCAGTCGTTTGCAGTTTGTCGCAAGAGGAATAGGTAAACTTCGTAAGTCATCAAGTGCCTGCAAACACATCCTAACTTATCCATGCAATGAAATAATCTTTGCAATAGTCAAGAGTTCTAGGCCATGCAAAAGAACGCTATGCCTAAAGTATTTTTTTTTTATTTTGTCTGCGTGCGTGAAGGTATGTATCTCCCTTTTGTTTTGTTCGTTCACCGGCAGTCCGGCACTGTTCACGCGCCGGAAGGAGCGGAGACAAGCGGGCCGTTAGTGGATCCTAATGCGCGCTTGGGCCCTCTTGATGGGCTTGACCAGAGTGTCTAGCTAGGCAGGAATCCTATCTATCTATCTTTCGACTATCTCAAAAAAAAAAATCTATCTATCTTTCGAAAGGAAATTGTGATCTTGCAATATTTGAGATCCTTGTAAATCTTTTCCACCGTCGGATTTAAGCGCATGTTTTAACTTTTAACCCGGCCAAAGAGAGTGCGCGCGTAACTTGACACGTGTCGCATGCTGGTAGTTGTAGGTGGCTTTTTGATTTGGAACTTCAAATGTGTTTTCTCATAAACGGTGCACTCAATTTTGAATCCGTTTAAACCACTATATTCTTAAGAATTAACCCAACACAATGAGATCCAAAATTAATAGTCTTTATTATATTTTAAATGTTAACATTTAGGATCATCTAGATCAACATTTTAGTATACTGTTTGAACATTTTTTTTTATAAAATGTTAAATTAGTTTATACTGAATGTTGAATAGATTATAGATAAATGCTGATTAACCATTTTAAATTGTTGAAGGGCACGTGTCTACACATTTGATGCATTAATGGAAGTATTTGAATAAAGTCGTCTAAAAGAAAAAAAAATTGCCTCTAAAGCGTCTGACCAACCAAACGACAGTGCTGCACTGATGCTTGCCTGTTGAATTTTGAATGACGCCGGGCTAAACTATGGACCGTGGGCCGGTTGATGGGCTTGTTGTAATACCTCGGTGTTAATTTTATACATAACTCGCTAATTATGGGGCTTAAGATTGTCATTAGCGTTGATTAAGTTTGCCTAGTGCATTTCACCTTAGCTAGTTTTGATCATGTTCTTCTCCCTAAAGCAAGCCTCAAATCAACTCTCGTCCAATATCAAAGTTGTAGAGTTAATCTTCCTCTACAACTTCTATTTTGGCTGAATTTCAAGTTCTAATGAAAAAATTTGAGTTTGGCCATTCAAACTTTGAATCAGAAAATTTAAAGGGTCATGGACAGGGACCTGTCCGACCGGTATGAGGCACCGGTCATACCGGTGTTTCTGTGTTTGGCCCGATCGGTGGCGCGCAGCGCCGGTGACGCCACGCGTCACCGCGCCGACGAGTCTCGTCACCGTTTAAGTGGTCCAATCCTGTTTGTGCTAATCCCGTCGCCATCACGTTCCCCTTTCCCCTCCTTCGTTCTTGCTCCAGCTCGAACGGAGCCGAGCGAGCTCCGGCGCCGCGCCGACCATCCCCACCACTCCCGCTCTGAATCCGGGCGCCCATGGCCTCCTCGCCTCCTCCTCAACCTCGTCCTGCCGTCCCTGTACCCTGCTGCCCTCTTTCCGGTGGGAATCGGTCGAACCCCGGCCGATCGAAGCTGCTGCTCCGCCCAAAGCTCTACCTCAACGTCGAGCCCTCCCTCCGGCCTTCCTCTACCCAAGCCGGCCCCCGAAATCGCTTCCCCACATCCCACTGATCCTCTACGACCCAACCCCGCTCGCCCAGCCCCGCCAGAACACTGCCGCCCGCCGCCAGCAAGCAAGGCCGCCGCGGACAGCCCTCCTCCGGCCACCCCAGCTCCAACCTAGCCCACCCACAGGTAGCTCTCGCATCCCTCGTGCTCCTCCACCCATTCCTCGCCGCCGGGAAGCACCCCCATCGCCAGAATCACCGTTTCCAGTGCTCCTCTGTTCCACATCGCGACTAGGGACCTCATGCAACAATAGAGTCAAGTTCAGGGGCTTTTCTGTATTGTCATAGACTCATATGAATAGTGCTGCGGATGAGTTTTTTGAAAAACTGGCTGAAATTTTGGAAATTCATAGTAAATTGTACAAAAATCATAAAATAGCAAATGAAGACTTTTTGGAATCCCTGTAAGTATATCTATGCAGTGGAATCATAATATTATGGGTGTTAGTTGAAAACTTTTGCTGTAAAAATAGATTTATGCTTTTCAAATATAAGTTCATATCTATTGTTGTAATGCTCCTATTACTGTGAAATTTTTATGGTAGGCTATTCTTGTGATGTGTGTGCTATGGTATAAATTTCAAGTTCATTGAGTACAGTATGACCGAGTTATTGATTTAACTTGTTGAATGCTAAGTAAATGGTTTATAAATAATAGAAATGTGCATAAATAGAAAATGTGTTTCCACTGCCCTTGGATGATGTTCTTATACCTTCTAAAAATTTAACATGGCCATGTGCTTACAGAAAATGTTGAATTTTGCATTCTTGCTCTCACATGCTTAATTTCAAATAAAACTTGTTTTGTTGGTGCTAATTAATTTATAAAACATGAGCATATAATCTTTGTACAGTAGACTACTAGGAGTATTGGTGATCTACTGTGATTTTTGTAGAATTTATTGTGCCATTTACATGTATGATCATGTCTATATGCCTATACGTCCTATAATCTAAATAAATTAAGAAAGGCTTTAAATAAATTTATTTGGGAATGGATGCTATGTTTTCTGGTGATCAGAAGTCATATATGACATGCTGGTATGTTTGGTTTGGTTCAACCATTAGTTTGGAACATGAGCATATGGTTAATTCTTTCTGATTGCTCCTTCTTGCTTTATGTTCTTGCTTAGCTTTGCCAAAACAAGTTAGTAATGCCTTTTAAAGGAATTGAATCTGAATTCTCATATTGCACCGCCAAACTATGTACTTTATGAACTTATTTGTTGTGTTTGCTAGATAAATGATTGCTTCAGTCATGTTTAATCATACTAAGTGAGTTTAGTAAAGTTTTGAAACCACCCATCAGCACCAAACCATTCTGTTGTAACCTTGGTTGTGCTCCGTAAATACTTGTCGGTCTGATCTGTGTCTCTAAGTGAATTGCATTGCATTCGTATATCAGTATTGTTGCACCTCATGTAGGTACGATAGATGAACCACGTGAAGGAAGGAATGATGGAACCGAACCACAAGACGGCGTTGGTGGACGTATCCTGAAGAGAGAAGGACTAGCTGGAGCAACTGAAGAATCGACCCAAAGTCGGAAGGGCCCAAGACCTTGTTAATACTAACACTGGTTTAGTGTTAACCCAGGCAAGCCCCGGAGCATAATCTATTATTTTCCTTTATGAAATGTTATCTATTTACTTGATTATGCATTAAGTTTCTAGACTTTGAATGAAAACCTAGTTGCATGATCCTTAGGTTCCATCGGTCGAAATACTAGCATGTGTAGGTCGTTAGCGTTGCCATGCTAAATATGATTCGGTAGAAGTCGAGTAATTTCCTGTTACTCGCGAGATATAGGATGTCTCTATAATTCGGGTATATGGAGTATTGGAAGATAGAAGAAAGGAAGGAAATTGGAGACCGGGCGGAGACTGTTAGCCCATCTGTGTCGATTAAGGACCGTACCGTTGTCGGCTCTGTTGATCATGTTTGAATTGTACTAACTGTATGCCGGGAGTAGGAGGTAGTCGAAACTGGTAAGTCTAGTACTGCCCTGATTCGAAAGTACAGGACTTCAACTCACCTCCTGGGGTAGTCGAGTGGTCGCAGAGAAACGGGGATGCATATATTTACTTTTGGTGGTCTCTGTGGGGCTCGGCTGACCATATGATGGTGGGGCGGTCCTGTAGTTCGAGGTGGGGAGGGGAATAGTTGGTTCGTATAGTCCGACGGGGCTAATACTTGCCTTGTTGGTTAGGTCCACCTTGCAAGGTTAAATCAGATCGATTCGCCGTCAGTCGCTCTCGGATATGAGCACCTTGATCTCCGAGTCACATCGTAGTAAAGGATTGAACGAATCTGAGATGGTTAAGTGTGATGTTATCTAATCAATTGCTTTTCCACACTGATTGCTGTAGAAATGCCAACTTTAGAAGAATAGTCAATCAACTCTAACCTTGAGCTAAAATATTGAAAGTAAGGATCCACTATTAGTCGCTCTTTGACAAAATAAACCCACTAGCCAAAAGCCTTGCATACTAGGAGTCGGCTAAGTATATACCAATAGTCGGGTAAGACTTGCTGAGTATTAGTTGCTCATGGTTTATTGTTTACCCTGTTTCAGGTATAGAAGCTAACCAGGATTAGCATCGGTGGGCTCGATGTGACGTCCTCACGTCTTCGTAGTACCGTGGTTTTTAAATCAAACTTCTATTTAAATTCCGCTGTATTTTGAACTCTGATATTTTACATAAACTCATTTTGTTAAGCTCCATTTTGTAATTTAAATTTGAGAAACATCTGTTTGCTTGTAATCATCCGTGCTCGCCTTTGGGTGGGACTTCCGGTGTTTTCGATCCTTAATTCAACAGGCTGCCGGATTATACCGTTTTAAGTGCGCTGTAACTTGATTAACACTTAAAATGATAGTTAGCGCACTTAAAAGGGTTAAATTTAGACGGTTATGTGACACTTGTGTTGGTTCCGAGCTCACCTGTATGGGTTACAGTTACAGATAACCCAAAAAAAATTTTCTGTACTCGCAGTACAGAGCAGTCGAGCATTTGGTCTGATCCCTGTCTTGTGGGTCACGATCTTGCTGTCCCGATGGGTGAATCAAGCATGAGCTGAGCATGATTTTTTTTTAAAAAAATGTACGGTTACATATACAATTATTTTTTCTTTTTATTTCGGAAAAAGTTTACCTAACCACTCAACTATTCAAGGTGGACTATTCACCCCCAAACTATAAAAATGGGATATTCTATCCCTTGAACACCCTAAGTGGTTTGGGCGGTGGTTTTGCTACATTAGTGTGATTTTGTCTTTTTCTTTTTTCTATTTATTTATTTCTACTGAATTTTTGAAAAATTATATTAAATTATAAAAAAATTATAATGAAAAATCCAATTTTATTGGACTCCACATGAATAAATCTAAATAGTGAAAATATAATATAGTATTTATTAGTACAATTTTTTTGCAATAGATTTAGATCTATGCCTTTTGTATTATTAATTGGAATAATTCATAGCTACTGATACTATAGTCAATTATGGTGAAATTTTATAGTTAGCAAATTATTGTATGTTTAAATTGTAATAAAAAATTCATACTCATTGCGGGTCCACACCAGCACGGCGAGGAGCGGATTCGTGGCGCCGTGGCGGGGAGCCGGCAGCATGGCGAGGAGCAACAGGTCCGCGGTGGTGAGGCAGGGAGCGGGTCCGTGCTAGCATGGAAGGAGCGGTCGAGTCTGGCGGGTGCACGACGGCATGGGGGGGACAGTCGGCGCGGGGAGGGAAGTTTTGCGTCCGCTGTTGGAGAAGGGATGTTTTTGGAGAAGAGACCTTTTTACTGTGCGCAACCCAAACTGTGCAATGCCTCTCCTATTTTGGTTCGGGCTGTTGGAGACCGTCTACAAAGCTAGAAAAACGGTCGGCACCACTGCGCCGACACGAGCAATGTCGTCAAATTTTTTTAGAAAAATATCAAGGCTTAGGCTAATTTTAATGGACGTGTCATAGAAATGTTCTGAGCATTAAATTTACAAATCATTCTAGCAATTTCAGAACAAATTAATAATAAGATAAAATAATCATGTTTGCTCCTATTTATTACCCATATTTAACATTAATTGATTCTTACATGCACATGCACTTTCTAAATAGGGTAAGATGATTTGTTTTTTGACAAATTTTGAATCATAGAATGACTTGTTTTTTGGGATGGAGGGAGTAAGAAGCACCATCAACACACGTAATATTGATCAACATTGTCTACAAATACAAACGATATTTCTTTAAATGGTGACAAGATTAGCAATGACACTGGGGCCACAACATCCAGTGACCATCCACTATTCACGGATACTAAAGATCGTAAGAGGCAGCAAGAAAGACCAGTATGCACAGTTGTGATCAACAAAAGGACGAATTACTTTAAAAACTGTTGTGAAGCTCGTCAACAAAAGAAAGTTATCGTGAATCTTATTGATGTAGAATACTATGGTCAGATAGGGTCAGGGCAATAATTGCAGCAAGACGTGCAAATGATAGCGCACGTTATTCAAATTTGTAACCCGAGTAGAGATAAGTAATACGTGATCGTCAGAGGTTTCGATATGCAAACATATAGTTTTTTTACAATGGTTGGGGGAAGAATGGATGGCTCACGAGGCTCGATCCGACGGTTTAAAATTGATAAGCATCAAGAGACACACAAAAAAGGCATCTATAGGCATCAGATGCATATTTAATGGTGGGCCCATATGCATGAGATGCCTATTAAATTGATGGGCCCAACTTAAAAAAGATAAATATGATAATTCTATTTTTGACATTATATTTTGTAATGAAGGGTAAGATAGTAAATCGATATTAGTTGGAATAATGTTTGGATTAGTATAGTCGAAGGAGATGATTTAGTGGACTATAGTCTCTTGATGAATAGGGTTTCGATTTGTTTTTCATCCAGCCGGCGGCCGTCAGGTTCATCCGCTCCGAGTGGCTCGTGCTCGCCGGGCCCGACTTCCGCCCAAGCCGGGCTCGGCCATCCGCATCTCCGGCGGGCAGCAGCAAGATGCCGCGGCGCTCGACCGACGCGACGTCCCCGGTGCGGACACCACACTCCACCTCGCGGTCCGGCTCCGGCTCCCCTCCATGGCCTCCACGCTCGCCGCCGTTGGGGCGGACCCACCCAACCCTTTCCTCCGGCGGCGGCTGCGTGGCTTCTTCATCAATGTAACATCCCGAAAACTCACTAAATTAAATCGTGCGCTAAAACTGTTTCTCGTCGTTGAGCTCGACCCCTCCTTAAAACCCTAACCCCAGCTTTCTGGGAACCTCCCTGTTCCGATCTTCCGATCCCCGAAGGACCTGACCCGAAACCCGTATCCAGCACCCTATTTCTCCCTCGACCCGCGCGTCGCGCTCACGCGCGCCCAGGCGCCGCGCGTGGCCGACCGAGCGCCGGTGACGCCGCGAATCCCGCTCTCTTTCTCTCCTTCTCTCTCTCCTTTCTTTCCTTTTCTTTTTCTGTTTTCCATTTCTTCCTCCCTTTTTCTTTTTCTCCCTTTCTTTCTCTCCTTCCTTCCTCCTCTGCTACGCGACCCGGCCGCACCACCTCCCTGCCCCGAGCCGCTCCCCGCCCCCGGCCGTGCCCCTCGCTCGCGCACAGCGCCCGGCTCGGCCCCGACCTCACCACGCTGCAGAGCCGCGTGCACGCACGCGCCGCCAGCCCCGAACGCCGCTCGGCTGCCGCCCGCCCGCGCGCACACCCCGACCCGCCGCCCGCCCGCGCTTGCGCACGGACACGCGCACCGCGGCGCACCAAGCCGTGCGCGCGCCCACGCCACGCCGCGGCCTCGCTCGCACGCGCACCCGGCGCGCCGAACCGAGACACGCGCACGCGCACCGCGCGCTCGCGCCGCATGCCGTGCCACTCGCCGCTGCCACGCCCCTGTGCCCGCGCTGCCCGCCGGTCCGCGCTAGCGCCACTCCCCTGAGCCGCTCGCCGTCTCGGCGCGCGTACACCCGCGTGGCCACGCCGCTCGCTCGCCGCCCGTCGCTGCGCCGCCCCACTGCAGCACCGCCCTGTGCTCGCCGCGGCCTCGCCGCCTACGCCACCGCCCTGGGCCGCACAGCACCGCCCTGTGCTCGCCGCTGCTGCTCGCGTCCCGTCACCCCTGCACCGCCTCGCCGCCCGTGCGCCGCTCCGCGACACGCAAGACCGGCCGGGCGCCATTAATGGTCACCGCGGACCTCGCGAAGCCGGCCACCTACCTCCACCACCCCACCGACCTAATTGGGCTATAAAAGGCCCCCACCGGCGCCGCTCCTCCACACCCAAGCCTCCCCGGCCACCGCCGCCTCCCCTCCCCAGTACCAGCTCCGCCGCCACACTCCGTTAGCACCGCCGCCGCCGGCCCGCGTTGCCCCGCTCCCTCGCAGCACCCCGAGCCGAGGTGAGCTGGGGAATCGATTCCCCACATACCCGAGCCCCTTCCCCCCTCCTCTCCGCCCCTCCCCGAGGCCCAGGGCCGCCGGAATCGGCGCCGCCGACGCCCTAGGCCGCCTCCCCTGCTCTGCGGGATGGAGGAAGGGGAAGGAAAGGGCATTTAGCCCAAAAGCCCCTCCCCTTTCCTTTATTTCTTAAAGAGCCCCTCCACCATTGTGTTTCTTTCAAATAAAACCCCCTCTTTTATTATTTTTCCTCCACCGTATACAAACATTTATAAATAGAACCCTGCCCTTTTATAAAATAACCCAGATATGTCCAAAAAATTACAACCAGGCCCCTACCTCCTCAAGGTTAATTACAACTAGGCCCCTGACCCCTTATCCGACCCCGAACCTTTACTAAACCTATCATTTCATGTACCAAACGACCTCTGATCAACCCGGAACTTTACCACGCCTCACTTAACCTAGTTTTGGCCAGGCCATTAAAAAACCGCTCAAAGATGTCACTTCTATCTTCATATTTTATGTGTTTCCAATTCGAGCTCAACGATAAACCTTTATTTTTTCTGTGACTTGATTGTGTGCTTGTTTGTTTGCGTCGTAGACCACAGTGTGAACGAAGGAGATCCCGTTAACGAGCAGTACTGCGAGCAAGTGAGCGAGGACCAGTTCCGCGACCCCGAGCCCGAAGGACAGGACCTCCCCGAAGGCTACGAAGACGGCAAGTTCAACTCCATCCTTTGATGCATGTTTCTGTCCTAGTTTTTTATAAACACAACCCAATGGCCTGCTTTATAAAATTACATATATTTTGCTTGCATGAAAACACAGTTGGATAGCCACCCCTTGATTTGTGATGACCATTCCTTGACCACCTAGATTAATGTCTGATTTTGCTTGGACGTTAATCGATATTAGAACGCTTAGGACTTTACTCATAATACGATTTATTTTATAAAGAAAATGTGTGCGTATGTGGGATGGGATAATGTGGTGTTTTTGTAAAGAAAGTTTAGACGGGATGGATGGCATTTCTTCGGATCTGCCATGTGGTGTGCCCGTGCCAATGTGGCAGGGCAAAGAATGGAGATATCCATCTTGTCGTGTCTAAGGACCGAGTTGGTGTGTCATCTCACCTAACTCCACTATCGTGCAAACCACTCGACCGTTGAATGTGCAACGGCTTAGCATAAACCCCACTAGTTGATGTGATAGCCATCAAGAGGGCTGAGAGCAACGGGTGATCAAGGAGAAGGGATATGTTCAGTATGACTTATACCCCGGTCGTACCTCAGAGATAGGTCGATGACCCCTTGGTGAATCCCGTGATGGCAAATCAGGTCTAGCTAAGGTGGGTAATGGCTATGTCGGGATCTACACCGACACTACGGTGTTCGTGTTGTGGTAACCCGCTTGTGGGTAAAGTTGCACACCTCTGCAGAGTCCAAAGCTATTCGAATAGCCGTGCCCACGGTATTGGCGCGAGTTACGGTGTGGTCACATAACTAGTGTTTCTGGGGTTGGGCTAGCGTGAGTTGTTTTGGAATTGTGTCCGGCAGTTGTGCCGTGTGCTACGACGGACGGGGAGTCTGGTAGCAGATTTAAAATTTAAACTCTGGGTTATCCATTACAAAAACTGGTTTTAGAAATGTTTTCTGCTAAATGAACCCCCTGCATAAAATTGAGCTTTCTGCAAATTAAGCCGTAACCTTATCCTTGTTTTACCCGTACATGTTATTCTGATATAACCCCCCTCCGTGGGTGTGGTTGGACTTGCTGAGTACGTTTGTACTCACCCCACTCTTACTTTTTTACAGAAGAAGACCCAGACTTCGTGCTAGATGACGCCGTGTAGGATTATCGTTCTACACCCAACCTTGCCTGTGGAACCGGCCCTGTCCGAGATGTTTTCGCTGACGCAGTACTCTGAGCCTGAGCTAGACCCCATGTGGGTTGCGGTCTGGTGTTATGTCGTAGCTTGGCTACTTATTATTATTATTATCTGTATTCAGTGTCCTCCTCGGAGGTTTGTACGTTGATGAACCATCTGATGTAATAAATGTGGCATCAGCCTCCTGGGACTGATATTTGTATTACATTTAAGTTCTCTCTTACGAGGGGACGCTTCAATCAAGACCCCATCCTCCGCCACCACAGCCTCGTCCTCCGGCGACTCCATCCGCCTCTACGACCTGGCCACGCGGCCGACTTCGGCCCTCTCCCTGATCCCTTGGCCGCCGTCTACGCTCCTGTGCCGCGGGACTCCCTCGCCGTTTACCATGAGCCGACGACGGCGCGCTCGTCCTTTACGACGCCAATGACTTCGCGTTCCTCGCCATGGTCCGTGCCTTCCCGCACCACCAGGCCACCGAGGGGCTCGTCGTGCAGGATGGTAGCGCTCGCCATGGTTGACCCCCTCCGCGGCCGCCACAAGAGGGGATTGTTCATGAGATGGAGTGCGGCAAATTGGTGCTCGTCGTCATGGCTGCAAAGGTGCTGCCACTACCATACCCTACGCTTCTTGTTGAGGATGCTTAGGATTGAATGATTAGCAGTAGATTAGGCTGCGAGTGCTGAGAAATTACTGAAATTTATCATCCTGCGAATGTAGCTTAGTTCAGCTTCTCGGATGCCCATAACATGCTGGATTAAATTCTAGGTGTAGGTCCTGCTTCATATTGTCCTTGGGTTTAGATGATTACCAGTGGAGTAGTGTGCAATTGCTGAGAAATTGCTTGCATTTATGATCTGGTTGAATGCAAATTTGGCCTCATTCAGCTTTGTTTGTTTGACAGACGACTTGCCTTCTATTTGTAGTCCTGGATTAACTATTGTCTGCCAAATAACAAAATTAATGACTTTACACTCCTGATTTGAACCATAATTTAGGTATTGATGGCAGCAGGTGATAATTTCAGAGCAGCAGGTGATAATTTCAGAGCAGCAGCTCGTGACCAGCTAGAAGTTTGGGCTGAGAGAACTGGTTCAGAGATTGTCATTGACAATGATAAGAAGGCACAGCCCCCAGCAGGTATGACTGTATGGTCTGACGACTGTATGGTCTGACGAGCATTATGAGATTAGTACTTTACTCACTGTTTAGTTGATAACTATTATTTTGTCCATGATCTACAGGACATTTTACTGGTTATCGATGGCACAACTGACTTAAACTGTGTGCTGCTTACTAGTATTTTGTGTATATTTGCTCATGCAAAAGATGATGGCTCTTCAAGTTATAAATTAAACGATGCACTCTACTGTACATGTTTATGCTACATGTTAACCCCCTATTCACACCTATCAATTACAGAAGGGTTTTAGTTTGGCTGGCTTGGGCTGTTGGGCATGATATACAGTTGTGGTTCCATGCTTTTGTGTTCCTGACACAGCCCCTATCATATTATTTCTGCAGTAAGTCGACCAAGGGTGGGCACAAGGTGATCGCACGGTGGATCGACAAAGGCAGGCACAAGATTTCTGTGTAGCGAGATCCCGTGGCAGCTCTGGACGTTTTTTCTTCACAACAGATTTGTACTGTTCTTTGTATGAAAACCTTAGTGTTTCAAAGTCTATGTATGCTTAACGAGTACCAACCCTATGTTATTAGAATCATGTAATGGGAGCTGTGTCGGAACTTTTTTTTGAATGAAGTATGTCTGTGCTCTCAAGGGAGGTTTTTCTGTTCATCATCTTGTCTGAAATTTTTGAAGTGAGGTGTCTTGGTGCTGCACACGAGCTTTGAGCTCTCGAATACCTATGCACCTCAGTGATCATAATGTACAGCTGAAGTCATAATGGTTGTCTGTTACTGTTGTTGCGGCACAAACTGGGTTAGCCTACAAGTGCTGAAGCCTGAAACAGCTCTGACCAAGAACAATTCTGTAAGGGATCCGACAATGTGGCAGACAAGTAGTGAATAAGTAATGAACAAGTGATGGTGAAATTCAGCTGCATTTCAACAAGGAAGACTACCTTTCCTTGTCATAGTTTATGCTACCTATTTATCAGGTCCCGATCTACCAGAAACCAGAGCAGTAGGCCATAAACTCAGACATGCCCAAAGAATATGGCTATCTCACTAGTAGCAGGAAATGGGTGATGCTGGTTGAACACACACAACACAAACAAATTATTTCATCGCACAAATCTAAAATCGCACAGCACGGATTCATATGTATACCACATCACGAGGGATAAGACATAACAAACTAGAGATGGTTTAATGATAACTTGCTAATAATATTTCTAAAACATTCTGGGTCTACAAGCAGCGTCCTTGACTTCAGGAGTCCGATATTAAAAAACCAAAATAAAGAAACACAACCCAAGTATTCAATTTGATAACAAAATCTCAGTTCTCAAAATGAAACCAGAACCTAATCATTTAAGAATCCTCTCTAGGAGATGTCATATCTGGAGAGTCCTCTCTGGGAGATGTCATATTTGGAGACTCCTCTCTGGGAGATGTCATATTTGGAGACTCTGATCTGTTCACTAAATACAGATGACAAATTTTAGTCCCTGCTTTAGCATGATCATCCACCATTAGCTTAACATCTTCTGCTCCATTAATCCTTTTTAACCCATCTAACAAATTAATCCCTGGAACAGGAAGCAGGTAGTACAACTCTGCATCTCCTGTGTATCCAAATGGATCTAGAATCTCCACCATTTTGTGGTACTCAATAGTTGTGTTCTCTGAATTGTAAAGTGTGACCTGACCAATATCATCTCTTTCATCATCGTACTTTTGTAGATCATAATACAATTGCTTCACCATGTGGACCTTAAAGCGCATAACCACATCCTGCATGTTTTAAGTTTGACAAATAAGTTTCATTTGAGCAAAATACGTTGTTACTCATAAACAAGAAAAAAAGTTCATATACCAGGCCACACTCGTTGTCCATTAATCTTAAGAATTTACCCCGTGGCATGTAGATCCCATCCGGTACCTGAAAGTGCAGACACACGAGGCGTTTAGATGGTCATCTATGTAATGCAAGTTTATAAAAAATTAATAGAGTATCGTAGTTACCTGGACATTCATCTTGGCACGACCCTGTGCTTCGTGGATAGAGAAGTCAATCAGGGACTTAACCTTTGAGTGCACAATCTCCAACTCATCCAATTGTTTCATTAGCTTCATATGAATGTTGTCGTTATTTTCTCGCTCGTTCTTTATGTAGGCTTCAGTTTGATGAAAGAGCTTTGTAAAGGCCATATTGAAGACAGCACGTTCCTCCTTTCTTTGCTGGGCAAAGTAAACACGCTGATCCTCAAACCCTTTGCGCAGGAAGCCTACCAGACTCTTCTCAAATTTGGTGACAAAATCAACATTCTCATCGTGGCACCTTTCGTCCAGCCGGGCACACTCTGCGATTAAAGACCGGTTAATTTCATGTACCTGTGTTTTCCTGCTGATGTTTGATTTGGCACGTTGTTGCTCTATCTCTAAATTCGAATCATCTCGGTCCCCCTTAAATTTGGTAATCATCTCATCCTCATCCTTCAGGGCCTTCTGAAGTAGTTGAATGTTGATAGGATCCATGATATCTAGGTATACATGGCAGCAAGATATATACTAACATCAGTACACAAATCAATAGGAAAACAAGTAACGTAGGCAGAAACAGATAGTACACAAATCCTTCCTGCTGTTTTTCTTTGATCTACGTCTTCCTGGTTGGGTTTTCTTTCTAATTCAGTCTGCTACGTCTACTAATTTTTGAAAATGTGTTACACCCTATGACTGATGTTTGCATAATGATGTGATAGCAGCAACATCAGGCATTTCACACGAAAAGAAACCAAAGAAATATCCAGCTGTTATGAACAGATGATATTGCTGAATATGAAAAATGTGTAACAGATAAACACAAGTTGCCGGAAAGGATTATATATAATGACACACATATAACGATGGTTGTATTTGGGAGATGAAAAGCAGTACTGGAAACAGATATCTTGATTAATGGAAGGTAAGAATTATTATCTAAGGAAACAATGGTTCCATGACTGAATGCAAGAATAAAACTGAAGCAATTAATTACCAATGACAGCAAATGCATAGCTTCTTATCCGTCTTAAAATAATAAAATGATATTAATATGAAAATCATGAATAACACACCATGTCTGACAACATAAATCAGCATGTTACCAGACTATCTCTGCCCATGCAAACAGAAAAAAAACTAAGTAGTTACCATTTATCACCTTAAGCAATTCTACCCCAATCCAAGGAAGCAACAGATTAAGCCATGCCCTGTAATATGTATCATTAAGAAGGCCTAACAGTCGCTAGGTAATTCAAGACACGTTCTACTATTGTACCTGTACAAGTGACAACTAATGCTTCAGGGTGTATCTGGAATAGAACAAGTTAAATGAAGAACCCTGTAAATGGTTCTAGAAATTCCAATTTGTTCAGCTGCACTCCTCATAAAAGACTAAAGAACTCATACTTAGCAAACAATGTATTTGTGTCGTCAAAGCAAACAATGTCTCAAGTGTCGTCAAAAGGAAAAAGCAAAAGAAATTCTATCTTTCAGAGGCAAATGAACAGACAAGTTTTTCAGATCACAGACCTACATTTGATCTCAGAACTGACGACCCAGCTATCGAATCAAGTACTAGTACTACAAACATTCTACATTGGGGTTAGGGTTGCTCACCAAGATGGGTCGCGACGGTTGAAGACGGCCGGAAGGGGTCGCGCGTCGGTGATCTGGAGTGGACGGCGGGCGGCGGCAGCTTGGAGGTCGGTTGCAATGGGAGGCCGGTGGGTACGGTTTGTGGAACGTGCGGCGCGTGTCAAGGAGGCTAGGGTTTGGAGAGAGAAGGGCGGCGCGGATCTTCTATTATTAGAGCGTGGACGCCGAGGGGCGAGGCGATGCCAAACGCGGCACGGCGCCAGGGGTCGACCCGAGTTCGCCGAGTCGTCTTCACCCGGGTGAACAAGAAGAAGATGGGCGCCAGGGGTCGATGAAATCTTTCACATACCACTGCCCCGTGTTCTTATCTCGTGCAATCACAAATTTCGCACGACATCCAACACGAGTTATATTTCGTGGCCTCCGCTGCTTATCCTCCCTCTTCGTGTGCTTCTCTTCACGGAAACCTTCACGGCTGCAAACAAACTTCCGAAGGGTCAGCTCATTGTGGCCACTGTCCCACTCAACATAGCTTCTCCTCACACTAAATCCTTTCTCACGACCATATTTGTTGTAAAACTGAAATCCTTCTTCTTCATTGGCGAACATCTTCCTAACAATTTCATTGTACTCCGCCAAAGACTCAAGATCCATCATTTCCTCCTACACCCATCAACAACAACATTAAACAAATTAATTGACACACTAGCCACCGCTACTCATTAACACCCCTACATACATAAGGTAAGGTCGACGCATCAGCACTACTGTCAAGGGGCCTTCACAATATTGTGAGCATTGATGTTAGCTTATTTCACAAGAATGCTGCAGAAGAAAAGGGAGAGAACTGGCATTTCTTAACATAAAAAAAAGGATATGCTAACTGCTGGGACTAGCACCAAGGGGGCATCGATCACTAATTCATTCTTTGAAACCTGAGATCAATATTTCCCAGTTGAACTAGATCACTTAAAGTGATATACGTGTTCCAAGATCTAAGTGAAACAATAAAAATTGCTAACACAGAAATAGCTTGCTTGCTGCGAGCAGCATTGCACACGGCAAGCAAAATATATATTCAGGCATCGATTTAATGATACAATTGACAATTACATATTCAGTTGATCTATTTTCTGAGTGTTCCGTGAATTGTGCATGATCAGTAGCTTAGTATAGAGCACATGGAAGACCTTATCCTTATTGGTAAAATGGCCTCACTGGAGAGACGAAACTAGAGAGACACTAGTTTGTAAAAGAAAGCTGCACTTGATAAGTTGGCTACTTGACAGATGATACAGAGATCTACTTGCAATTCATAAAGCATGACAATACCAGTGCTCCTAGTTCCCAGGATTCAGCAAAAGCCAGATATTGTTATGATGTAAAAAGCTACAATTAGAAGGGGAAAAAATTTCCTACTTCTATCTGCTTGTTCGAATTCACAAGATGTGTGCTTATCACTGTCAGTGGAGTACTAAGCTTTTAGAGTATGAAACATATTGCAGGCTTGTCACAATCCGAAGACAACTGATGTACAGAGCAAACTACCATTCTTTCTCCAAAGACCCAATGTTAAATTAGTGTGTGCCAAAGTGACTGTGTTTCATCCATAGCATCAGTCACTCTGGAAGTAAAGAATGATTATAGAAAAATATTTAATAATTTTGTACAGTCTACAGACTATGTTATTTGGAACAAAAAAATGCACGTGTGCCATAGTTCCATTTACTCAAAGCAGAGTAATCAGCGAATGCAATAACACGATTGTAAGAAATTCAAAGCTATAGAACTGAATAGGGAAAAACCTAATTGCAGTCTGATCATTTTTCTCTGGTCTTGAACTTCTTCAGTGTCATTTTATTTAGGAAAATTTCATGCCAATTGATCTTGCATTGTATAAAAGTTGTATTTGCTGATTTCACCCATTGATCAAAAGGAGAAGCTTTAATCACTGTGTTGATTACTTCAGGCAGAAAGGAAACATGTCCCCTCGTGCAATGGTCGGAGAGGAGGGACTGACCGTGGCAATGGGGGCGACGTCGTCGGAGCCGGAGGCGACTTGGGCCGCATGCGGAAGCGGGGAGCCAACCCCGCTGGACCCGGCGGCGACCTTGACACGGGAGGCGCCGGCGCGGGGAGAACGACCTCCTCGGCTCCTCCTCCTCGTGTTCCTCCTCTCCTCCGGTGTGGCGGCGGCGTCGTACTCCGGCGAAGCTCCGGGCGGCACCTCCTTCTTTGCACCACCTTCCTCCTCTCTTTCTCTCTCTCTCTGGTAGCGGCGGTGGGCAAGAGGGAGCCCTACGGGGTGCTAGGGTTTGGGTGCGGCGTCCTTGGGCGAGGGCTACTTCGCGGGGGTCCGCGGCGGCACGCGGCGACGGGGGCGCGGGCTTCGCGCCGGCGGAGGTGGAGGCGGAGGCGGCGACTGGGGAAAGGGCGAGGGCGCGGCGGGAGGCGGCGATTGGGGACGACGTCAAGGGTCTGGAGGCGACGGTGGGGAGGGGCGTTCGTGGGTTTTGCTGAGGCTAATTACCGTACTATCCTTCATCAATTAAATTTAATTAAAATTACTAATTTGGATAGGCATCCATAGGCATTAAAAGGCACCCACAACCACCGTAAAAGAGCTCGCAAACATAACATCTGAACAAAAATACGCAAAGACAAACCGTGAAAAAACATGTCGTGAGATTCAACGCAACACTTAAAGTAAGAATTCCATCACCATGGAGAAGCCTTCGTATAACTCATATGATTCATATTGAAATGTATTTCTAGATAATATCTTCAAATTCAACATTATAAAACGTAAGGTGAGACTGAGAATATGCTAACTTTTATTGTTTTTTTTCCATGTATGGTTGCACAAGTTATGAAGTTATGATTATCTATAATGTAATCCAGTATTACTAAAAGAAAAATGATAATACCTAGGATTCCGATCGTGACAACCTTAGCTTTTGTTTTTGTACCTTTGCTTTTATTATCTGACTAAAATTAATAAGCTTGATTTGTGCACCAGGATTTCAGACCTAATTTGGAAATAGTTGATGTGAATCTAAATCAAGCTATACCTAAGTTTTTGGGGCAACAGGTATGTGAGTTTTTTTCTCCTATTGTAATGCACGGACATATTGCTAGTATTAATAGGAAGAACCAAATTTCCAATGCAAGTCCAAGATTAGCACCAATAATGCCCACCACAAACAACGACTTTTATGTCGCCGTCATTTTTTTTTCTGTCACGCCCCCACTCAGAAAAAGACAGAAAGAGGAAGTTGTCATGGAAAAAACGGTGCAAAATTACTATACAATTTATACTTTTTTGAGCAACAACTATATATACTAAGCAGCCGAAACAGTAGTTGCGTGCATCATGACATGATTAGAGTGGCCCGTTGTTGTTATCGTCACCTTACGTGGGAACTTCTGAAGCGTATTCTGCTCCGATCTGATAGACCGTGGGTAATTATGGGGGATTTTAATGAGGTGATGTGGTAGTTCGAACACTTTTCGGAAACCCGAAGGAATGAGCGTCGTATGGAAGCCTTTAGGGATGTTCTTGCTGAATGTGATATGCATGACCTCGGCTTTACGGGGCTACCGTGGACGTATGACAACATGCAGGCTGGGAGGAGGAATGTACGCGTCAGACTGGATAGGGCAGTGGCTACTTCATCTTGGTCAAACATGTTTGAACATGCTGCTCTTGACCATCTGGTATCGCCTTGCTCGGATCATTGCCCTATCTTGCTACGATCGGCGCCAATGTTACACCCCCAAGAGGGTGGAAGATTGCTGCGGTATGAAATAATGTGGAAACGTGAGGAATCTCTGACGGAAGTGGTTGAGGAAGCTTGGTCGTCGGCAAGGCCGGGGGCGGATCTAGGATCGGTTGCACGCGCTCTGAAGGAAGTGATGGTTTCTCTTCAAGAATGGAGCAAATCAAAGTTTGGCTCAATCCGAAAGAAGCTGAAGGAGCTGCGAGATAAACTCAGTGCTGCCCAAAGTGGTTCCGACAGTGAGAGTCGCGAGGAGGCGAAAAAGATTGCTGCAGAAATGAATGAAGTCCTTTATAGAGAAGAAATGATGTGGCTTCAACGATCAAGGATATCGTGGCTGAAGGAAGGGGATCGAAATACAAAGTTCTTTCATAGGAAAGCTGTGTGGAGGTCAAGGAAAAACAAAATCAAAAAGTTGAAAGCCGACAATGGTCAGTGGTGTGATGATCCGGCCGGAATGGCAGGCATGGCATCTCATTTCTTTCAGAACCTGTACAAGAAGGATGAACATGTGACTCCGGATCATATGGTTAACCTGTTCAGTGAGAAGGTAACTGCTGAGATGAATGATCTATTATGCAGGGATTTTACTGATGAGGAGATTAGTAATTCCCTATTCCAGATTGGGCCGTTAAAGGCGCCTGGGCCAGACGGCTTTCCAGCCCGCTTTTTCCAACGTAACTGGGGCATCATCAAGGCGGAGGTGACTAGTGCTGTCCGAGCTTTTTTCAAGGACGGGGTTATGCTGGGTCAGGTAAATGATATTGCCATCGTCCTTATACCAAAAATTCCCCACCCTGAATCCTTGTCTGATTTCCGGCCGATTAGCTTATGTAATGTGCTTTATAAAGTTGTCTCTAAATGCTTAGTGAATCGTCTTTGCCCTATCCTGCATGATATTATATCACCAAGTCAAAGTGCCTTTGTTCCGGGAAGAATGATAACAGACAATGCTATTATTGCTTTTGAATGCTTGCATGCCATCTAGAATTCTTCCTCAGCTCAAACAAATTTTTGTGCATACAAATTGGATTTATCCAAGGCGTACGATCGTGTTGATTGGTCTTTCCTTGAGAAGGTACAACTAAAGCTGGGTTTTCATAGAACTTGGGTACGGTGGATCATGTCATGTGTCTCCTCTGTATGTTTCTCTATCCGCTTCAATGGGGTCCCAACAGACTCCTTTACGCCAACACGCGGTCTCCGTCAAGGTGATCCTCTTTCGCCGTACTTATTTTTGCTTGTGGCTGATGCTCTTTCTATGGCACTGCAGAATGAGATTGTGGGAGGGAACCTAGAGGCGCTGAAAATCACAAGGGCTGCCCCTGAGATATCCCATCTCCTTTTTGCTGATGATGCTCTGCTATTCTTCAAGGCGAATTGTAACACCCAGATGTTAATCAACTTTAATTAAGTTTAATCTGGGGCATTAGTTTCGAACCTAAACACTAAACCATGAGTTAGCAAAAATTCCTGTCAATCTGGGCCGGACCGGTCTGACCGGTCGAGGTAACCGGTCTGACCGGTCAAAGCTGATTCAACCATTTTGGGCTCACATCATTTAAACCACTCTCCTCTCTCTCCCAACCACTCCCTCATCCTCACCACGCCCAGCTCAGCTCCTGCCCGAGCTCTCTCCCTCTCATTCCCTTACCAAGCCCTAAGCTCTTCAATCCCCCCTCTCCCTTTGATTTCAAGGCCATGGGAGCTTCGAATTTGCGTAGGTGATCCTCTCCTCCATGTACTCCTTCCCGGGGTGAAGAGGAATCCAAGTTCTTCGTGGCGGAGAAGCCCATTCAAGATAAACAAGCTAGGGTGGTTCGATCTTCTTTTCTAGGTGATTATAAGTGAATCCCTTTGGTTAAACGCCTCTAATTATAATCATGAACTAAAACCTAGAAGGGATTTAGAATTTGGTGGGCTAGTTAACTCATCCAAGGTATTTCACCTAGGGTTGGGTGAATCCATCTTTCTAGAGGATTTTAGTCGATTTCCTTGGGTCAAGATCATCTATATGCACCTCTGAACTACTGCCTGGAAGGGATTGAGTTTTGGTGGGCTAGTTTAGCCGCAACTTGGGTTCTAGTTTTTGCTCTGGTTAGGACTGGTCTGACCGGTCGGAGGGACCGGTCTGACCGGTGGTGCGGCTGGGTTAAGTGTGACCGGTCGGAGGGACCGGTTTGACCGGTGGGGTGTTGGCTGAGAGGGTGAAAGTCGGGGTAGTTGGTACAATTGATTAGAAATTAATTTAGTTGTTGATTACTTGTAATTTTTGCAAGTCATGCATGCATTCTCTCATATCATATGCATATGCACACGTGTAGCAGCCGCGGCGGAGGAGGTTGTGTACGAGGTGGTTGCGGAGCCACAGGAGCCACAGGGGCAAGCCCTGCAGCAGGGGGATCGTGGGGAGTCGGCCCAAGGCCCATCCCACCCTAGCACTGAGCCGCAGACTCAAGGCAAGCCCCGGTGCACATCCTATTATTTGAAATTATGACACTTATATATGTATTTATTACTTGTGCATTACGTTTCAGGAGTTGATTGGAACCCTAGTTGTATGATCCCTAGTTTTCCCTGAATTATACTAGCATGTATAGGACGATAGAAATGCTATTCTTAATACTTCTCGATAGAAGTCGAGTGACTTATTGCACTCACGAGATATAGGATACTTAGAAGTCGAGTAATCTCCGGTTACTCGCGAGATATAGGTTATATACTTATATACAGTATCTGAGCTGTTGAAATTGACATGGAAATATGAGTCCGGGCGGGGAATGATGATGATGTATAGGTATGGCAGTAGGACAGGGTTTCTGGGTGTCTTAGTCCCGTCTGAGTCGATTGAGGACCGTACCGTTGTTGGCCCTGCTGATCATGATTGAACTGTACTAACCGCATGCCGGGAGTAGGAGGTAGTCGAAACCGGTAAGCCTAGTACTGCCTCACTTCGAAAGTACATGACCCCATCTCACCTCCTGGGGTAGTCGAGTAGTCGCGGAGAAATGGGATGCATGTACTTACTTTTGGTGGTCTCACGTTGAGCTCGGCTGACCATATGATGGTGGGACGGTCCTGTAGTTCGAGGCGGGGAGGGGAATGGTTGGTGCGTGTGGTCCGACGGGGCTTATGCGTGCCGTGTTGGTTAGGTCCACCTTGCAAGGATTAAATCGAATCAATTCGCCGTCAGTCGCTCTCGGATATGAGCACCTTGGTCACCGAGTCACATCGTAGTGCTATGATGGGATGATAAGTTATATGTATATAAAGATTATTACCTTGAATTAATATTCATTGCACCACCATGTTTGTTAGAGATGGTCTATGCAAATGTTAGATTAGAGTTAATTTACATAGAATTTGGGACTAAAATCATGAAAGTAAGGAATTACTTTAGTCGCTTTTCTGCAAAATAACCACCATCCAAATGCCTTGCATGTCTAGGTATGTGGGCTAAGTTATACCCACTGGTCGGGTAAGTCTTGCTGAGTATTAGTTGCTCAGGGTTTGTTGCTACCCAAATTATTTCAGGACCCCAGGACGTCGACTTCTGCCCCTGTTGTGTCAAGTTCATCCGCCGGGATGCAGAGGGGTGGCAGGTCGTGGAGCGAGACCCTTAGATTAGGGAATTGGCGGGTTGAACGCTTGAGGGATGAGGGTGCAACCCCTCTGTTTTGCTTAGACCGGTCTGACCGGTCGAAGGACCGGTCTGACCGGTAGTTCACGTGGGGAATCCATGCAGACCGGTCTGACTGGTCGGTCGAACCGGTCTGACTGGTAGTGCAGTGGCTGAACACTAAATTAGTTGTAGGTTGCTTTCCGTTTGAACCTGGCTTCCGTAGTGTAAAGTTGTAAATTATTTTATTTATGTAAACTTTGTAAAACTATTGTATTTGAATTGGGTTTGTAAGAAGTTGTGTATTATTTATGTCGTGTTGTTCTATTTTTAAGTATATTGTCGTGCTTGTACCATCTGCACCCACCGTCGCGTGGGACTACCGGTGTTGTTTCGATCGGGCCGTGGGTTGAGAAAGGATCGCCAAATTAAGCTGTTAAGCTAATGCGCCCGATGTGTTCAAATGACGGCCATTACGCTTAATTAGAGTTTTAGTTTGGCGGTTCTGTCACACGAATGATGCACAGGCTCGCTGCGTCAAGGAGGTGATCAGGAGCTTCGAACGTGGAACTGGCCAACTGCTAAGCCCATCCAAATGCTCCATTCTGGTAAGAGAAAGTCTATCTGCTGAGGTCAAAGGGGAGATATGTAATGTGCTTGGCGTGGAGAGAGCACAATTTGAGGCGAAATATTTGGGTCTGCCAACCCTGGATGGCCGCCTGAAAGACAAGCGGTTCTAGCCACTTAAAGAGAAGTTTGCAAAGCGAATGGCAGCTTGGACAGAAAAAGCTTTTATCCTCAGCAGGGAAGGAGGTCCAGATTAAGTCGGTGGCGCAAGCAATTCCCACATATATTATGAGTGTTTTTCAACTCTCTGCAGCTACATGCGAGGAACTGGAGTGCGGCATCAGAAACTTTTGGTGGGGTGCACAAAAAGGGCAACGCAAAACTCATTGGATTGCTTGGGAGAAATTCACTCGTTCTAAAGATAGAGGGGGACTCGGCTTCAGGGATCTCTAAACGTTCAACCAAGCACTGCTGGCTCGGCAAGCGTGGAGGATCCTGGCCTTCCCTGACAGCTTATGTGCCCGACTCCTGAAGGCCCGGTACTTTCCAAATGGGGATCTCTTGGACACAGCTTTTCCAGCGTCGGTGTCTCCCACTTGGAAGGCCATAATGTTTGGCTTGGAACTCCTTTAGAAGGGTGTTATATGGCGAGTGGGCAATGGAAAACAAATTAAAATTTGGAGGCATGCATGGATCCCAAAGCCACATTCTCTCAGGCCTGGAAGGAGCACGAGATCATGCTGGCTAAAATGGGTTCACCAGTTGATTGATGAGGATTCCCGTAGCTGGAAGGAGGACCTTCTCCAACGTTTCTTCCGTCAGTTTGATGTGGACGAAATTCTGAAGCTGCATATTCCGTGGCGTGAAGAGGAAGATATGATTGCATGGCATTATGAGAAAACTGGCACCTTTACGGTCAGGAGCGCGTACCGTCTTGGTACTTCACTAAAAGAGCTGGATGCGGGCCATTTGTCTAGCAGCGCCAACCCTGATGGGGCTAGGCCTGCGTGGAAAAAGTTGTGGAAGCTCCCAATCCCTCATAAAGTTCGCATCTTTGCATGGAAACTGATCCATGGTGGACTAGCCACGAAGAGCAACAAGAAGAAGAGGAGGATTACCCATAACGGCGTGTGCGACTTGTGTGGAAGTGCGGAGGAGTCTGAACATCACGCGGTCATTACGTGTAACCATGCGCTCGCTCTTAGAGAGGCGATGAGAGAGTGCTGGGATCTGCCGTTGGAGGACGAGCTATCCTTCTCTGGGCCTGAATGGCTGTTGCAACTCATTGACATGAACAATGCGGGGGAAGCAGCGCGGCTGCTCCTAATACTGTGGCGAGCATGGTATGTGAGAAACGAGCTGACACATGGAGGCCGATGGATTCCGACTGAGGGATCAGTTAACTTCTTGTCTGGCTATTGGGCTACCCTGTCTAGCATTAAGCAAGGGGGCGCCGAAGATCTGAAAGGAAAAGCGACGGTGTCGAAGCTGACGGATACAAGGGCTCGTGTTCCTGCCAAATGCAGTTGGCAAGCCCCGGCATCCGGCTGGATAAAGATAAACACAGATGGTGCTTTTTCAGAAGCATCGGGTGAGGCTGGCATTGGAGCGATCATCAGGAACCACTTGGGGCAGGTAATTCTATCGGGATGGAAGTACATTGATAAAGGAGGCTCGGCGGAGCAAGTGGAAGCGCTGGCGTGCAGAGAAGGCTTAGCTCTTGCAGCTGAATGGGCCCCCGGTCAGGCGATTGTGGAGTCGGATTGTTCTGCAGTGATAAAGTACCTTGCATGCCCAGATGCCCAACGTTCTCCTTCCACCTTCATCATCAGAGCCGCGCTGGAAGAAGCCAGGAAACTGCTGAAGGTGGAGTTCCGCCACATAGGGAGGGATCAAAATGGAGTTGCCCATGAGTTAGCACAGATGGCCAAGCGCCTTTGCCATAGTGCTGTTTGGAGAGAGCGAGTACCAGTTTGTGTCGAGCAAGCCTGCGCTCATGATGTAAACTCTTCTATTACTCAGTAATAAAGCTCTCTTTTCGCAAAAAAAAATAATGTCACCTTCAGACAAATTTTATATGACGAGTGTGGATCAAGCCCGAGGCCAAGTGGATGGAGCGCGACTGCGTACCAAATTTTACTTCGTTCTGTCATAATTTATAATTCCTTCGCTGTTAAACATATGTTGTTTAGTGAATAAAGAAAAATTATACTTCCTTAGTTGTTTCTCATTAATCTATCTATTATATTAATAAAAGAGTGCTAAAATAAACTATCATATTCGCCGAGAGGGTCTTGAAATTTTTGGATTAATCTAAAAAAGTGAAGAATATGCGCCCTTGGATTTTATGAAGATCTAACGTTCTAAATTAATCCAAAATATCCATATCAAATATAATTAATAAATAGCTAATTTTATAATTAAAAAGAGAAAAAAACTTGGACATGACCTGAGAGTCAATGCCGAATACGACTAGTAAATAGCCAAATTAAGGTTCATAAAAATAAAAAAATAGCACTTGATGAAATATTAGTAAATAATTAAATTTAAAATTGAAAGTATAGGAAAATTAGCCGTTGGCCAAAGAGCCCAAATCAAGTATAGATAATAAGGGAGTGTTAAAAGAAGTCACCATGTTCGCTTAAAGGGTCTACAAATTTTATGTTAATCTATAAATATGGATTTCATAAAGATCTAACGCTCTAAATTAAATTGAGAGTCTATATCAAATTAGAAATACTACTAAGATGGAAATTAGGAATGAAAATATGAGGGGAGGTTTAGTTCATGATGTCACATGCATCGAGAATGTGATGACTAGCGAGAAAATTGATGTGCTCAAGATGTGGAAAAGAAGATGGTTCATTGGTGTGATTGCTGATAATAAAACCAGAAGCATAACTAATAAAATACGCAAAAGTCGGACGATATGACCTACATTTTGCCCTGTCCACGATATGAGATCGGCTATAGGTTCACCATAGCTTTCAACACTTTTTTTAGAATGGTTGGAGAAAAATGGACGTATCACGTCGCTCGATCCAATGGCTGGGAAGGTATAGGCACCAAGAGGCACCAAAAAGAGAGGCACCCGGTATGCACTCGGTGCATACTAAATGGTGGGCCCTAAGCACTTGGTGCATACCGAAGTGGTGGCCCCCCCACCGGTGGAGATGAGGTGGGAAAATTATATTTCTGATTTTTCTATTTGATCAAGGGTATAATGGTAAATCCTTAATTGTGCGAATAACATTTTGAGTTTGATTGAATGGTTGATCTAAAATAGTTTTAGCCCGCTAAGGTTGAACCCACGTCGGTTCTAGGGTTCCTGGCGGACCTAGGGTTTCTCCCAGCGAGGGGGCGCGGTCCGGTGACGAAGGGAGGGAGGCTGCGGGCCTGCGGCCATGGCGTCGTCAAGCTCATGCTCGTCAGGGTGATCCGCATCGTCGAGAGGAAGAGGAGGCGGGGAGATGGAGAGGTTTAGGGCACCGGTGCCGTACCGAGTAGGTCCGTATGACTACTCCCCGGCGGTGAAGTGCCGCTGCAATAGGAAGGCGCCCTGCTGGACATCATGGAGCGACGACAACTCGGACCGGAGGTACTACAGATGCCCTTCAGGACTGATAAGCATTTCTTTAGGTTGTCCCCTTAGATTGGTCTGCTCTGAGATTGATTTTCTGATTTGCTGTACAATTCATTTGAATGTAGAAACCCGAGGATTGCGGCTATTATGTGTGGATGGATCATGAGGCTACACAGTATGAGCGGATTTTGATGTGTGACCTTCGTGATGCTGTTTGGCAGCTGAGGAGGGAGAAAGAAGATGAGCAGCAGCATATTCAGACGATTTAGGATTTAAATAGAGAGCTCAGGGAGATGATAGTGCAACTAGAAAAGGAGAAGGCTGAATTCAATAAGAAGATGGAAGAAAATGAGCAAATTGAATTGAAGGAGAAGAGCAACTTCAGTTGTTTCAGTAGGTGCATTGTAGTTTTTGCTTTGTTAGGGCTGTTGTTTATACTGAAGTACTCAACATTATGACTTGCTCTTAGAGCCTGAGCTTTTGTGGCAACCTTTGTTTGTGCATGATCTTTTGATGTAAATGTTGACTGAGATTGCAGCATATTTCAATGCAAAATGAACTTATTTGCAAAATGAAGTGATAAATGCACATGGATGGCAGTTAACAATATCAGTTCATAGAGTACTAACATGAACCTGAGTTCATAGAGCTAAGGTAACATCACTAACATGAACCTGAGTTCATAAACATCATCTCATAGTAGCAAATATTTACAGCAAACAGTATCTTCAGGTTGATGTCATCAAACAATATAAGAAGTTGTAATATAAGTTCAGAAAAGGTATCATCTTCTAGCTAGATATTTTCAGTACTTGACACCAAACAACAAGTAAGAAAGGCGACAATTGCTCCTTGGGATGCTCTAGGAATGGTTTGCTGAAATGGTCCTTGAGAAGATGCTTGAAAAGCTGATGCATCCTTGTTGCTTGAGCAGGAGCTGCCAATGGTTGTAGACTGTAGAGAAGGACCTGGTCCTTCTTCTTGAGTAGCTGGAGCTGGAGCTCTTGGTGCTTTTCTGTGCTCTTGTGTACATGATCAATATATGTCTGTGAGGCATTGAAATGATGTGGTTCGTCCGACGATAATTTGTTAGGTGGTCATGTCAGATGAACACCGGTCACATTGGTGCATGAAAAAAACAGTCCCATGGTTGCGGTTTTTATAGTTGCACCTACAGAAGTGAAGGTGTGTCATGGTCAAAGATCAATACACATTGTCGTTGCCCACAATTTATGTTAGAGCCCACGAAAATGGCGTGCAATTTCTGTTCCAGGTGTGGACTAAGTGTATGCATCTCGGGAAGAGAAGCTGTCCGGTCAATGTCAATAAAAAATGTAAAGAACTTGAGACAGTAAAAAAAATCTAGAAATATTGTCTGGTCAATGTCAGGTCCTTGAGACAGTCAAAACCTAGAAACATGTCCGGTGACTGTAAGTGCGTGGGACCACAGTTCCAACTGAGTCTTGAAGTATGGAGAAAATGCTATGGTGATGCTGTTAGTGCAGTAAGACATGATGTTGCACTCGTGAAGAGTAGGAGGGGCACTTTTGAATGGGTAGCCTCGCACTTTATTGAAAACTGCTCCGATGATCAGAACGGAGAATCAGTCGAATAGTGCATGGGAAGAATAGATCCATCAAGATATCTGCCGAGTCCATCTAAAATGTCCCGTGAGTCACCGGTCCGACCGGTGAGCGACACGTCCAAATTCAAGTCCTTTGAGTTCGTACTAAAAATCTTTTACAAGTTTGTGGATATAACAGTTCACCAACAAATCTGACGAGTGCAGCGACCGGTCTGAATGATGAGTGCATCAGAAGAGGAACTCGTCAAAATTGAAGTCATCTGAGTTCGTACTGAAATTCATTGACAAAAAGTCCGGTGTCTGTTAAGACCTTGAAATATTGTCCGGCGAATGTCAAGACCTTAAGACAGTAAAAAGTCTAGAAACATTGTCTGGTCAATGTCAGGACCTTGAGACAGTCAAAACCTAGAAACATTGTCCGGTAACTGTCATTGCGTGGGAACCACAGTTCCAACTGTCTCTCGAAGTACAGCGAAAACGCTGCGGTGATGTTGTACAGTGCGCAAACCGGTCTGACCTGTAGTGCAGTTAGACATGATGATGCCACACATTTCACTGCAACAAATGGAACACAAAGAATTCACAAATGCAAACAGACGCTTCATATCAGGGTAATACTTTATTACAATTCTACAAAGGAAGGTGTCTGGAGATACACCCATGCAAAACTAAGCCTAATGACTATGCTAACAAGTTCCACTGATGCCCATTGCTGTCACTCTTGATTAGACGACAAGGTAGCACATGAAGAAAATGGATCCTACTAATAGACAAAGTTCTGTATAAGAAGCAAAAAGGAACAATAATTTAGTTTTTGAAACGTAGAGTTTGCCAGTGAATGCAGATGAAAATTGTGACCTTACCTATATCCATTCGGGAGCTGCAATCAGATCCTTGGCAAATCATTAATCTAGCACATCTTCAGGGAGCTTTGTTTCCTACAAATGAAGATGAACATCAGTCATAAGTACACATGCCTCACACATGGACAGTTGTCAGCTTTGATGAACATTACTCAAAACTACCTCTGGTCTCAAGAAGCATGTTCGCCGATTGTGACCCGAGCCCCTACATAGGCTATTTTTCGAGGAAGATTTCGTGGTAGATTTAGTCTTATCTGAACTTGACTTCAACTTTTTCTTCGGGGCCCCTCTGCCAGGCACAATCATGGGATCCAGGACATCTCTGAACTCTTTTCCAATCAACCTCCGGCGCTTGTGGCAGCACCGGTCCATACATCTTGCCTTCGTTCCCTCCTGCATTTGGCATGATCACAGTAGCTTCTTGTCCAAGGACACATTTGGTCCGCTCATATGCTTCCGGTGAACGAGATGCTACAAAGACTGCAGAAAGACTAAGATTGCGTAGCTCACGGAACCTTAGTAGGGTAGGGGAATAGTCATACATGGTGCTCTTTGTTATCATCGGAAATGCATGTTTCGCCCCCATAGTCCACCTTTCCAAACACACAGCAGTCTGAAAGCTTGCTCTCATCCCGGAGGCCCAATATAAAGAAGATGTGTGAGCAGGGGATTCCAAGGGATTGCAACTTACGACAAAAACAGGAAATTCTCTTCAGATTGGCCTCTTCAGTTAATTCACATTTCACATAGTACATGATGTCTCTATCTCTCCTTTCAACAATATACTCAGTTGTATCATCGCCATCTAGAATCTCAATCAGAGAACACTTCTTGGCTGTTTCCACGCTGAACTGGACCTTCGCCTTAAAAGCATTTGGTGTGAACCTTTTCTTTGCGTTTATCTCAAGAACTGAAGCATCAGGTTCTGTGAATGGCGCAGATTGCAGTGCTTTAGCATCGTCATCCGCCTCATTTCTGCGCACCTTTGTAAGGCAGGTCTCATAGTGCTGTACCATTTCTAACAGGGTCATTTTACCATCCAGTTGTTGACGCAAAATGAACACACTGGAATCTGAAGGCACTGTTCGCCAAGCTTCAGAATGCAAACCAAGCGTGCCAGTCAATCTGACCTGTTGATTGACAAGGAAACAGGGTAAACGTTAAATTCGTGGGTGTATCGGCTGGATTTCCGAATAACCTTCACGCAGAGTATCGGCAAGGAGTTGCCGATACAAAAAAATGACAGATCGAACGGGATAAACATGTATTAAAAGCGATCTGTGGGAGATCGGCAAGAAACTGCCGATATAGGTAGCAACAGATGGCTATATCTAAAGCCGATACTTGCCAGATAACGATGCACAAACCCACAAATGTATGCATATGAGCAAAGCTAAGCTTACAACCGATCTAATCAGCTTTTCAAGATCTAATGCTACAATAAAGGAATTGATAGCCGATTAAATAGATTGCTAAGCCAGGTGAATTGTGAATAAATCTAGACGAGAAAACAACAATGCGGCAGAGATCAAAGCCTAGATGAATTCGACCAGAAGCTAAAGCTCAGATCTATTCGGTAAATGAAAACTTACCAGCAGAACAAGTCGCTCGAATGTGAGACATTCTTGATCAACTCGAAAGAACTCACAGAAAAAGAAAATAGCGAAGCCGCTGACAGAAAAGTAAATTGCAAGTAGAAAGTAGGGTTTGTTGATTGGTCGTGTGACAAAACTTTTACAAATAGACGGGGGTACATATTTATAGCCTAAACAACCTAGCCGGTTATGGCACATCAAACTTGCTAAATAAGAAATATCTAAACAAAAAGAAATACTAAGATACATAGACTCTAATTTCCTTTTTGTAGAGTTCTTCTCGATTAAGCTTCCTTCCGATCTATCCGCTAACAGGTAAATTTGCATGTAAGACCAGCTTGGACCTTTTCCCGTGCGGCAACATGCTTTCTTTATTCAATTACCTTGGCATGCACGTGCTGCTCCTGGCCTTCTTGTATGCGAAGCTTCCTTTGCCATGACTTGCCTCCATAATCAATAATAAAATAATCCGGTCAGGTGCTAACCATATTTGATTAAGGAATACTCTTCACGTGATGTAAGCACACATGTGCATGCAAGTCTTATTAGCTTCTTGCCCTTACATACGAACCTCACATACTTGCATGTAAGCTCCTGCTAACTTCTTGCTTTCCTTGCTTTCACTTATGAATTTCCAACAAGCAAGCTCCCCGGCTTCATCGATAACAACCTTTGACTACCGGCTTTCATATTAACACGAATAGCCGATTGCTTCATAATTTCTATTACATCGGATTTACCAAAATCTAGTGTCAACACAGGCCCCCCAGTTTCGGAGTATGAAGGGTTCATGCTTCGAAACTCTGTAAATGCAATGCCTCAATCTGCTCAATCACTTCATGGACAAGAGACCTCGGCTTTTCTGATGTTGTTCTTTCATAACCGATTTCTTCCTTCAAGTTTCTTTGTCACAAATTTTCAAAGCCAACGTGAAGAATCAAGTCAACCATACTCTTCCTGCTAAATAACTTGGGTCTTTGAAAGATTTTTAAAATCAAAATAAAACTTTGCTCCTCAAATGATTCTCTCAGATCGCTCAATGTGTACGATTCCTCACCAAGGCATTAGATCGCCTTTTTCCTCCCTATTTCTAATAAGGCTTTTTGGTAGAGCTCAGGATAGGGAATGAAAAGAAGCATACATGTTTCGCATATATTGCAAAATAAAAAATCGGACCCAATAAGGAAAATATGTCATATAATCAGATCAAGATGTGCATGTGTGTGGGATTTTTCTTGATGGAACTCGCACCCCTTTCCACATGACTCTACCTTTTATTTGGGATATGAGCTATCTTTCTTTTCTCTTTTTTTTTATATTTCTAGACACGGATATACTTTTTTTTGCATAGCTCATATCTTTTTGCAAGATGAATATAAAGAGTCATGTTAAAGGGATGGAGTATTCTTGTGTGGATGGAAGGCATATTTTTGCGTAACTTCTAGTGTAGAAGTTAGCATATGGGTAACTGGGTAGGTGAATCTGGAGTGTACGTGATCTTGATCTTAAAAGCATGAAATGAATCTCACAAGAGTCATAAATAATTTGACAACGCTCAATGCAAGAACAAATAGCATATGTAAAAGTTTTTCAAAGATATGTCAACATATGGCTCTAGTAGGAATTTTATATCATTGAGGAGTTAAGCTATTTTCTTTTACAAAATAAAAACCCCAAGTATTTTTGCAGTAAGAAGTAAGGTTTCTTTGATCATACCAGTATTGGTGGTGGGCGGCAGCATCATAGTCAGTTTTTGATCATCGGCTTCTTGTATCCCCGTCGGTTGATGTTTGAATCTCGGTCTTCTTCTCTAGTGGCAATCATCGACCTTGATCTCGTACACTATGACAGGTGTTGGTCTAGCAAGTAACCCCATCTGCCTATCCTGACCGGCCAAAGCAAGCAACCACCCACAACAACGTAACTTGCCCGCATTGGATCTCAACCTTGTAGCTGTGCCAATGGATCATCTTTGGCAATCAGTATAATAAGGATGTGCTTTCCTTCTTGCGTTTGGCCGGGGACTGTATCAGGCTCGTCTTTATGCTCAGTAGCACCGTGACTGGTACTGTCGTCTTAGGTAATGTCCGCTCATCGTCATCGGCTTTGCCTGCATTGACCAGCATCATAACAGTGAGCCGATGAGACCAACCCAGCCTCTTCTTCAAACGCCAACGATATTGCTCTCATTCTGGAAGAGCAGAAATCCTAGTAGCCGATAATTACTTTTATCAGCTGTCAATCATTGGTGAGATAACAGATATCTTCTAAATTAATCCCGCTTTTATCAGAGACCAACTCCATCATCAGCACTTTTGTATTCCTCAAGCAGCCGTCAGATTAAAGCGTTGTTCTGCCTCTTCTTCTTTGACGTGAGCTTTGCACCATTGGGAAAGAAGTCAATCCCGGCTGGTTAAAAGAAAGAACTCCACCTAATAGTAGCCAATTAAAATATCGACGAGCCATGGTTTCATTGAGCGTCAGTTTTAATTGGCTTTCTAGGAACCGACCAGTCTTCCAATATTTTAATGACATTAGGTCCTTCCCATGGTTAATTCCAATCGGCTGCTCTTTCTTCTGCCTCACGTATTTACACTGCACTCAAGAACTACGCCGGCGATGGTTAGCATCGGTCTCTCGTACTTGGCAGCATTGGGATGTCACGATCGTTGTCAGTAGCGCCATCTCGCCCCTCGGCATCCCTTAGCTCCGGCAATCTTATATCATCACGGTGGCACTGATCCAGCATGACGCTGTCAACGGTGATGTCGATCGCATCTGGCACTTCTGGAGGCCTCACATCAGCAGAGGTCAAGCCATGATGAGTTGGCGGCACTGCTACTCCATGTGTTTGATGCAGTCAAAGCGATCGGCGAAGTCGCAGAAGGACCATATCATTCAGATCTTGCTAGTCTTCTAGTCATCTTAAGGTATCATCCATATCCATATGCATATGTGTACGTACGTGTATGACCTTGCATGCTGGAAAACGTAACTCTTCTTGCTTGTACATCTCTGACATTAAGGAAAAGCTATAATTCACTCGGGTGATCTGGGGTTGTCTCTCACTCGAATTTGTAGCCGTCCGATGCTTACTAGGATTGTGTTGATCTCCCCGATCGGTCCGGTGCGATCTTTTTTTTCTACATCTCTGACATGTAGGACCGGTTGCTCTGTTTGTATTTTGGATTCCGCGCCGATATTTTATCCCACGTCTCCGCAGCTTCGGTCTCATCGTCTTCCACTTTCCCCATTCCTCTTCTTCTTGTAGGTACGGTGATTCTAGGGTTGCATCCCCTGCTCCGATTGATTCCGTTTGATCTATTATGCGTCTCTATTTGCTTGCATTTGTGATTCGATTAGGTCGTCTTCATCTATTTACCGAATTTGACTGTGATTCCGTTCTGTTTTCTGGATGATTTAGTTCAAGCGGTTTCGTCGAACTCGTCCGCGGCGACGACACCACTCCCTCCTCCGCCGGGGTGCGCTTGCGCCAGGACTCCTCCGCCGGGGCGCGCTTGCGCCAGGAGCCTGCGGCGGCGAGGTGCTGCGCCAGGAGCGCAGGGTGCTGCTGCGGTACGCCATCTCTATCTCTTCTTGAGTGAGCCCCGTTTGATGCGCCCCTGTTCTGCCCCTGTTCGGTGCTGTCCTTCTCTCTCTCGTTTGAGCCTGCCTGGGAGCATGATTCATCTGGCTGCTGCAGATGTGCTGTCGTTGCCCTCTCTCTCTCTCTCGTTTGAGCCTGGGAGCACGATTCCTCTGGCTGCTGTAGATGTGCTGCCCCTGCTCTCTCTCTCGGAGTGAGCTTGCAGCATCTCTGGTAGTTTGTTTCTTCATTTTCCTCTATAGTGGAAGCCATAACCATTGTTTTAGTTCATTTTTTTTCTAGTTTCGTATTCCTCGAGTGATTTGGCTCTCTTTGTCACTCGCTTCTTTTGGCCGTCCGATCTTGCTCGTCCTCTCCATCTGACGAGGCTGCTGTTTTGTTTCTTTCACTGACAAGTGGGTCCCATTTTTATTTTGCTTTTTTTATTCCGCGGTTACTTTCCTCTTTTATTCCCCGCTCGTTGCTCTTGTTTCTGTTTTGAATTCATTTTTCCTCCTTCCTTTTCTGAGCGCTCCGAGCTGCCCCCTTCTCGCGCTCGCCCTGCTCCTCTTATCCTTCATCGGTTTCTAGTGTTTTAGGTGAGTTTTCTTGAGTTAGGGCGCTCTATTCCCTTTGCGTTGTTCCCCGGTTTGTTTGTTCGGTTGATTTTTGCTTTAATTTGTTGCTGTTTTTGCTGGATTTGGATTGTTCGGTAGAGTTCATGGGTTCGTTCTGTTTGGTTCGATCTGTTGTGGTTGATTGATTTGGAATCAACCATTCGGTTGGTTGGCTTCTGATGTTGTTTATGGCGCGAGTTGAGTTGTGCCTTTGATTTATTTTTTCGATTTCTCGGTTTATTTTGATGAGAGCTGCCCCCTTCTCACGCTCGCCCTGCTCCTCTCATCGTTCGTCGGTTTCTAGTGTTTTAGGTGAGTTTTTTTGAGTTAGGGCGCTCTATTCCCTTCGCCTTGTTCCCCGGTTTGTTTGTTCGGTTGATTTTTGCTTCAATTTGTTTCTGTTTTTGTTGGATTTGGTTTGTTCGGTAGAGTTCATGGGTTCGTTTTGTTTGGTTCGATCTGTTGTGGTTGATTTATTTGGAATCAACCATTCTGTTGGCTTCTCATGTTTATGGTGCGAGTTGATTTGTGTCTTTGATTTTTTTGTTCGATTTCTCGGTTTATTTTGATGAGATTGGCACTGTTGTTGGAGTTCATGTAGTCCTATTATTCAACTCGCAGTTGGATCCGCTTATTTGTGTATGGCATTTCCTAGATCTTGGCTCATATTGTTTCTGACGTTGGAGTTCATGTGTTTATTTTACTCGATTCGCAATGGGATCCGCTTTTTTGTGATTCGTTCTAGTTCATCGCTTCCTTTCATTCGATTTTGCCCCGCAGCTTATCACTTGTTGTTGCGTTTCTGTGCCCCCCTTCCCCCTTGAATTTTGGATTTAACCAACTTTTAGGTTGAGCTTGCATTTTGTCTGGTGCTCCTCATGAAGTTACACAGTTGTTTAGTTAGTGTTTATGTAGTTTCTTCAGATGGAGATATTCATTAGAGGTTTCGTTTCTCCTAGGTTTTGTAATTACATAGTTTTTTCTCTCTGTAGATTGTTAGTTTACAATTTTATTTGTTATACTGAGTCTGACTACATTTTGTAGCTTTGTGGATCTCTGTTATGATATGATCTAGTTTGCTTTCATTTTAATTTGTACTATCATGTCAATGTCTGATATATGCTATATTTATATACTTTCATAATTTTCTTACCTTATCGCTGAATGCTATGCAGATGGCGAGGAAGAAGCGTAAAGCTGTTATAGATTTAGAAAGCTCTGAAGAATGTGATGCTGGGAAGTTTGATGACTTGTATGATTCTGAATCTGATCTCCATATTGATGTTGACAATCTCAGTGATGTATGTTATTTTTTATTTTCAGATTCAAGCATTTTGCTACTATGTTCTACTTTTTGTATAACTTTTACATTCTTTTCTGCATGATGGTGATAACATTCTTACTATGTTTATTCTGAATTTGTTTGTATTTTGCTGTTTATAGCATTCATATTCTCCTGATGATGATAGTGTCAAACGTGCTGCTTATAAACAACTTCTTAAGGAGGTACAATATGAATTCTTCGTCAATGTGGATTTTTAATTTCTTATTTAAGTTTTCCTATTGTTTCAATCTGTTTTTTTTTCATCAATATCTGCAGTATACTGAAATTAAGCTTTTGACGAGGAAGTTGGCCTTGTCTCTCTCTAAAGAGGTTATATTTTTTCTATTCTTATTGATTTTCATCTAGTTTGTATATGATAACGAGAATTTCTGCAGTATATAGGATTCTAGAAAATTACACCAGCTACTTGTGTAACTTACAGTACAATAAGCACTATAATTTTACAACAAAAGCACTGTCAATATAATGCCAGCATCCATTTCTTTTCTCCATTTACTTTTGAAATAATATTACACTTGATTTGTACAATTTTTTTTGTCTAATTTAATTTGGCTTGTACTTTTGTACTATGTTTTATTAGTGTTTGGATTAACATTTCAATCTTTTTTTTCAATCATATTTTTTTGAATGCTTTTTTTACGCTGCTGATGATAGTATTTCTGTTTCATGCTTTTTAGGAAAAGAAGTCCCACTCATTGAAAAGGCCAAAAGATGCTTTTACAAGATTCTCTGTTTCCAACCTTTCGTCAGTCATTGATTCTTTGACTCCTGATCAAAAGAAGATTATTGATGATTTTGGATTTGGTTCTCTACTTCATTTTGATAAGTGCTTTGTTCCAAATAAGTTTGCTCAGTGGGTTGCTAGGCTTGTGAATCATAGATCTGGTGATATTGTTATTGATGGCAAAGTTATTTCTCTTACAAAGCAATCAGTACATCTAGTTCTTGGTCTCCCAATTTCTGATAAACCTTTTCCTGTCAATCCTGCTACTGGTAAAGCTGTGGTTCTGTCTAAGTTTGGAAAGAAATCTATCCCATCGGTTTCCTTCTTTGCGAACAAATTCTTGGATAAAGAACCTATGTCAGATGAAGAAGTCTTGATTTGTTTCATTCTGGTTGCTATGCATAGTTTTCTGTGTGCTAATTCATCAGTGACACCTAGTTATAAGTATTTTGGTATATTTGAAGATCTTCATAATGCCAAACAGTATGATTGGTGTGGGTATATCTTGGATTGGTTGCTTGATTGCGTTAAGATCTTTAACCGAGGAAAATGTTCAAAGGATTCTGATGGTGGTACTCTTGGCGGCTGCCTCTATTATCTTGCTGTAAGTCTTGTTTGTCTCAATACGAGCTCCATAAAGCAGCACAATGTTCCCCATGCAATGATAATTCTCATATTGGACAGGTTATATTTTTTTTCTATTTTGTTTTCATGTTTCTTTCTCTAAATCATATTGGACTGTTTTTTTCAATTTTAATGTTCGTTTATGTTTTTTTTGTTTTTTAGCTACACTCTTCTCCTTCCACTGCAGCAAATCGATCTGTTCATGATATGCGAATTGTTACTCCCTTGCCCGTTCCTAACTTGAGTCGATCTGCCTCTAAATCATGTAACCCTAATGTATGCTTTTTTTTATTTCTCCTTTTTTGTAGTTGTGCTTTTCCTTTCAGTATTTCATTGGTTAATTTAATAGGTTTTTCAATATTATTTTCAGTTGACTTCAGCTTCTGTTGATAGAGTCATGGCAAATTTAATGAAGAAAAGTAAGTTTTTTTGCTCATTGTTTTTTGTTAACTGTTTGTCTTGTTCTATTTATCTTTTTAATATATAATTTTTGCCCCCAGCTCCTGTTGTTGAAACCTCTCCTAAATTTGATTCTGCGCCTTCCAGTTCTACACAAAGCAGTACGTCCTTTATTTCTTATTTATTTTACATGTTGTCTATAAGCTTTTCATTTTTTTTAATTTTTCAATACTCTCATTTATTGTTTTCTTTAGTTCCTCATGATATCAAGACTCCCTCCAAATTTATTGTTCCTCCCTCTGGTTATCCCCCAGATCGTAAGTCTTGTTCCAAACATGATAACTGTTTTTGTTATGTTCTCATATTTTGTTTTGTTGTTCTAATTTTTAATTTTCACTTTTGCTTCTCAGATCCTGTGTCTCGGTCTTTGAACAAGAAATACTGTCATTCGAATTCTAAACCTCTTGACTCTGATGAACTTAATGTTAAGACTCCACTTTCTGATTCTAATAATCATGTTGAGAAGTCTGTTTCATTTGGTGTGCAAGCTCCTGCTTCAAATGATATTATAATGCTTGATGCTGAGAATAGATGTGTTCCGGATTCTGTTTCACCATCTCCCAGGCCTTCTTTATCCCGTTTAGCTTCTCTTAAGGTGTTTTTAATGCTTTCTTCATAATATTTATCTTGTTTTCTCTGATCTAATTCATCATTATTTAGTAAATTGTTTTCAATTTTTTTTCTAGAAGAAAAGTGGCAAAGAAAATGTGCCCCCCGATTCAGCTAATATGGTATGTTTTTCATGTCTTTGGGTTTCAATCAGTTGCATATATTCATTTGCATGTAAATTTAAATATTTTTTTCATTTCTAGGATCAAGTTATAATGCAAACATTGGACTTCACTCCTCATAGCTCTGATAGAATTGATTCCAGGCTGCCTAAACCTAGATCAGTTCTTAAATCCCAAGCTTGGCACTCAAAGTCCTGTTCTCAGAAGAGGGTTTGTTGTTGTACATCTTCTATCATGTTTCCATTAGTTGTTAGTTTTATATGATCTTTTGATATTTTTTTTGTTTTGTAGTCTTCTCCTGATGTTCAAATTCTTGGTGAACCATCTCTAGCAGAGAATGTGCTGAATATGTCCAGAAAAGCAGAACAATTGTATAATTCTAATTTACAAGTGTCTGTTAAAACTCCTAATCCAGTGACTGTTGTTGGAATTTGTGCTTCTGCTCATCATTTTGATTTTACCTCTCAATCTCAACCATTCAAGATCAGAGATTCATCTACTGGTGGGAAACAGCCATTGCATGGTCCCAGACGTTTAGCATTTCCTGGTCCTGTTCTTCGTGGTGATTTTGTTACTAACAATAAGAGGTTTGCTGTTACTAAATCTGAAATTCAAAACTACAAAGTTATTTGTAAGCTTGCTTCGTCCAAGTTTCAAAGGTTTGGCCTATGTTTCATTTACTTCTGTGGTTTATGTTCTTATTTTCTTTGTAATTACTTTGCTTTATGATTTTTTTTATTTTTCATTATTAGTGAGGATGCTGTGAATCTGTTTGGTGTTCGCTGTACCTTTTGGTGTCTTGGTGAATCACTAAAACCTGGTGGGCAAGTCAAGAGTTTTATTGTCTCTGCATTCTGCTTTAGTTTGTTCCAAAAACCAAATGGTCATCCTGATACATCAAAGAGACACTATTTTTTCCCCAACATTGGTGTAAGTTTTAAATATATTCTTCTTCAATTTTATTATATTTATTACATTCAATTGCTTTTATTATTTTTATAAATTATTTATTTTTCAGGAGAATTTGTTAAAAGATATTGATGATGCTGATCAAGATATTTTGGGGCGTGCTTTTATAAAGTCATCTAAAGCAAGACCCTTGAAGCATTCTAATTTGGTACTTACTTTTTTCTTAATCTGACCTTCTTCTTTTAGTGTTATTGCTTTATAACTTGTTTATTTTTGCTGCAGCTCGTTTTTCCTACATGCTTTGAAGATCATTGGTTTGTTTTTATCGTTGATATTAAGGATAAGAAATATGTCATGCTTGACTCTTATTATAAGGAAACTGATGAATTTCAAGAAATCGTTCGTGAAAGAATGGTTAGTTCTTTTACTTAATATTTTCCCCATAGTTTTTTCTTTTTGTCCACTCACCTCTTCATTTTGTTACTTATCTTTGTTCTTTTCATAGAGAGATTCTTTTGAGCATCATTGGAAAAAATTTCTTGGTTTCGAGATGGGATTTGATGACTATGATTTCATGTATTCAGTAGTACCCGAGCAACCTCTTGATAACAAGTAAGAATCTTTACTTTATTTGTTTCCCTCCTTTTTTACTAACTTCATCTTTCTTAGTTTCCCATATTTATATTCTTTGTAATTATAAGACTTACAGTTTGTATGTACTGTTCTTACACCTATATGAGCACTGTAAATTTGAATATTAGTGACTGTCAATTTTTTTGTCCCTTTTTATATTTCTTTATACGTACTAAACTTTTCAATTTTTTTATCAACAGCTCTGATTCTGGTATATATGCTATGATGTTTATTGAGCACTAGACATCCCCACGCAGTTTGCTTACATCTGTTTTCACGTCTGAGGACATTCCCAACATCAGAATAAAGATTGCAAATGATTTGGTATTTCAACCTAAGAATACAGGCATGAAACATCGTGTTACTCATTTTAATGCTGAGGTATATTTTCTTTTATACTTGAGTTCTTGTTTTTTGTTTATTTTTTAGTCTGAAATGTTCTTATTCCTTAATTATTTTCATTTTCAGGATGCTTAATTGATGCCCCAAATTTTGATGCTCATCTGTTAAAGATCTAAACTCATACCCATTCTGAAGATAGAAATCTCAATTACAACCAGTAGCTATCATATACTCTCTGCTGTAATAGGATAGAAATAGTACTTTGCTTAGTCTATTACATATGCTGTAATATGATATAAATAGTACTCTGCTGAGTCTATTACATAATGTTCTTAAACTAGTTCATTCATATAATACATTACTACTAAACTCTGGTTTTCTTCATTTCCTTCCTTTTGGATTATTCCTCCATTTGTTCTTTGTTTGTTGTATCACCCTTCATCTTCATTTTGGTCTTGTCCTCTTCTCATCTTCTTTTTGCTCTTTGCTGTTGGACCTGCCATGAAAAGATATGTTAAATTTGTAATATAATTTTCAGATAATATGAAATATTTGTTGTAAGCAAATCTCACTTGAGTTTGATGGTTTCTTCTTCATTTTTTTTCTTTGCCTCTGCTTTTGCCATTTTTTCCCTCATCTGTTCTACCATTGGTTTGAGTCTTGTTGGGTTTTTAGGTCTCCCTTTTTGCTGGATTCTTGTTGGATCAGCTAGTATAACAATTCCCTCATCATTTGGCACTCCTGCTCGTTGTATTTGTGTCTGTTCTTCAAACTCTATTGTACCAGAACATGAAGTTCCTCCAGTCTCTGCTAGCAAGGTTTCAAGATGTTTATCAATGAGGTCCAATTCTATCTTCAGGTAATCTGTTGCTATTTCTTTTTTAGCTGCTTTAGATGTCAATATTGCTGCCTTCCTTGATAACATATTAAATCTCAGCAACTCATGTGTTGAATTTGTTGGCTCTATTGTAATGTTCCGTAGTCTCATTTCTTTTTTCCTCCAGCGGTCAATGAAATATTTCTCTGGAATTTTCATAATTTCTTCTTCTACTATCACTTTCAGTATGTGAGTACATAAGATTCCATCCTTGTTGAACTTTCCACATATGCAGCTGAATTCCTCTTCTCCTTTTTTCAGATTAGTAGTCACAATGTACTTTCTAATCCTCTCATGTTTCTTAATCTGATTGGACTTATACCATACTTCAAAACATGTTCCCCTTTCTGTCTCCGTGTATTTGTATCTTTCAGTCTGCTTCAGTTGGTTCATAAATTTGAGATATATGTTTCTGTTGTATAGTCCAATCGCTTGCTGTTCAATAGTGTATCCATATTGTAACTCCTTTGGTATTTTCTGCTTGCTGAAACTATCCTCTATTTCTTCTTTCATTCTTATACTGTCCACTATTCGCTGGTACTATCTCAAGAAGCTAACTATACTATATGTAGGCCCAACATTGTCTTTGAACCTAGCATTTGTACCTTCACTCCTTCCTGTACTCTGTATGAAAGGAAAGAAGTCATTTTTGAAGTAAACAGGTATGAACCTTTTCCTTGTCTCCCACATCTTACTGAAGTATTTGTTGTTCTCTAGTTTGAAATCAAATATCATTTTCTGCCACAGCATCTCAAATTCCTCTTCTGTAACTGAGAAGTTGACTGTGTCTTCAAAAATTTCAGGTAGTCCTTTATTTGCAGTGAAGCACCTCAAGTTTTTATTGTAGCACTTTGATTTTATATGAAAGAAACAATTTCTGTGCCTGGTATTTGGAAATACTTTCTCAATAGCTGATTTCATTGCCTTGTCCTGATCTGTTATTATAGACTTTGGATGTTTTCCACCCATTGATTCTGCAAAAGTTTCAAACACCCATTTGAAAGTCTCTGTTGTTTCATCTGACAGGAATGCACATCCAAACAAACATGTGTGGGCATGGCCTGTTATTCCAACAAATGGTGCAAATGGAAGGTTGTATCTGTTTGTCATGTAAGTTGTGTCAAAACTCACACAGTCACCATACTCTGCATACCATTGTAATGATATTCCTTCTCTCCAGTATAAATTTTTGACCTTCATTTCATTGTCTACTTGAAATCTGTAAAAGAAAGTTGGATCTTCTGTTTTCCTCTTTCTGAAGTATTCCAATGCTTGTGTCATGTCATTTCCTGTTACCTCTCTGTTTATCTTTGTTCTTACATTCTGCACATCCTTGGTCTTGTATGGTAGTGCTGTCAAACCTCCCCTAAGATAAGAAAGGATTGCTATCATCTTCCTTGTTGGGATATTGTTGTCATTTAGAGTCCTTATTACTCCTTTTTCCATGTCAGTCATATACTTCTTTCCACTGAATAATTGATTTCCATCCTTAGGGCTCAGTTCATGATTGTGATCTAAATCAAGTCTAACAAGCTTCCAGATTCCATTAATTTCCTTCACTACCATCACACATCTGCAGTCTGTTTTAACCTGTACATTTGTTCTTCTCTTTGTCTTGTCTTCATTATTCCCCTCCACAAGCAATGTTTCTTCTGTCTGGTATTCTTTCACTTTCTTTTCTTGCTTCCCATATCTGTGGCATTTCATTTCTTGTTTATATATCTCCTTGTTCCTGTTCTTTGCAGCTGTTCTCGTCACATGTGCTACCACGACTTCAAATCCAGCCAGGAATCCGTAGAATGAGAAAAAATGGTTTGCCTCATCCCTGCTTTTGAATTCCATACCTATCTGTGGTGTATATTTGCTGTCTATGTCTGCATTATTCCCCTGTGCTGCAGCTTCTTGTTCACTTCTAATGAATTCTCTAATTTCCTCTTCTGTTAGAATCTGGTTCCCCTGTGTTCCATCCTCAATCTGAATTCCATCTTGTTCTGTATCAAGACTTGTACTCAATGTCTCTGGCCTTCTTTTACTTCCTTCTTCAACCTATCATCGATTATTTGTTTATAAGTAATCCTTTTATAAATTTCTTCTTTTCTAGGTACCATGAAATGATATAAATTTTGAATATATAATTGCACCTCTTGCAACTGCAGTGTACTGAAAATATCTGCTTCACATATTTCATCTCCTATGTTCATATCAGTGCTTCCATCATCTATTCTTGTTGTCCCCTCAAACTGAAAAAGTAACATTTTCAGTATTATTTATCTTACAACATCATGGTTCAATTATTTTTGACTTCATATATAATTTACCAACAGTTTACCTGATTGTTCATTGACTCTTCATCATGGTTGTAACTGGTCACATAAACATTCTGTGATCTTTCATTCTGTAATTGCAATCCCTGCATATAGTTATTGTCAATTCAAATTCTTTGAGTTCAAATTTTGTTATAGACATTTAAATTTGAAGTTTTCTTACTTCACTTCCAAAACTTGCAGTTGCCATATTCAAGCATGATTCTTCTGGTACCAGGTATGATTCTTTTGCTACCTGGTATGATTCTTTTGCTACCTGTTCATTCAGTTACAGTCAGTTTTCATTAAATTTACACTTGGGTGTACCTATCATTTTATTGAATTTGTACTGTCATTTTTATATCTCAAATTTTTCAGCTTATCGTGTACCTTATAATTCTGTTGTTGGCTTTCATCTTCTTGAGAATTCCTAATTTGCTCAAACATCAGACCTGTGTAGTATCCGTGTCTTGAATATGTAGCATCTATGTACTGTCTGCTGTGGCCTCCATTGATATTGAACATATCTGTAGAACTTCCATCCATCCAGTGGTCTGTTCTTGCCAATGATATCTGCAAATGTTTGACAACATCACATTTTGTTATGAAAATTAGAGTTGTCAATAAGTACTTCTGTTTCTATCTCTTCTCTATCTAATCTCATGAATGTGAATGTGACTTACTTGATTGTTCATTCCATCTTCACTTGATGCCCCCCTCATTTCTGCATTTAGTATGAATCTTTCTGTTTGACTTGCCTGAGCATTGTACACTGCAACCGTATGCATGGCCTGTATCTGCTGTTGTTGGCTGTTAAAATTGTTTAGTTGTCCATTGCCATCCTGCAGTTCCTTTTGTTTCTCCATGTATGACATCTTATTTGCTGTTTCAAGTTCCTGCAATTCCAAAATTTACATTCCCATTAGCTGTGCTTCTTTTTTGATTAACAAATTCTTTAATTTTCTTATTTGCCATTCCCACCAATACCTGATTGTATGTTAGGAAGCTTTGCTGATTCTGTCCATCCTTGTACCTCACCCTCGCTGCATTCCAATTTCATATTGATTGCTGCTTTGGTTCAAAAAAAAACACTAGTTAATTGAAACAAATTTTCCCCCTTCTAACTTGATTCCAGTTACCACTGCAATTTACAATTTTTACATTGCAAAATTATCTGTCATATCTTCTTACTCGACATGTAATCCTTGCAGGTTTCAAGTTTATGATTTCTGTTTGTTGGTCTAATTGAGAAGAGACACGATAGGATCTGTGGAGTAAAGAATGTTTACAAGTAAGTAATAAGCTTACCTCTGGATCTTCCATCTCCTCTTTTACTTATCTCAGTTGTCTTCCCCAAATCCCCCTTTGTCCTCAGGTTTTGCTTTTGCCCATTGCTTGATTTCCTCGCTGTATCTGAGATCTGATCGCTGACTGCTTCTTGGAGGACAAGTTTATGTTTCTATTTTCCTCTTTCCTTTTTTGTCCCCTTCTTTTTCTCTTGGGCCTGTATTTGTTATCTTTGCAGGCCCTGTTAAAGTTTTTACTTGGGCTTGTTTTAATATTGCTTTGCATGGGCCTTGTTATTATTTGTATGGATTTTTTTTTATGTGTGGGCTTTTTAAAGCACTGCTGGCTTCCTATGGGCTGTTTCTATTTTTACTCAGCCCATCTCTATTTCTATCCTCTTATAGTCTCACTGCTGATGAAACTCTCCCCACGGCGTTTTGGCTTCTGCTTTGGTTTCAGTGTTATTTCTCTGTTTTTTGGTCTGTTCATTTCCCAGTCTCCTCTTCCCGCACGCAAACCATTTATTACCACCTATCCGCCTGTTCCCCTCTTCTCCTTTTTTTTTTCATTCTCTGCATCTGCCCTGAGTTCCCCAGGAAAATGTGGATTCTGGTTCAAATAAAATTTAGGCTACATTCAACCTTTTTATTTTCTTTTAACTGTTCATACATATTCTTTCAACTTACAGTTCAACTTTGCTATAATGACAGTGTGCCTTTAACTGTCATATATTCTATATCTTGGTGTAATTTTTATTTTCGAATTTTCAAATTTGTTTCTGCTATATGGATTTGGCATTTGTTAGGTTTAGGACACCCTCAAAATTTCTGTGTTTGAATTCCATACAAATTTCTGTTAAATTTTGATATTTGTTTTTGCTATATGGATCTGGCATTTGTTGGGTTTATAACACCTTCAAAATTTTTGTGTTTGAATTCCATAGAAATTTCTATGGAATTTTGATTTATGTTTCTGCTATATGGATTTGGCATTTGTTGGGTTTACGACACCCTCAAAATTTCTGAGTTTGTATTGCATAGAAATTTCTATCCAATTTTGATATTTGTTTCTGCTATATGGATCTGGCATTTGTTTGGTTTACGGCACTCTCAAAATTTCTGTGTTTGTATTGCATACAAATTTCTGTCTAATTTTGAATTATGTTTTCTTAATTTTGAATTTTTTGATACAAGATTATTAGGTTTGTGTTGTTTCTCTGATTTGTGTGACATTAGTATTATGAATCGCTCATCTTATGTTGCAATATGTAATTTGTGTGATTTGGTGCCTACTGTCACTTGAGTGAATGTTGTTTCTGTTTCACTCAATTTCTCTTGTTTATGATTCGTGTGATTTGTTCCTTCTAATCACTCGAGTGTACTAAGCCTCCAAATCACCCAAGCATGATATAGACGGTCCCATACATTATCATCAGCCAATCCCTTCTCTAGAATTTTGCTGGCCGATGACGATTTCTACACGCAAGATGGATGCCACGTGTGTCTTCAAACGCCCATCGGCCACCTTGTATCAGCTTATTCACTCATATCGCCCTTTGTCTTATTTCCTTATTCCTCTCTTATTTGCTTCAACAGTAGCCCAAAATATTACGCATGCACACCACAGGCCGATTCCTTACCACCTTATACTTGGCATAGATCAGATGGCTGCGCAACATCTTGTAGAAAAATCGGCGCATGTCAGGACTCCGGCCTCTCCTGGAACTTAGCAAGTCACCAACAGAATCATGTGGCCAGGAGAACACGATAGCAACGGGCATCAGCCAGGTGCATGCGGCAAGCAGAGGACGAATAAGCAAATAAACGCAATTTGCTTCCAGGCCCGATGCTTGTGTTTTCACTTGCTCTCTTGAAATTAACTGTCATAAGCCGATGCTTCTCGCAAAATATGATGATGCAGTGCAACGATTTTTCCTTGCGCCTGTCATAGACATATTGTAATGCAGCACCCTGATAAACCTTCATGTGGCTTGATCCGATTTGATGCACTGCTGAGCAGAATACACGTAGCCAACTATAGTTTCAACACAATGACGTGTAGCAGGGATAGTAGCGACTGGATCTTTAATGGCGTATGGCAATATGAACACTGGCCGATAATTGTGCTAGTGCAATCGGCCTGTCTTGTGGCAACAAGAATATGGGAGCCGACATCTCTGTTTGTGTCTTTGGGGCAAGCCGATATTTTCCTTGCCATCCGGCAAACCATCGGCTCTATGTTCCTGCCGATCGGCTTCCACTAGTGTCGTCAACCCCAACACTCGGTTCCGTTGATAGGTGCTTCCCCAAGATAGCTCGTGCATGTATTTTTAGATGTCCGTATGCAGCTCTTGTCCACCTGGATGCCAGGGAAAATAATCTCCAAGTAGCCGATAATTCTGAGCAGTAATATTTTTGGGAGGTGGGCAATAATTATTCCAAGAAACCATCTTCTTCCCTGCCTCTGCAACCTCCATCCATCCATCGACTACTTCAGGCTGGAAGAATAAAATATTGGCCACTCTTGGCAGACGGCCATCAAGCATAGCAATTTCCATTGATCCAGACCTCTCATGTTCTTCTTTGACGTATGGGCAAGAGGTCGGCTTTTATTCTTTACCCATTCAGTCAAACCAATTTCGGCCTTTTCCTTCTCAACGGCTGGAGCTTCCTCTTCGTGAGGCTTTTCAAAACTATGTTCTTCTCCAAATTGGTCTTCGTCTTTGAATTTGTTAACCGAATTTTGTACTTTATAATCCATGTCTCCTGATTTATCAGTTATTCGGGAATTCAAATTTTCAGACTCGATTCTTTTATCTTCGTTGTCCACTTTGGCCATGTAGTTCGTTGATACTCATCAACTGATAAGCCGATGCCTGTGATTGGTAACCGCCTGACTGTTGTGGTTGATAACTCATCATTGAAGGGACCAACGTCTGTATCTGATAGCTTGCTGGCTTTTGTAAAAGATAAACTATTGGCTGCGGTTGCTGAAGCACATGCTGTGGCTGTTGAACTGTTAACCATGGTTGCCGATCTATCCGCTATCCGATCTATCCGCTAACAGGTAAATTTGCATGTAAGATCAGCTTGGACCTTTTTCCGTGCGGCAACATGCTTCCTTTATTCAATTATCTTGCCATGCACGTGTTGCTCCTGGCCTTCTTGTATGCGAAGCTTCCTTTGCCATGACTTGCCTCCATAATCAATAATAAAATAATCCGGCTAGGTGCTAACCATATTTGATTAAGGAATACTCTTCACGTGATGTAACCACACATGTGCATGCAAGTCTTATTAGCTTCTTGCCCTTACATATAAACCTCACATACTTGCATGTAAGCTCCTGCTAGCTTCTTGCTTCCCTTGCTTTCACGTATGAATTTCCAACAAGCAAGCTCCCGGCTTCATTGATAACAACCTTTGACTACCGGCTTTCATATTGACACGAATAGCCGATTGCTTAATAATTTCTATTACATTGGATTTACCAAAATCCGGTGTCAACACCAGTTTCATCTGAAGCCTAGAGTTCATGCTCTCACTCCGTTGGTTGCTCCTCAATCCTAAAAAGCAATGATCTACATGATACGCAGCACACCAGGTTTGCCTCACCTCATACATTTACATTTGACAAAGCCACGAGTCCTCTTTGACCTTATTGTCAGCCAGGAACACCTGCCATTTCCTCTCAATCTCTTCTATGGAGCAAAGGTCATACAAAAAAACCCTGAACGCACCCTTCAGTGTATCATTGTGAATATTTCGCACTAGGTTCAACTCAATATGCCATCCGCGTAGCCTATGCGGTGAATTTGGCCACACCACACTGATTGCTCTCTGCATAGCAAGGTCTCCATCAGTGATCACGGAAACAGGATGCTTCTGAGCATTAGTTTCGGTAAATGTTTTCAGCAGCCACACATATGACTCAGTATTCTCATGAGAAATAATTCCACATCCGAAAAGAACTGTGCGGTGATGGTGATTCACCCCAACAAAAGGCACAAGGGGCAGGTTGTACCGATTTGTTTTGTAGGTGCTATGAAATACAACGACATCACCAAATGCTGCATAATCAAGCATACATTGAGTATCACACCAGAACATTCCCTGCACGTGTCTTTTCCCATCAGTCATGTACTTGAAAAAGAACTCAGAATCTCTGTTTTGTCGTTCCTTCAGGTGACTGATGACTGTTTGAGCATTACCATCAACAATTATATCCTGCTTATAGAGATGGCAGAAATTATACAAGTCCCTTGATGTATAGCCAACTTTGTCTTACCCACCGTACTACATTTTCATAATTTTAAAAATCTGGTGTTTGCGGATTCCAGCAACCCCCAGCTCCACAATTTCAGCTTTCTGCGCATCGCTGATTTTTCGATGTGAATGCAGCAGGCAACCAAGGTCGGCTGGAACCAGCGGATGGTTGTGCTCATCGATAAAATTCTTCACGTACCACTGCCCGGTGTTCCTGTTCAGTGCAATTACAAATTTTGCAGGGCATCCAACACGAGTTATATCCTGTGGCCTCTGCTTCTTAATCTCCTTCTTCACGTACTTCGATCTCTTCACGGTAACCTTGATGACTGTAAACATACCTCCGAAGGGTTAGCTCAGTGTGCTCACTGTTCCACTCAATATAGCTTTTCCTCACACTAAATCCTTTACCAAGTGTGTATGTGTTATAAAATTGAAATCCTTCATTTTCGTTTGCGAACATCTTCCTAACAATTTCATTGTACTCCAGTAAAGCCTCAAGATCCGCCATTTCCTCCTGCATCCATCAACAATATTAAACAAATTAATGATTGCAGTATACTGAATAATTCCAGTTATGCTGCATAAACATTGAAATCAAAGATTGTAGTATAAAACCCAAAGACCAATGAGATGTATATAATTCACATATAGTTAGCCTAATACAAATTTCAGGGTGATTTAGATGAAGAGAAATAGGGAAAACTCAAAAAAGGCATAAGCAACTGGATACAATAGAGCTAAGAGAACTAGATGCAGCAGAGCCAAAGGCAACATATCAATAGCCACTTGTTTGAACTGTAATATAAACCAGAACTAGTAAAAAGTAAAACCAGTAAACTTTAAGATGTATGTACAATACAGACCAATTACATGAAGTGAACAATATTATTACAGTCATGTTAGTACTGTGAAGTTATACAAGTTAGACTGTAGAGAGAATGATGATAGACAAAATATATATATTGTAGACCACTATATATAAAATGTGCTAATGACATTATATTGTTGTGATGCACAAATATATAGGACACTAATCTAAAGAAGGGTTTCAATTGTAATCAAGAAGCCAATCAGATTGAGGCATATACATTAATGGAACAAACAGATGAAGGGTTACAATTCTTATACATGCAGGAGGTATAATTACTGTCACTTGAGAATGCAGACTACGAACAAAAAATTTCGCTACAATCATTGAATACCATCTTGAACAAGATATCATCTAATCATAAAACAAGGCACACAACAAGAGAAGGCGGCGTCCAAGTACCTTTGGCTAGATGATCAAAAACGAGGTAGCTGTCGGCTGACGAAGCAAGCGCAGGCGGCAATGTAGTAAGGAACACAACCAGCGGCGTCCAAACCCTACTCGCGCGGAGTAGGGCGACGACCTTTAGCGGCGGGAGTGAGGGAAGGGCGGTCGACACAAAGAGCAAAGGCGGGGCCGAGGGAAGGGTGCGGCGGCGGCTGCGGCGGCGGCGATCCGCCAGGGGAGACTGGGTGAGGCAGGACAGTTGCCCCGGGCGTGGGTTTGGTGCGAGGAGGAGGGGGGCGTGGGGTTTCGGGGGGGGGGGGGGGTTGGCGAATTACAACAGTACCCTTCCGCCCCTCAAATTAATTAAATTAATTATTTTTGGGAGGCATCAAGAGGCACCACCAACCATTGTAAAAGAGCTCTAGCTTTCAATTCTGTTCAAATCAAAATAAGCTGACAACAAGCTATATTTGTTAAATAAAAACTAGGCAACGCCTCATGCTGGCATGCACCCACCCATCGTAGATTATTGTGTCAGTCCCGTGTGCTCGAGGCCCTCTGACATTTCGACACCTTCGGGCGGCCACGCATACTTCCAAATTTCCAATCTTTTTTTCAAAGATCCGGACAAGTTCTTGCTTATATTAATAAGAAGAACCACAAATTTCCGATGCAAGTCCAAGATTATCACCAATAATGCCCACCACCTACCACGACTTTTATGTCCCCGTCATTTTCTTTCTGTCACGCCCCCTCTCCCAAAAAGACATGTCATGGAAAAAAAGGGTTCAAAATTACAGAGCGCTCTTGGCATCTTGGAATAGATTTTTTTGTACAATTTATACTTAGCAGGCGAAACAGTAGCTGCGTGCATCACGACGACGACAACAACAACAGACCACTCTGATCATGTCACCTTCAGATAAATTTTATAGGACGAGGAGTCTGGATGGTCAGCGCGAGGCCAAGTGGATGGAGGGCGACCGCGTACTGCAAAACTGGAGTGATGAGGACTGTGTTAGAATCCTAAACCGATCAAATAAGGTATTTCTACTCGAGAACCAATGGGAAAGGTGATAATTATAGATAAGGTGTTCAAATAGAGTTCACTGCACAAATAAGTAATTTTTGGAGTCAGTTCCTGTATAGAACAAACTATGTTAATGCTATTTACGTCGTCAATTCTTGTATTAAACCACGGTGAAAATGCCATCAAACTATACCGGCGGTGTTCAGTATTTGACATGGTACTACTGAAAACCCGCAGTTGTTTTTTTAAACCGACGCTCATGCGGGATCTGTGGTACTCCCTCCGTTTTAAATTATAATTCATTTGATTTTTTTATCTTAAATTTAACCACTCATCTTATTCAAAAAATATGTGCAACAAACATAGTCAAATTTATGAACTTTTATTAATAAAGTAAGTCATAATAAAAGAAGTGATATTTTGTATACATTTTTGAAGAAGATGAGGGATTAAATTGGGATAAAGAAATCAAATGAATTATAATTTGGAACGGAGGGAGTAGTTGTTGCCGTGAGGACAAGCTGCTGCCACAGTAGCCTCAGGTAACTGCAGCTGAACGAATCATTTTCCATTTTGATATATCGATCAGTAGGGTTTGCCCCTCCCATTTCATAAACATGTGGAAGCTATGTATGGTAAGCAAAGGGATCAAAGCAGGGAAAGCTGCTCCTTGGAAGAGATGCAACAATGTATCCTATGGTATTAGTAGGCAAAATGGGGGTAGGATAGTTTACGGTCGACCGTAGGGAAGGGTTCCTACGGTCGATTTTCAGACCGTTATTTTTTTCCTTTTTTAGTAAAGTTTTGTCTTTTTCTAAAAAAAATTAACAAAAATTTCAAGAAAAAATTTAGAGAGGATAAAAAATTTCAAAAAAAAATTCAAGAGAGATGGAAAATTTTCAAAATTTTTTTTGAAGAGATAGAGGAAAAATTAACGAGAAAAATATTGTGCAAAAGTTAATTAGATAAAAATTACATCAAAACAAAATGAGGTAGAAAAAAATTGTTCAGATTATATAAAAAAAGAAAAAAACAAACCGGCGGCGGTGGCGCCTCCTCCCCGCCACCGGCTCGCCGCCACCGGCGTCGCCGGCTCGCGGCGCCTCCCCGCCGTGCCGCTTCCCAGCGCCGCCGCCGCTCGCCCTGGGGGGCGGAGCTCCCCCAGCGCCGCCGGCCCCAGCGCTCGCTGGATCTAGAGAAGAGAAGGCTCGCTGGGGGGCGGAGCTCCCAGCGCCGCAGCGGCGCTGCCGTCGCCGCCGCACCTCCCTGCCGCGTTGCTCCCCTGAGGTCGGAGCCCGGCATCGGGCCGCTCGCCCTGGGGGCGGATCTGGGGAAGAACGAGAAAAGAGAGAGGGGAAAGGGAATCTGAGAGAGAGAGAGGTGGTCGGCAGAGGAATTGATAACATCACGTGGGTATGGGGTCCACCGCATTGATGAAAATCGACTGTGTCTCTCCAAACTTGCGGTCACCCGCAAAAACAGCTTTGGGGGCAAAATGCGTCCTTCTAATTTATGTTGAAGCTCCACAAAGGGAGCGTTCTCGGCTACCAAGTTTCCCCTAGTCACGACCACCTTAGGCTCGTCAGAAAAGCTCTTGCCAAGCAAGGAATGAGCCATTAGCACTTAGGCCAGAGTCACGCTCCCGTCACCTTGACAACATCCACTACGGAGTTTCTTCGCTAAAAAAGGGGTGACTGCATCCCCTGACGTGCGAGTTGCTGAAGCCGCTCTACATCACCAATCGGAGGGTTATCAACGTCACCCACCGGAAAGGTCCGAAGCCTCCTAAGCTAGGTCAAGGTAGAGCGCGCACACACTCTCTGTCCACTAAGGTCTTCACATGCACCAAACACTCTAATCATGCAATTTATTTAAGCCTCGGATGTGATCACTTACGTCCTCTTCCTTTTGTTTGATATTACATCGTTATCGATATATGAAACCCATGTGAGAACGTACGTGGTGTTCTTTATTATTCTTATAGCCAGGTTCATTGAATTGAGCTGGTGTGTCACCAACTCACCATATATCTCAACCCGTCGCCACAAGAGTATTCAGTATTCACAAACACAAACAAAAGAGGACAAAGAAACCGAGAGGGCAACAATGGCGGAGTTCGCTGTTGGGTTGACCAAGACGGCGGTGGAGGGGACGCTGAGCTTGGTCAAGACGGCGGTAGAGGAGGAGAGGAGGCTCAAGGACAAGGTACAGAACGACCTGGTGTTCATCACCGGCGAGTTCGAGATGATGCAGTCCTTCCTCCGCGTCACCAACAGGGAGCGCGCCGGGAACGAAGTGGAGCTGACCTGGGTGAGGCAGCTCCGCTACCTGGCCTTCGACGTGGAGGACTGCGTCGAGTTCGTCGTCCACCTTGACAACAAGTCGCCCTGGGGGTGGCTGCGGCGTGTGTGGCAGACGCTCTACTGCCGCGCACCACCGCTGCCCCTGGACGTGGCGGTCGCCGAGATCAAGCAGCTCAAGGCCAGGGTCGAGGATGTGAGCCTGAGACACACGCGCTACTTCCCCATCCGCGACGCCATCAAGCCTGCCGCTGCCACGCCACCGGCAGAGGAGCCGGATGCCACCTACCGATCAGCATTCCGGAGCCTATCCGATGTGTGGGAGGCTAATGGGAAGCTACGGCGCAACTTCACCAACCTCCAAGAGTTGATCGACCGTGAAGATGATGACCTTAATGTTATCTCCGTGTGGGGAGGTACAGGAGGTGATCTTGGGACGGCCTCCATCCTTAGGAAGGCCTATTGTGACCCAAAAATCTGCCGAGAATTCAAAGGCCGCGCCTGGGTGAAGCTGATGCATCCCTTCAACCACGATGAGTTCGTGAAGAGCTTGCTGACTCAATTCTATGCAAGCTCTCACCAAGCAGATGTAGATGTGAATTTGTGGACAAGGATGAAAGCAGAGGCTACGGAGGACGACTCAATCAAAGCTAAGCTCATGCAGCAAATGACAGAGCAAAGGTACCTTGTCGTCTTGGAAGATGTATTCGCGGTGGCAGAGTGGGATGTGATCAGAACGTACCTGCCAGACCGTAAGAATGGTAGCCGGATAGTCGTGTCGACCCCGCAGTTAGGGATTGCCCTTTTGTGCGCAGGGGAGCCATACCAAGTATCAGAGCTCAGACAGTTATCTCAGCAACAACAATTTCTTTGTGCCTTCTCCAAAAAGGTAAGCTTATAATTGGTCGATAGCATAGCATAATTATATTTACTCCTTACTTTCATCATAAATTCTAGAGGTGCAAATGGGTACCTTTTAGATATCCACCACCTCTTTTATTTCTAAAGCTCATTTTTGCGAAACTAGTACAAACTTTTAAACTAAAAAGGAACGGTGAATACCCCACCTATTTGGATACCTATTTGCACCCCTAATAAATTCTGATAGTCACGTTTAGATCTCAAATCTAGCTAGTACTTGTACAATAATGTCCTCATCCTTTATTTAGACTTAAAATCTAGATCTCGTACCATCCTAAACACTTGTTATATTCTCTCATGTCCATATAAGCACAACATTTTTGCACACTGGCATGGTCTCCGAAACACAATTTTGATCACGAACTATTTTCTATAGTTAAATGCAACACATTTGTATTATGATAGAAGCACACATATCAGGCTAAAGTTCTAAATATACTGTCTACTTAATTTTTTTAATTATTGGCGGGTCAAAGGTTGATATGTCTAAAATGTTTAGTTTCTATGGAGATGAAAGAAAACACAATATAAGGAATCGAGTGCTCATAGCCTAAGAGAGGCAGGAGTGAATCAGACAAACTTAAAATCTTAACCTACGGCTTCAAGAAGTTTGCATAAAACATAAACTAGATTATGCTATCTATATATGCATCTGTAGTTCAACTAGTGTGAAATCCTCATACCAAAAGAGTTTTGTAACATATAGCCAATCCTAGCAAGATGTTACTCTAAGAATGTAAAGGCACACAGGTTGTAAGAAGAGTTGCGGAAACGTAAAGAGTTGTTGAAGCACTTAATCGAGAGTATTGCTTCTCGGCAATCAAGTCTCTTCCGGAAACCCTTAACTTGCCACAAAGGCTAGGCCACCAAGGCTCACGCTAAGTTTCCCGGACACCTTGATCTCGCTTGCCACTAAGGAGCTTATCCATGAAGGATGGTGGTCTCCACGTCCCCCGCACAAAGCCGTCAACGTCGCTCCACACCAAGCAAACAAGCTGTAGGGGTTAATAACTTGCCGGCGAGCCACCAAAGCTCCAAGGGTCCGGCACATCGAGATACAAGTTGTGGTTCACTCTAGAACCAGCACACAAGGCGCAACACCTTGCTCTCTCTTACTCTCTCACAAACTAGCCTAGCACTAACACTCTCAAAGATGTGCTAAGGACTAAAGATGTGATCACTAAGCTTAAGGGTGGTTTGGAGACATTATCTGGTGTGTTTGGGGTTCCTCAAGACTCCAGCAAGCTCAAATGATTCGGGGTGAGGCGTATAAATAGACCACCAACTCAACAGAGTTGTTACTCCAACGGCTAGTAAAACCTGCATAGTGTTGGCTGAACCGGTCAGCCTGCTCAGATATAGCCATTGGGTCTGCACTGACATGTGCGTAGTAGCCGTTGGATTATTGACGTTATTGCACCAACGCACCTCGGTTCAACCGGTGTTGAAGGCTTCGTCACTTGCTTCTTGACATGCTCTTTGGACGATGGTCAGACTAATGCACCGACACCTCTTTTCAACAGTGGCGGTTTAACCGGCGCCTCAGTCATTTCTTGACTTGATAACTATGTTGCCTTGGCATTGCACTGATGCATGATGTCAGTTTAACTGACAGTTGATGTCGGTTTAACCGGTGCCACTAGCTCTTCTTCACTTGGCCTCAACAATGCACAGTTAAGTACACTGACGCTTACTAAATTCAAGACGTCGGTTTAACCGGTGCCTTGCTTCATGCTGAACTCATCCAATTCTATATTTCTTTAAGCTCTTTCTTCATTTCTTGCTTTGCTACAGTTTTGTACTTCATCCTTCCTTCGGACCTAGTATCGTTCACTTAGTAAGCAAGTAGGTATGCTATGGCGACTCTTTCACCTCCCACTCCACCTCTCCCACCCTCATCCCCTCCTCTCCTTGATGCCACAAGCCCCACCAGCCTGCCGGCGCTCACCTTGATCCTGGCGGCCACCTCCGTAGCCTGTTCCCTCTCTCCTGGCCGCAGCAAGGAGCTGCACTGGTGTCACGATACCCCCCCCTGTTTGGCAGTGGTGTACCCTACCCACATTCAAGGAGGCCCTACTGGCAAGCATTACCGCTCCAAACCCGGCGGCGCCAGCAGGTTCACTTCCACCCACTCCGGCGTGCTCTGGCGGGGTGTCTCCTCGTCTTGTGTTGCAGCTGTGTGACTCCCTGAGACCTCAGCGCGACCCCGGACCTGACGCGGATGGTTGGAGGTTTGTGATCAGTCGCCGTATGCGTAAGGAGTCCCGTCGGTTGGAGAGCTAGCTTCAATGACGCGTACCTGCTGACCTCTGTGGAAAGTGCTTCATTTGTTTCTCTTCTCATCAAAGCGTGGCGTCATGTCGTTCCAGCGTCCGATGCTTTCGGTGACAGGCTACGGGTCATCGAAGCTACATACACTTGCCTAGAATGGCGTGTGGCTCCTCCGAGGGGCCACCATCCCAGACCCGTCTGACAGTCGATCGCATGCGCACTGCTGCTGGTGAACCAAGCTCCTTCGGTGACCACACCAGCTGCTTCCATGGTCGCTCCTGGGGGCGTTGCCGGGTCTGGCCAGAGTAGGCGGCGCTCCCGCAAGCGACACAACAATTGGAGCACCCCGACTTCATCACCCTCGCCCACCCCGAAGGATTCTGGTGATCTATGCTACACCTTCTGTGAGAACCGCCCAATTTGATACTATTTTAAACGAACCGCCGGTCATTATCATCCAGATGGGAGTTAACACGTGCTTGCCGGAGAGCGTGCCACGTGTTATCCCACATCTAGAGACACGAATAACCGACACGTCATTCATCCAAAATAATATCAAATCCGGTAGTCCCTGTATGTGCTCCAACATACGCCCAGGATTCAGCATATAAACATACCGTTTACAAACGAATACATCACCAAAGGACCACAAAGAGCAGTTTTACAAAAACAGAGTTCGAAACTTAATATTACAAGTTCAATATAGGTGGGTTTCAAGCTTCACTTACAAGCCTTGGGCTCATGATAGTCATATTAAACAGAAACGTAAAGTTTATTGCATTTACATACTCTCACGGAGCTCGATTACGATAAAGACTTACTAAAGTAATGATGCATTGCTCAAGGATATCATTACAGCCACCATGACCTACTCTTCCCCCGCGTTTGGATCAGTGGGGTAGAAGTGGCCGAACACCACTTTGGGCTCACCTGCAACAAGGTTTAGAAAGCAACCAGAGTACAAAAGGTACTCGCAAGACTTACGCAATTACATATACAAGGATCATGCAATGGCTCAAGTAAAAGCTTTAAGGTTAAGTAATTATTGCATAAGTATTAGCTCTCTACACTATCACCTATCAGAATTAATTGATCTTGCCCAACCCCAAACACTTTTAGTTGATTAAGAGAGTAATATAATCCATAACTGATCATAGCTGTAACATGAACCAAACCCATCATAAACGATATTCTATGAGGAGTTCATGGGTTAAACAGCTTGCTCATAACCGAGAGCGCGGCAATTCGAATTGATTAAAACCTTGCAAGGGTGTACTACTTTACCCACACGACGCAAGGACCATGCGACTCACCCAACCGGCCAGAGTTGGATAAGGGGATACTCGCGTCAGCCATTCCCAACAAGGCTCGATCATTGAACCTCACACCTAGCTTACGAGTAGAGACTTAGTTCCACCAGGGACGTCTCTAAACTTTCCTACACCCACCTGGGGACACACTAAGCCTCTCTGCATAGCCCGTAGCCACGTATCTAGGACTGCACATCAATGATCAAGTCAAAGAAGGTAATTGGCTTATCCGTACCATTATATTGGATATGTGGTAGCACGGAAAGGTGCTCAAAACCGACGTCGTCCACTCGGTCCTTAATCGATCCAAGCGGACTATGCCCATGTGACTTCATTCTCTAGGCCCTAACATTAAGCTCGAATCTCGATACTGCACTCCACTTGCCCCAGATGCTCAAGTGCGATCAAGGATAATCAGGTAAGTGTGATACTCCAAACCATTCCTTTCTAGCAAGCAATATGAGTATTCTAAGCAGGGTTAAGCATCTAGTCATATTTAGTTATTAACTGTCTAACTGGTGCCAAGGATATGAATAAACGAATCAAGGAAGGAGAATGCATGAAAATAGGTACAAGAATGTAATACGTACATAGTATATATATAACCCAACAATACCCAAGTGAGATAACTAAACTAATCAAATTAAATAGGTGCAAGGGATTATGCTTAGCTGCTTGCCTTGGTTAACTTCAGGTTCGACCACGAACGGGATTCCGGGTTCAGGTTCCACGGACTCGGTGGGTTCCACGGGTTCGACCTCCGACGGCTCGGTCACTAAAATGCATGAATGCGATGCAAGAATTAAGGAATAAACTAAACAGCAAGCATAAATCATGAAACAATTTGAGCATGCAGAGAACTAAACAAGGAACTCATGAAAATTGGTTTCGCAGTAAAAGCATTTTCCTATAAGTAATCATAAATAGATCAATTTTCAGCAACTCTAAGCAAGATAAATCGGGAAAGGCATGCAAACTTATCTAAAAAAATCCAAGAAAATTATCTTAGATACTGGGCATGAAAACAAATCTAACCAAACTGGTTTTGCCATTTTATCACTTTCTTGCACAAAGTTCTATATTAAACCACTTTCGGATAGAGCAAACAAAAACACACTAAAACCCTAACAAACAGTAGTGAAACATACAAAACAACATTTTTCCTAAGTATATCTCAGCGATATGAATCCAACAAAACAAGTTTCGCATTTTTTCGAGGTCTGTAGAATTTTCTACGCATTTATCAACATTGCAGCACAAATAAACCTAAAGAAACCCTAACAAAAATTGCTAGGTCCACCCGAGAGCAGCCACACCCGCCAGGCCAGAGGCCGACAGGTGGGTCCCATGGGCAGGCGCCGCACCCAGGCCGGGTCAAGGCAGGCGAAGCGGCGAAGCGGAGCCGAAGCGGGGCAGGGGAGGCGCGCATGGGGTGAAGGAGGTGGCGGCGAGCCTCACCGGCGGTGGCGCAGGCGAGGAACGGCAACGGACGGGCGGCGCGGCGGCGTTGGGCGGCAGTGGACCGAGGCGAGTGGCAGCGGCCCTGCACGACGAAGCCCAAGGCCGGGTGAGCGTCGGAATCGGAGGAGGAGGGTGAGAGGGAGCTCCCCGTGCAAGGAATCGGTGAGAGGCTCACCGAGGGCGGCGAATCGGCGGCGGCAAGGAGCTCGGGGGCGGCGCCAACAATGGGGATTTGGGGCTAGGGTTTGCGGGGAGAAGGGAAGGATGAGGCCGCGGTGTCATCGTGGAAGAATAAAGGTGAGTGAAGGACGCGCGCGTCACGGCAGTCGAGGATGGCCGGCACGTGGCGGGGTTGGCCGGCGGCGGCGACGCGTGCGGCGCGCGGCGAGGCAAAACAGAGAGGGGAGAGGGAAGGAGGCTGACGGGTGGGCCCGGCAGGGAAAAATTCATTTCTTCCTTTTTTTTCTTGGGCTGTGGCACCTTCGGTGAGGATGAACGTCGGGTTTCAGAGGGTGAGCTGCCTCCTCCACCTCATCGTGTGATTTGCCGCTTGGCTAGTATCTCCCTACGTGAAGATCGTCTAGCCGAGCATGCCCTCATCCTCTCGGTGGTCTCTAACAACCCTGCTGCTCTTCTATTGCTTATCGGGTTGAGATCAAGGAGGACTTGTTGTCCATCCATAATCTTGGACATGCATGTTTCCTCTTGATTTCACCTGACGATCTATTCGTCGCAAGAATTTTCATCGAGGGCCAGTCTTTATGCATTCCTCCTGGTCGCATCATGTCTTGCGGTGGTCGCGCTTCTAAAACACCTTAGTGGCGGCCTTATCCTCAAAGGTGGAAATCGAGTTCTGTGGCATACCATCACATGCTTGTGAGCTGGAAACTACTACACAGTTGCTACACTACTCCAGTAACCCCTATCACCGCCGGTTGAAAATAGTCATCACCGCCGGTTTGGGGAGGCGTTGGATTTAACTCGATAGTGATGAAGAGGGCCATCACCAACGGTTCAAGACCCGGCAGTGATAGTGCAAAGCATCACCACCGGTTCCAGAACCGGCGGTGTTGCCCCGTCACAAATCAAAAAAAAATTGAAAAAATATGCTCCTCTTGCTGCTTCGTGCGCCGCTGCCGCTGCTAGGATGCAGCGCCACCGCACCACCGCGCGCTCGCCCTCCGCGCGCTGCCGGGTAGCGGATTGGAGCAAAGGCAAATCCAAAACTCATTCGTCCATAGCCAAATCCAAATCGATGGATCCTGACCTGAAATCCAAATCAAAACTTGAATCAGGAAGTGGGCAAGGAAGGAAATCAGGGGGAGGAACAAGGAAGGAAATCAGGGGGACGAACGGAGGGAGGCGCAGGTGCCAGTAGCAGTCCGTGCTGCGGCCACCGTAGCCCCACTTGCAGTAGCGGCCCTCGCTGCCAGAGAGGGTGGGGGGAGCAGCGCCCCCGCTCGCCGATAGCTGCGCACCCAAGTTGCTGCCAGACGCCCTGCAACCCACGCCGCCGCAGCCGCAGCTCGCGCCACCGAGCCCACACCGCTACCGCAGCTGCAGCGCACGCCGCTGCTGCCGCTACCGTGCCTCCACTGCTGCGCGCGCCACCGAGCCCATGCTGCCGCTGCCGCTACCCGCGCCTCCACTGCTGCGCGCGCCGACGGGGACGGGAAGGAGAAGGGGCGCAGGGGGTTGGAGATGGGGATGAGAGGAGAAGCAGGTTCTGGGGGGCATCGGTGGGGGCAAAGGATAAGGACTCATGAAAAAATCTAAGGAGAGGAGTGGGACAGGAAGAGGGATCGGGAGAGAAAAAAAATGGGAAAGGCATCACCGTCGGGTTGTAACACGAACCGGCGGTGATGAGCTCGTATCACCGTCGGGTCATGTTACGACCCGACGGTGATGTCTCACCAGGCATCACCGTCGGGTTGTTTTACGAACCAGCGGTGATACTCTCGTATCACCGCCGGTTCCAACTAGAACCGGCGGTGATAGTCTAATACCGCCGGTTCAAACCAAACTGGCGGTGATAAAGTGTTTGTGATGATGAATTCTGTAGTAGTGCTAAGCGACTATTGCGCCCACTGTGTCGTCCACCCTGACATGGTGGTTCAACGTGATGTGTTTCGACTCACGGCGTGGTGTTCCAATTTGGACGATATTCCTCCTCTGATCATGATGGAGCTCCCTAAACCTGAGGTCGCGGGTGTGCCCGAGGTGCAAGAGAAGTGCTCTCTCAGCTATCCAGTGCAAATCTCGGTGAGTGTAACGAACATGGCACCATTTAAGCCATTTCGAATGATTTTGGTGATTGTATGAAACGCAATCAATGGGACTAATGGTTTTGTTAAGTGAACATTCCTAAATCCCAGGGATGAAGTAAAAAGGTCATGCAAAGCAAAACACGAAGAAAGAACTCAAAGAAACGCTGAATTGGAGGAGTTCTACTGAAACCAGTAGCACCGGAAGAACCGATGCCCATAGCATCGGTGCATCCGATGGTTGTCAGAAGATCCGACGCCCTGACTTTGGCACAAGTCTGTGTGCCTCTAGAGATCAAATGAAGAAAGAAGTGAAGCACCGGATGAACCGACGGTGTCAAGAGAGGCATCGGTGCATTCAATGTATTATGTTCCAGATACGATGTCAAGCGCACAAGAGCCAAGCCTTCAACACCGGTTGAACCGGTGGAGCGTCGGAGCAAGGCGTCGGAGCAATGACGTCAGCAAGGGCAACGGCTACATGGAGATCAAGATGCACCGGTTGAACCGACACCATGTCATCGGTTAAATCGGTGGTCACCAACTCAGCTGCAGAAGAGTCAGAGAAGCCAACGGCTAGTTTCAGCTTGTGAGTGACCGGAAGAACTGATGCCGAAGCACCGGAAGTTCCGATGCCTACGCAGAAACTGGCTAACGGCTAGTAATGGCTAGTTCGAGTTGGTGGCCTATATATATGTGCTCCCCCGGCCATTTAAAGCTGGCTGGAGACTCAATACATCACACACACATCCAAGAATACCTCCAAGCCATCCAAGAGCATAGAGTTCAAATTCTTAGTCCTTAGCACAAGCTTTGTGAGTGTTAGTGCAAGATTAGCTCTTGAGTGAGTGATCAAGTAAGGTTTAGATCCTTGTGCTGTGGTTCTAGAGTGAACCATTCTTGTATCTTGGTGCGCCGGCCATTCTTGGAGCCTTGGTGGCTCGCCGGCAAGTCAACGACCCTCCGGCTTGGTGTGGAGCGGCGTCGACGACATTGTGCGGGGGACGGAGACCCCTCCTTCGTGGGCAATCTCCCTTAGTGAAGATCGGGATCAAGCTGACCGTGATTGTATTCACGGAAGAGACTTGATTGCCGAGAAACGATACTCTTCGTGAGTGCTTCAACAACGTGGACGTAGGGGCGCCTTTGTGGCAAACCGAACCACGGGATATATCCTCGTGTCGAGAGTTCGCTTCCTCTCATCCCTCTCTTTTAACTTCCGCATTTCATATTGCAACTTGTGTGCCTTTACTTTTTTAGTGTAGTATCTTGTTAGGATTGATTATAGGTTGCAAAACTCTTTTGGGATGAGGGTTTCTCACTAAGGTGAATCGTAGTTGCACATCTAGATAGTTTGTTTTATTTTAAATTTTGTATAAATTAGTTGGAGCCAAATATTAAGATTTTCCTTTCTTTTTAGACTAGAACACCCAATCACTTTCAGTGAGAACTCTGGACGACCATCTGCTCCTCCCCCACCACCACCTCTAGCTCTGGCAGATTCTGACTACTGACCTCGCTGGCAGTTGGTTCAGCGATCCACTGCGTATGCTCCGGCGGGCAACCCACCTAGTGGGGCCCATCGTGCCCCAGTCCACGTGCGGCTAGGGGGCCCGACTATTCAAAGGCCCAAAGCCGTTTCGGGGGCCAAGGTGCCGCTTCGAGCGCCATGAACATTGATGACCATGTCCCCCGGGCGGCTCCATGCGGGAAGTTCGAAGCGTCTGCGACACGGGAAGTTATGTTGGGCTCCTCGGATCCTTCAGCACTGTGGCGGCGACGGCTACGGTTCCCCATGCCACCTTGGTCTTCTCGGCATCATCGACCAGCCTGTCTGTGGACCCAGTCTGTGCGGACGACAACTTTAAGACTGTCCACGGTGGAAGGAGGAAATGAAGAAGCAAATACACTGTTTGATATTATAGATGTACTGTTTGGCACTGTAGACAGAAAAAAACGTAGAAAACGAGGAAGGAGCAAATTTATTTGCTCTTGCTCCCTCTGTTGTGGTCAGCCTAAGCCCACTTCTCGGCCCGGAGGCCTCGCCCACTTCGACTCCAGTGGCGGGCGCTACCCTGACGCCCCCTACACTGTGGCTGTCTGTCCGACTACTGAGGCCGTGACCCCTGCTTTTCTAGCCGTGGAGGATGTGCCTCCGGTGCTGGCTGCCGTCGATGGCGTGCCCTCCACACCTACAGTGGATGCTTCCCCGGTGGCTGCGACCACGTCAGCAGTAACCTCGCCGATTGATTCTTCACTAGTGGCTGCGGCCACCATGGCAGTGACTTCAATGACTGATCCGTCGGCAACTATGACCACCATCGTTGTGCCCGGGGCGCCTCCAGTGTTGGTTACCATTGATGGCGTGCCCACTACTGCACTCTTGATGGTCCCTCCGCGGTCTGTGCTGCTACATGATCATGTGGCCAGTGCCTGGTAGCCCACCTTGGAGGCAGTCTGGTCCCGATCCCCACGAAGGACTGCCACGAGAGCATGTATTATGACTGACTGAGAAGTGTGAGGGACTGAATCCGGTGACCAGAGGGGTTTAAATGGGAGCCGATTAAAATTTTTTCGAAATTCGAATCGTCGGTCTATGTCCCAAAATCGCCCAAGCCCTCAAGCGTTCTGACCAAAGTTTGGAGTAGCTATTGAAAAGCTAAACCAACACAAAATGCCTCGAACGAGCGAGCGAAACCACGAAGCAAATCGAAAGCGAATTTGGAAAGCTGCAGAACTGATCTGCCTGGACCGGTCTGACCGGTGCACTGGACCGGTCTGACCGGTCTCGGCAGTTCAAAAGCGAGCAGACCGGTCTCGGCAGTTCAAAAGCGAGCAGACCGGTCTGACCGGTCTTGCCTACCGGTCTGACCGGTGACACCCAGAAAACCCCCGAAAACATGGATTCAATCGAAGAATTACAACCAAACGACCACGAAAATCGATGAAACTTGGGGGATTGCTTCGTTTCTACCCCAAAAACGTATCCCCAAGAGATCTCGTCCTAAAGATCAACGAATCTTGAGAATTATAGGGGAGATCAAAAGGGATTGGGGTTTTCTCAAACACTCAAGAACTTCAATTCTGATGAGCTCGTGATTCCAAAGAGTTTGGCACGAAGTTAGAAGCACGGGAATCACTCCAAAAAGCTCTACGAAATATTGCAATCAAGTGCATCAAAATCGAAACAAAAATCCATCACAAAAAGCACAAGATGGATAGAATTGGATTGATTCAAAAGCCCAGAGGGCACAAGGAGGATGGGGCCTCCTTTCCCAATCAAATCCAATACAAAGTCTCACAAATCCATAGACAAATCCTACTCTAAAGAGAGGAACAGAGGGAGGGAGACACAGGGGCGGCGGCCTGGAGAACAGAAGAGTCCACGAACAGATTACAAAAGCCGCAATCAACCTAACACAAGTGAAGGGGTATTTATACCCGCGGGACCGGTCAGACCGGTGCGCTGGACCGGTCAGACCAGTTGGTTAGACCGGTCAGACCGGTGCTAGGGACCGGTCAGACCGGTTGGCCTGCAGCACCCCCTGTACACGATCTCATCCGACGGCCGAGGTTCTTTCTTCGGAATGAAGTCTTCTCCACGATGCCGCCGTCTTGATGAAGATCCAGTCCGCGGTTTTGGAGGGTCCGCGAAACCCGGGTAGGTGGCCGGTTTTGAGAAAACCGCCAAAACCTCACGCGCGGGAAGATTCCCGCCTCCACGCCGTGGCCCTAGACGCCGCCCGACGCCCGTCACCTCCTCGCCCGCAGCGAGGCCCTAGACGCCGTCGACGCCCGTCGCCTCCGTCAGTCCCGAGACCGATGCCCGTGCCTCCACGACTTGGCGTCTTCAACCGCCGTCCGCCTCCTTGGTTTTGTGGCGCAAACCAAGAAACCCGCCTTCCGTCACCGCTTGCGCCCTCGATCCAGGAGTGGACGCCACAGCTGCCGCCCGGTCCGAGCTCCGGTCCCGGCTGCCCTTCACCGCCGTCCACCGCACGGTCCATCGGCCACAGCACTTCCACGGCCGCTCCCCGTCAACACTCGACGCCCGTGTACCAGCAATCCAAAGACCAAACGCACGATCACACTGCACGGTTGACAATTCACTCATCACAAGCAGGATAGAGTACTCAACATTCCTCAATCTCCCCCTTGATGAGTGCATTGTCAACACACCCCAAATGAACCAAGAGAAGTGAAACTAGAGAAGAACAAAGAAGCACGAAAGAGAAGAACTCAAGCAAGTGACGTAAAGCTCAGAAAGGCAAGAACAGTCACTTACTCAAGCAAAGATCGATCCCCTAAGACAAGGGCAACGGCTCGACGCAATCGATCAAAAGCCAAAACATGACTCCTCAAAGACAGAGGTAACGCTCGACACAGTCATGCAAGAAGCAGAGGGAAAACGAGGAAAACCAGGAGCCAAGAACAAAGCAGAAACTCCCCAAGTAAAGTTTTTCCCTCTCACAGGTGCAACTCTCCCAAAATAATGCACTCTCAAAGCCCTGTACACAACAAGTTTTTCAAAAATCAAACAATTCTCCCCCTTGTTCGATCACTTCTCTCAAAATTCTCCCCCTTGTTGGCACATGCACACATCAAACCTAAAAAGACCTAAAGCTCCCCCTGAAGCTGAAACTCCCCCTGAACAGATGGTATGCAATGAATGCAATGCAGGAGGTGTAAGTGAAAGCATTCTGGGATACAAGGATATGACCTACATCTAGTCACAAGCACGTGTGCATCCATAAACAGGACCTGCATCTAGCTCAACAGGGTATATCAAATCAGTCTTGAGCTAGGCAAGTTCAGTTTAGGAGAAATAAAAGCATCACCCATGATCTAGCACTAACAAGTAGGGAAAGAAAAGCAGTGCTACTCAAACTCATACAGGTGAGCCAAACCAGCCAAAGATGTTGTTAACATTCATTTTTCCATCAAATTTAGCAAGCAATTATTAATGCCAGGGGTTGAAAGCTTGTCATACTTCACTTAGCAACGAGGCCAATCCTATGCCAAAAGACAATAAGAAGCTTAAAGCACTCATTTCAGTCATGCACAGTCTTGCCCGGGTTCTCACAAGTGCAAAGTGAGCCGTCCCGAAAGCTCGATCAGTGCGACAAGCAATCCCACCTGGATCTTTTCAATCCATTTCAAGAACAGTTCATGCAATTTTATCAGATTTAAATCATTTCAAGTATGAATTGCTGAACGAAAAGCCACAATAGCATGAATAAGATAGCAAAGCATATCAACACGCCCTAACATGCTAGTAGCCAAGACAGGGTGATCATGTTTTCAGATTTTCAAATCAAAATAGCTTAACTCAGATGATGTCATATACACATTGGAGCAAGCTATACAAGATCGAATTTATCGACTCACACTAGCAGGTACTAGAAGATCATAGCAGTGTATACAAGAATGCTAGTGCAAGTGAGACAATACAAAATGCAAACATGTACAATGCATATGCACAAATGCAACTACCAAACCTAGAAAACCAAGAGAAGCAAAACAAAGACCTACCAAGCTAACCAAAACAAAAGTCAGCGATCAAAAGGGGTAACAAACCCCAAGCTCCCCTCGCAAGCGAGCAAAGGTGTCCTGTTCTAGCGGTTTGGTGAGGATATCTGCGGTTTGCCTCTCTGAAGAGACATGGATCAAGTCTATGTGTCCTCTCTCATGGTTATCTCGCAGGAAATGGAATCGGATATCTATGTGTTTGGTTCTAGAGTGTAGGACAGGGTTCTTTGCAATGCTAATAGCGGACATGTTGTCTACAAAGATGGGAACCCTACCAAAACTCAATCCATAATCCTGTAAGGTTTGTTTCATCCAAAGTATCTGGGAGCAGCAGCTAGCAGCGGCAACATACTCAGCTTCTGTGGAAGAAAGCACTACGCTAGCCTGCTTGCGAGAGGACCAAGACACCAAAGATGTATCGAGAAATTGACAAGTGCCGGATGTCGACTTGCGATCCAACCAACACCCACCGAAATCGGCATCAGAAAATCCCACCAAAACCAGAGAAGAATCCGCAGAATACCAAAGACCAAATTCAGGGGTGAATTTCAGATACTTGAAGATGCGTTTCACCACCTGCCTGTGGGAGGTGCGCGGCGAAGCCTGATACCGCGCGCAGAGGCAGACGCCGAACTGGATGTCCGGTCGCGTTGCCGTCAGGTATAGGAGAGAGCCGATCATGCTCCTGTACTCCTTCTGGTCCACCGCCTCGCCGTCCAAGTCCTCATCAAGCACCGTAGATGTGCTGATCGGAGTCGGCTGAGGAGACAAGTCACTCATGTCGAACTTCCGCAGCAAGTCTCTAGTGTACTTGGCTTGATGGACAAAAGTGCCCTGAGGAGTTTGCTTGATCTGCAGCCCGAGAAAGAACTGCAGCTCACCCATCATGCTCATCTCGAACTCCTTAGACATCTGCTCAGGAAACTTGGAGACAAGAGTGTGAGAAGAGCCACCAAAGATAATACCATCCATGTATATCTGAACTAAAAGAAAGTCAGTGCCAGATCGCATGAGGAACAAAGTTTTATCAACACATCCCATTTTAAAGCCCTGAGCCAGCAAAAAGGTTTTCAATCTATCATACCAAGCTCTAGGTGCCTGTTTCAAACCGTAAAGAGCTTTCTGAAGTTTATAAACACGGTTTGGAAACTTGGGATTTTCAAAACCAGGGGGTTGCTTCACATAAACCTCTTCTTCAATAAAACCATTCAAGAAGGCAGATTTAACATCCATTTGGAAAACCTTAAAACCCTTGGAAGCAGCAAATGCAAGAAAGATCCGAATAGCTTCCAAACGAGCAATAGGGGCAAAACTTTCCTCAAAATCAATACCCTCTTTTTGGCAAAACCCCTGGGCAACAAGAAGAGCCTTGTTTCGAACAACCAAACCATCCTCACCCTGCTTGTTTTTAAACACCCACTTCGTTCCGATGGGATTACAAGCAGGTGGAGGCTCGATTAAAACCCAAACTTGATTTCTTTCAAAATTTTCAAGTTCCTCATGCATGGCATTGACCCAATTAGAATCAGAAAGAGCATGTCCAATATCTTTGGGCTCAAAAGAGGCAACAAACACTGAATGAGCAAAGCCAGCGATACTTGTTACCTTGGACCTGGTGACTCGCTCGTTGAGATCACCTAGCATCTGTTGAGGTGGATGGCGACGCTGAATGTGTCGCGGTGCTTCCCGTGTCGAAGTCGCCTCCTCCTCAACCAAAGCTGGTGTCTCCTCAGGTACAGCTGGTGAAGCCTGAGTCACCTCCTTGAACAGCCCCCGGGAAGTAGACGTAGTCGGATCGGGGCCGTCGTCATCGTCCGAGCTCGTGGCAGAGACGACTGGGTCCACAGCACGTGTGGTAGCCTCAGCCTCGCCATCTGCAGCTTCTTCCTCCTCATCTTCAAAGATGGAGGTGCCGAGCTCATCATCTCCTGCAACTTCAAAGACAGAAGAATTGCACGGTGCAGTCTCGTCGAAAGTGACTTCACAAGTCTCTCTGACGATGTTAGTATCAATAATCAGCACACGGTACGCTCTAGAGTGAGAAGCATAACCGAGAAAAATACCGTCAGACGAGCGAGACTCAAAATTATCTAGAATTCCATCTTTCAGCACAAAGCACCGGCAACCGAAAACTCTGAGATGGTCAACACGGGGCTGGAGTCCAAACCGCAACTCATAAGAAGTCCTGTGCATGAAAGCACGCAAGAAAATGCGGTTGGACACGTAACAAGCGGTGTTAACCGCCTCAGCCCAGTATTTGCGAGGAGTCCTATGCTCATCGAGCATCGTCCTCACCATCTCAACCAGCGTCCGATTCTTCCGCTCTACAACTCCATTCTGCTGTGGAGTGTAGGGAGAAGAATACTGGTGTTCGAGCCCTTGATCACTGCAAAAGGCGTCAAAACGAGTGTTTTTGAATTCTGTGCCATTGTCACTGCAGATCGCTCTCATGGCTTGGGGTAACTCGTTTTTCAACCTCAAGATCAAGTCTCGAACAAACTCGAAACCCTCATCCTTGGTTCTCATGAAAAAGACCCAAGAATAGCGAGAAAAGTCGTCCACAATCACAAGCACGTACCACTTCCCACCAACAGACATCACCCTAGAAGGACCAACTGTGTCCATGTGTAGCAACTCTCCAGGGTGAGCTGTCATCACTTGATTAACAGGTGGATGTGAAGTAGCAATCATCTTCCCGTGGCGACACGGATGGCAAACAAGGTCCTTTTCAAACTTCAATTTGGGCAATCCTCAGATCAGGCCAAGTGAGCTCAGTCTCGACAACAAATCGAAGCTCAAATGTCCAAGTCTCCAATGCCACTTCCACAAATCAGAAGAAGGACCAGCCATCAAGCAATGAGAAGGGCCAAAAAGAGTTCCAGAGAAGTCAACCAAGAAAACTCGATCGCGAGGTGTAATCCGGCAAACCAAATCTCCTCTGGAATCAAGAACACGCGAACAGCCCTCCTTAAAGCGAACCTCAAACCCCTCATCAAGAAGTTGCAACACATAGAGCAAATTAAAGCCAAGATTCGAAACCAAAGCAACTTCTCTCAGGGTAAAGCGATCAGAAACTTGAACAGCGCCAAGTCCACGTACCTTTCCTCTTCCATTATCCCCGAACACAATGTACTCCTTTGAGCGCATCGGGGTGAGGCTGGAGAACCATTTGTCATTTCCGGTCATGTGGCGCAAACAACTGGAGTCCATGATCCACCTGTTCTCCAAGCCTCCGACCTGCACATCAGTAGTGAGACAAAGGGTGAGCAAATGTCTCAACACTGGGGTTAGCAAAGTGAGAAGCAAACCAGTGTCGAGCCATTTGCTCTACAGAAGGGTTAGCAAAACCAGACAAAGCGTATCCCCCGTCCCGTCTACCGCGTGACTGACGAACACTACCGCGAGGAAAGCGTGGAGCCTCAAAACCTCCTCCAAAACCTCGGTCCCGTGGTCCATAGCCGTACTGAAAATGACCAGGAGCACGACCGGCAAAGCGACCACCCGCTGGAGTACGGTAACCACCACCGTCTCCCTAACCTCCACCTACACGGTGCGCCCTAGCATCTCGCCTATCACCACGCCGAGAAGGATGATGTACCCGAGCAGAGTACATGTCTGTGTTCCATCTCTCCTGCTCTCTCCTCACAGCCCACTTCCTCCTGAAGCAAAACTCCTCCAGGTGACCTTCCCTGTCACAGAACTCGCAGTGGTACCTCACCTCACGCTTGGGAGGTGGAGGCCTAGCCTGCGGACGGGGAGGAGCAGCCCTCTTCTTCTGGGCAACCTGGGCTGTGGCAGCAGGGAGCGTGTCGAGGGGGTTCCTCAGTGCATTGGGCTTTGGAACCCAAACCTGCTTCTGCGGAGGTGTTTTCGGTGGTTCTTTAAGCACACCATCCGCGGGGTCAACAAGCGAAGGCTGTGTGCTTGTGCTAGCAGTGTTTCCAGCAGCCTTGCCAATCTTACCATACAACCTGTCAAAGTCTGACTTCGTGTATGTGTAACCGACCCCAAACCCATCACCACGCTTGAACTGCTTAATCATCATGACCAACTGCGACTCACTGCTAGAAACCCAACTCAGAATCGCCCTAAGATAGGTATTCTCATTCTCTAAGTTGGCTTTCTCTACCGCAAGACTATCCAGATCAGCAATCAAACCAGGGCAAACAGAGCAGTCAATAGGTGGGCTAGACTCTACGACCTTAGTCTTTCCAAAAGACTTGATCAAAGCGTTCTTCTCCTCTAGCTCCGACCTAAGCGTGGGACAAAACTTACAAGCGCCAAGCAAAGCAGTCCTAGATCTAAGCTCCTCTAGTTCACAAACAACAGTAGCAAACTTGGACTGCAAAGAAGCTAGATCAGACTTAAAGATAGGACATTCATCACATTCAAGCACATCACTAACAATGGGAGCGTCCTTGACAAGTTCAAGCTCATGCTTGGCCTTGGCTAGCTCGTGAGACACATCAGAAAGCGAAGTCTTAGCAACATCTAGGTTCGCGACGTTCTCATCATGCTTGGCACGGAGAGCAACAAGATCATTCATGTGAGATATGCAGCCAGCGCACTCATCCTCACTAGATTTCTCCCTAGCACAAGCCAGCTCAGCCCTAAGCTTTCTACGCTCTCTGGCTGCTTCCTTAAGCAGCCTCTTCTGGTTGTCGAGAGCGGCGTACAACTCCCTAACATTTGTATCAAGCAGGTCGATCGTGGAGTTTACCTCTGAATCGCTCTCGGATCCAGGAGAAGAGCCGGAGTGCGTCGGTGTAGCATGTCCACCCAAAGACGCACGAGCACCATTGGCTTCGCCCGCCATGGTGCAGAAGCTCTTGCGCCGACCGGCCGCCAAGCAAAGGCCGATGAAGCTGGTGGCTTCCTTGTCCCGCTTCTTCTTCTTCTTGTCGTCGTCGTCAGAGGTTGGTGAAGAAGAGCAGTCGGTGTCGGAGCTCTTGTCAAGGTCGCTGAGCTGCGCCAGGAAGGCCTTCTCCTACTTCTTGGCCTTGTACTGGAAGCGCTTCTTGAGCGACTCCTTGTCGAAGCATCCTCCCCGATCACGACTGCCGTGCTTGTGGCGCCGACGCTCCTTGTTGGAGCCTCCCTCGTCGCGGTCACGGTGGCGGTAGTAGTCGAAGGAGTTGTTCTGGCCACCGCCTAACTTCTTGGGACAATCGGCAACGAAGTGGTTCAGATCGCCGCAGTTGTAGCACCCGGGGTTCATCTTCCTCTGCCTGTTGTGGTAGACGCGCTGGAACTTGCTGATCAGGAGGCACAAGTCATCGTCGCCCAGCGTCTCCAGCTGCTCATCTGAAACAGAAGGCAAAGAGGCAAGAGAAAAGCCAAGAGCAGAGTTAGCGTTAGAGCCCGATCCACCACCTGGGCCAGTCACAAGAGCGACGTTCTTGGAAGGAGGGGCACCATTGAGCTTGGCTCATGTCTGGTTATCCACCTCCGTGGCCTTGAGCTTGCTGAAAAGCTTGTTCACTGTCAGAGTCTCATAGCTTGCAGACTCAATGATGGTGTTCACCTTGAGATCCCACACAAAGCGATCAAGTGCGTAAAGCAACTTAAGGGCCTTCTCGTGCTCTGTGTACTCAAGGGCACCAGCAGATCTGTTCGCAAAGACTTTGTTCACAATCGACTGAAAACGACTGAACATCAAGTCAATGCTCTCACCCGGCTCCTGTGTGAAGTTCTCGTACTCACGCCGGTGAGTCTCGAACAGTCTGGCCTTCACCTGAGGTGTACCCTCGTGGTAGTTCTCAAGGCACGTCCAAATTTTGTGGGCTTCCTGAAAACCCTGGACGCGTGAGAACTCCGCACGACAAACGCCAGCGAATAAGGCATTGACAGCATTGGCATTTGCCTCGTGCTGGGTCACCTGGAGAGGTGTGGTCCGAACAGCAAGCACCTCGTAAAGGTGGTTCATGGTAATCTCCCAGACATCGGCTCCCATGCTCTGCAGGAAGGCTCTCATGCGAACCTTCCAGTAGGCATAGTCCTCGCCGGAAAACACCGGGATCTTACCAAGACTCGCCATGGTCGCCAAGTGATTTTCGAACCGGTTAAGGTACTGAAAACCTCAACCGAGCTCTAATACCAATTGAGGGACCGAAGCCGGCGACCAGAGGGGGGGTGAATGGGACCCGATCAAAATTTCTTCGAAATTCGAATCGTCGGCCTATGTCCCAAAATCGCCCAAGCCCTCAAGCGTTCTAACCAAAGTTTGGAGTAGCTATTGAAAAGCTAAACCAACACAAAAGGCCTCGAACGAGGGAGCGAAACCACGAAGCAAATCGGAAGCGAATTTGGAAAGCTGCAGAACTAATCTGCCTGGACCAGTCTGACCGGTGCACTGGACCGGTCTGACCGGTCTCGGCAGTTCAAATGCGAGCAGACCGGTCTGACCGGTCTTGCCTACCGGTCTGACCAGTGGCACCTAGAAAACCCCCGAAAACTTGGATTCAAACGAAGAATCGCAACCAAACGACCACGAAAATCGATGAAACTTGGGGGATTGCTTCATTTCTACCCCAAGAATGTATCCCCAAGAGATCTCGTCCTAAAGATCAACGAATCTTGAGAATTATGGGGGAGATCAAAAGGGATTGGGGTTTTCTCAAACACTCAAGAACTTCAATTCTGATGAGCTCGAGATTCCAGAGAGTTTGGCACGAAGTTAGAAGCACGGGAATCACTCCAAAGAGCTCTACGAAACGTTGCAATCAAGTGCATCAAAATCGAAACAAAAACCCATCACAAAAAGCACAAGATGGACAGAATTGGATTGATTCAAAAGCCCAGAGGGCACAAGGAGGATGGGGCCTCCTTTCCCAATCAAATCCAATACAAAGTCTCACAAATCCATGGACAAATCCTACTCTAAAGAGAGGAACAGAGGGAGGGAGACACAGAGGCGGCGGCCTGGAGAACAGAAGAGTCCACGAACAGATTACAAAAGCCGCAATCAACCTAACACAAGTGAAGGGGTATTTATACTCGCGGGACCGGTCAGACCAGTGTGCTGGACCGGTCAGACCGGTTGGTTAGACCGGTCAGACCGGTGCCAGGGACCGGTCAGACCGGTTGGCCTGCAGCACCCCCTGTACACGATCTCATCCAACGGCCGAGGTTCTTTCTTCGGAACGAAGTTTTCTCCACGATGCCGCCGTCTTAATGAAGATCCAGTCCGCGGTTTTGGAGGGTCCGCGAAACCCGGGTAGGTGGCCGGTTTTGAGAAAACCGCCAAAACCTCACGCGCGGGAAGATTCCCGCCTCCACGCCGTTGCCCTAGACGCCGTTCCCGCCTCGGCCTTCTGACGGCCCTAGACGCCGCCCGACGCCCATCACCTCCTCGCCCGCAGCGAGGCCCTAGACGCCGTCGACGCCCGTCGCCTCCGTCAGTCCCGAGACCGACGCCCGTGCCTCCACGACTTGGCGTCTTCAACCGCCGTCCACCTCCTTGGTTTTGTGGCGCAAACCAAGAAACCCGCCTTCTGTCGCCGCTTGCGCCCTCGATCCAGGAGTGGACGCCACAGCTGCCGCCCGGTTCGAGCTCCGGTCCCGGCTGCCCTTCACCACCGTCCACCGCACGGTCCATCGGCCACAGCACCTCCACGGCAGCTCCCCGTCAACACTCGACGCCCGTGTACCTGCAATCCAAAGACCAAGCGCACGATCACACCGCACGGTTGACAATTCACTTATCACAAGCAGGATAGAGTACTCAACATTCCTCAAAGTGGCTGAGAGTCTATGTGGCACATGAGAGAGAAGCAATCGGGCGTCTCGTCAAGCTCCGGTGCAAGCGGGCTGAGAGGCTCTGCAACCCATTCTATTGGTGCAACTAATGGGACCCGCCACAATCATGACCTCCATCCCAGCCCGCAGCCGGCGCGATTATAAACCATGCTCTGAGGCGGTTGCACTGGAGTGAATTCAGCTCCTGCCTCGGACTTCACCTCTGGTTCCTAGATCCGCCCGGGTCTACACCCGGCACCAAAAGAAACTGCACCCTATGCTAGATGATGCACCTCCCGGGACAAACACTTCACCAACGTGATCGAAACAGCGGCGGCCTATGCCAAGTATCATACTTCCCAGGTCGACTACCTCACCAACTCACTCTGCAACACCCAAGTCCAACCAACACTCGAGGCAGCGGAGGCTCTTCTTGGCTAAGATTACAAAGAATAAGATAAAGATCCTCCCTACTCCAAGAGCTAACAGGTTGCGTTCCCACACTTTTGCTCCTTATGCTTCATGTGGAGACTTCAAAGAAGCCTCCAATATTAATAATGGTAAGATGCTTCAAAGAAGGCTCCAATATTAGTAATAGTAAGATGCAACACACGCTCAAAGCAAAGCAATCGAAAGTGTGCACTTCAATTCTCATCGAAAACCACTCATTATCGCTATAAAAGGGTTCTTCTCAACCTTGTCTTCTCAAATTTTTATTAGGTGTAGGTGTTAAATTATTCAAGATTATCTAATAATCATGTACTCCGTCAAATTATTAGTTGTTTTAACTTTTCTAGAAAAGCCAAAAATACTAATAATTTGGGACGAACGGAATATTATTGAAAGACTCTAGCATGTGCAAGGGCATGAGTTGACGGACTAGTAGCAACCAAACCAAGAATAGAACTCAGCAAAGGGTGGAGGAAAAATATCCTTTATAGGGTTTTTGAAAAAGGATCTTGTAAGCCAAGGGCACTAAAATAGACATCAGTCTACATGATCCCAAATCTATAAAACTCTTTGTTCGAAATGGGACCCGATTATTCGACGGGGCTTCTCTTAGCTTGCTTTGTGTCACCCTGATTCTTGCCCGGGGAGGACAGGATATTTATTATTCGTGTCTTGCAGTTGGATCATCTAACTTATCAAATCGGATGATTTCTTCCATGCAGACAAGAAGTGATATGGGTGAATTTAACTGGCATTTACGGCATCGTGGTGTGATATCCGTGTGGGGAGCTGATGACGGCAAATCAATTCTCGTCGATAAATTGTACAAGGGCATAATGAACAGGTCAAAAGAGTTTGATGGAGTGGAATTTGAGCGGCACAGCTGGGTCGACGTACCGGACCCATTCGATTTGAAGGTATTTGCTCAGCGCCTATTTCTGGAATTTCATTCAAATGACATTCGAGCCAATGAAATCAAAGCGGTTGGCACGATGGGAGAGCCAGGGCTAATTCAGCGGTGTTGCAAGTTTTTGTCTGAGGAGGACTGCCTCGTGGTTATTAACGGTTTGCAGTCCATGGGTGACTGGGACTTGATAAAATCCAAGTTCTTATCCAAACCTACTAAAGGTTGCATCCTTGTTGTTACAAATGAAGAAACCGTGGCTACACATTGTGTAAAGGATCACCAATATCAGGCGATCAACGTCAAAGATTTGGAAGTGGAGACAGCCATTGTTACCTTGATAAATAAGGTAGTATAACACTCGCGGACGCTTGTGTTGCTGCATCTTTCTTCTTAAATTTTACTAAATCTGTATTTTATTACTTGCAGGGTTCTTGGCACTATGGACTTAGACGATGCATCAACAAGGGCCGCTTGTTCTATGACAGAAGGAAAGATGCACTTGAATGGACCAACAAATTTAGAAATGCTGATTCACGAGGAATGTTGAAAACGCAAAGAGTTGGCGGTAACCCAGATGCGGAGGTATGTGGTGTACTGGCGGCAAGTGAGAATGTAGTTGCTAGGGCAAAGGCTTTCCTTAGAAAGGAGTATTATGGAAGTGAAATAAGTGAACGGCGCAGCTGGGTTGATGTGCCCCACCCGTTCAGTTTGATGGACTTCTCCTGGCGCTTACTTTTGGATTTCTATTCCGATGATCCTCAAGCAAAGGAAGTTGCAGCAGTTGGTCTGATGGAAGGCAATGACTCAATTCAAGTGTGCCGTAAGTTTCTTCATAAAGAAGAATTCTTCGTTGTCATCGATGGCCTGCGCTCTACACAAGACTGGGATCTGATCAAAGCCACCTTCTTATCGGAGCCCATTAAGGGCACTATTGTTGTCATCACAAATGAAGCAGAAGTTGCAGTGCATTGTGAGGGTGTCCCTGACAGCCGGCCTGGGAGACATAGGGCATGGCACAAAGTTCCAAATGTTCCCGACGTCATAGAGGTATGGTTAAGAGTAAATTCCCTGTATGCCATTGAAAAATGTAACCCATCCCTTCTATGCCATTGAAAATTACCTCATCCCTTCTATGCCATCATTTATAATTTTCCATCCCTTCTATGCCATTGCCGTTAATTTATCTAACAGATCCGTTAAAAGGTACACGGGAAAAGACAATAATACCCCTCCGTTTCCTCACCGCAATTTTTTTCCCCGAGCGTCCCGCCCCTCGACGCAGTTCACCCGGCCGCCATCCCGCCACGCCTCGACGCGCTCCGCCCGCCGCCTTCCGCCGCGCACGCACGCGGGCCGCCTTCCGCTCGCCGCTCGTGCACGCCCACGGCTGCGCCCGCGCGTGCTCGCCGCCTCGATTCACTGCGCATGAGGCCGCCGCCGGCCGCAGGGGAGGTAGCGGCCATCGAGCTCCACCGCCGCGCGGATCTGCGGCCATGGCGAGGCGCGCGCAGGCTCAAGGAGCTCGGCGGAGCTCGCCGCCGCCGGGGTCCCCCGCGGCGAGGGAGGAGGACAAGGAGGGGCGGCGCCGCGCGAGGAGGCAGCGGAGCTCGCTCAGCGGGGAGGGAGGAGGGGCGTGCTGACCCGGCCCGCAGCTCGCCTGCCCGCGCGGCGGCGCGAGCTCGCCCAACGGCGAGGGAGGAGGGGCGCACTCGCCCGGCCCACAGCTCGCCCGCCCGCGCGGCGGCGTGGAGCTCGCCCAGCGGCGAGGGAGGAGGGCCGCACTCGCCCGCCCGGCGGCAAGAGAGGAGGGGCGCGCCGCCGGGAGGAGGGGCGCCGGTGGCCGAGCTCGAGCTCGAGCTCGAGCGCGCCGACGGAGGGAGCAGGGGCCTCCGCCGCCTAGCTGCGTTGGATCCGGCGAGGGGGAGGGAGGAGCCGCCGCCACATCTTCACCTCGCCGCTGCGGCCACGCGCCGCCCGCCCTCCGCCGCAGGCCGGCCGCCGCCGCGCCGAACGCGCCGCGCAGGTCGTGCCGCGCCACGCAGGCGGGGCAGGCCGCCGCGAAGGCCACTACGCTGGCCATGGGAGGCGAGGCAGGCCAGGCCGCGAGCCGGAGAGGGGGGCGAGGAGCGCCGCGCGATGTCCGGGAGCGGCGAGGACGTCGCCCGAGCGCCGCGTGCACTTGCTGCCCCTGCACTCGCTCTCCGCCGGGCGCCGCCGGCCGCGCGTGCTCGGCGCCGCCGGCCGAGCGCGCTCGCCGCCCCTGCGCGTGCTCGTTGCCGCCGGCCGCGCGCGCTCGCCGTGGACGCCGCCCGCCTGCCCGCGAAGGGAGCAGAGGAGGGGCCGGCCGCCGCCGGTGCGGGCCGGTGCCGTCCGCGAGAGGCCGGCCGCCGCCGGTGCGGGCCGTGCGCACGCCGGGGACGAGCGTGCGGCGAGACGGGGCGGAGGCGGAGCCGAGGCCGGGCGGAGAGGCGGCGCCGCGGCCGGCGCGGAAGAGCTCCGCCACAGTCGGCGCGAGCTAAGGACGCGTGGGCACCTCTCGGGCACGCGCCCCTCCACGCGCGGCTGCAAGGGCCCCCGTGCACCACAGGGAGCTCACGACGGGGCGGATCTGCTGACGGCGAGGCCCCTCCACGCGCGGCTGCACGGGCCTCCCCTTGCGTGCGCAGCTGTTGGCATCGGGGGATAAGGTGACGAAGGGGTATTTTGGTCTTTTCGCCATAAGCTTTAACGGATCTGTTAGGGAGAGTTAACAGCAATGGCATTGAGGGGATGGAAAATTAAAAACGATGGCATAGAAGGGATCAGCTAATTTTCAATGGCACATAAGGGATCATCTCAATTTTTCAATGGCATACAGGGAATTTACTCTATGGTTAAATAGACAAGCTATTTTTTAAAAAAATGAATCAGAAAGTAGAGCTACCCATTATATATTAAAAAATAACAACATCAGACTGGACACCACAACAACGAAAATGATACTGACCGGTTGGATTGGGGCATCAAAACAACCACGCGACTTCACTCAAACTCTACTAAAAAACAACCGGTTGGATTGGAACATCAATGTAGCCGCACACCTCCACTAGACGACAGCAGCAATACTGAAGCACTACCACCCACCCACAGTCCACTTTTGTAGTCGTCAAAAACCATAGGTGTGACCCTATCTCAATCGGAATCGAAGGAGCTGGACACCCCCGCACCAAGAAGGCCACCGCCATGCAGGACACTTCGCTGCGACGCCGCTGCAACATCACACTCTTCTTGATGGAGTGAAAAACACCGGATCTTAACCTCTCGCAGGCTACCTTACAACACCACTACGACAACACAACGCGCGGGGGCCTTGTCGTGCATGCCACAGTACTCCATATGCCTCAGATCCATTTCTTATGTTGTTATCAGGGTGGTGAGCAATAATGCCCTGCTCCCTGAGATCTCTATCTAATAGCCAAACTTTTGCCGTTGGTCGACTTCGCCTTGTTGCTTCACCCTCGCACCTAGCCACCGCCACCATATCAGCAAGCCAAGGAAGTCAATTGTGTCATCTTCTGATGTTGTACCGCACCAGGTGGTCCTTGCCAAGCTGAGCAACCCACCAGATCCGCTGCAAGCCTAGACGTCCCATGATATCGTTGCCGCAAGCGCCGTCCCCCGACACAATCCCACGCCGCATTAACCGTTGCAAAGCAACGCCAACCTCTGCGGTCTGCTACAAGCAGCTGACCGGCAACCATGCGACAACCCCTACACACCACCAAGATAGCCTTCGCCCACAACATATCCCAACCCCTCGCTGCGCGCGCGGCATCGCATTCCCGCACCACAACCACAACCCTTCCGGGGTGCTGCTGCCGCGCCTTCGAGCGCCATGCCACCATATCTCCACCTCCACTTTGCTCACCGCCAGCAGCGCCAGCACTCACTAGCGACCGCCAGGCCACTTCGTCGGCCGTCGCAGACTCGCTGCACTGGTGCAGCTCGCCGTACCTCGCCGTTCGTTGTTCTACGGCGCCGCTACCGCGAGCCAAGCCATATCTCTACGCCCCCTGACGCGGCCATCGCTCTGAGCCCTGGCCACCACGCGCCACGCCATCCCTGCGCGCGACGCCCCACTCTGCCTCGGCCATCGCCGCGGCCGTCGCTCTAGGCCACCGCCACCACGGACCACGCCATCCCGGCGTGCCACACGCGCAGCCGTCGGTCCGTCCAGCACGCCACGCCCGTAGTTCACGAGATGTACTCACCTAAGTTGCACGGATACGGATACGCGTATCGGTATCGGAAGGATACGGATACGCGGATACTCCAATTTCCCAAAAAACCCGATACACGGATACGTTTAATATTTAAAAAAATAAAATAAAAAGAAATAATGCAGGTCTAAACTTAAAACTGATAGCAATAAAACCTCACAATTAACTACTTAAGTGTACTATTATTACAGAACAGCAGGTCTGAAGGTCTCAAATATAGTAGTCTCAAATTTAGGAAAAGCAATAAAAGGCATTCAGCCTATTCAGGTTTGCAATTCATGCAGCAGCAAGTTCCTATTCCTCATTTGTCTAATTGTCTTCCACAACATCAACCTCCTGAGCATCCAAACCAAAAGTCACAACTTGCAATTCAGGTTCATCAAGGGACAGGTCAGCCACTTCAAGAATGCCAATACCACCAAGTGAATCAAAAGAATCCCCTCCTACATCCCACATCCTTGTCTCTCCTGACTTGTATGCTTCAGTTCTTCTTGACAGATGCCTCAGATTTGAGTGCACAAAGACCAAATCTTCTGCACGCTCTGGAGTTAAGGCATTTCTCTTGACACTATGGACAAAGCTATAGGTGCTCCAGTTTCTTTCACAACAAGAAGATGAGGCTGGTTGGCTAAGCAATTTCATGGCCAAACTCATCAATAAGGGAGCAGATTGTCCATGATTTGTCCACCAAGTCATAGGGGAAACAGCCCATCTATCATGGATTGAGTCAGGATCATTAAATTCTTCTGAACAACTAGAGAATCTTGAGTACTCTTCTTTTACTTTAGCCAACTCTTCTTGCATGGGAAAGAACTTCTTAAAGCAAACCATCCTCATTTTTTATACCTCTTTATCCTTGTGGGGTGGTTCACGGCCAACATCTTCTTCAAGCCACTTTTTGCTATAGTATCTGCAATATGGCATTATGATTTTAGTGAATGAAATCAATAATATCTGCAACTGCAATGGTAGTTTGTAGTTTTGTACCTTGGATTAAGTGAATGAGCTAAACAATGAAGTGGATTATTTCCTTTTGTCCACCTAGCAATCAATATGTCATAAATAACTGAGTACAAGTCTGATGATTCATCTTCTTGCTTGCCCTCATATCGATATATAACTTTCTTCACTTTCTCTATCATTGAATCCCACATCTCATAAACTAAGTGAAGACATGGAGTGTCGGTATCTGTTATACGAATCATTTCATATATAGGAGTAGTAATCCTAAGAATGAAGTCCACCTTGTCCCACCATACATCACTAAGTATCAAGTCCTTGACAATTTGGGCTGTTGGAGTTGGAGAATCATCTCTGACTTCTCTGTACACACTCCATCTGTCACTAATCACCATTTGTTGGAGGGCTGTTTTTACATCAACAAACCGCTTCAACATACATACAACAGAGGCAAATCTTGTTTCAGCAATAGAAAGTAACTTCAAACGGCTGAACTGATTGAACATTGAAAGCCGCATGCCATGATTCATTATGAAATTCTTTATCAGAGCAGCCTCAGTTTTAACATCATGCATAAATTCAAGTTCCCTCCAAACAACCATTTCTTCATCAGAAGGGTTGTCTCGTATTTTAGGTTCACATATACTTTTCAAAGCAAGATTGAGGGTATGCACAACACATGGTGTCCAAAATATGTTGTCATACTCAGATTCTATTATGAGACCAGCACCTTTGCAATTTGCAGCATTGTCTGTAATGATTTGCACTACATTTTGTCGACCTACTTCTTCAATTATACCCTTCAACTTTTCAGCAATGTATTCTTTTGATTTGTACTCACCTTCACAATTATCAGCCCTCAAGAACATAGGTGCCTTGTCAGAAACAACAACAAAATTGATGATTGGTCGCCTCTGAGGATCTGACCAACCATCAGAGCAGATTGTGACTCCCTTCTCAGCCCATGTGCTCTTTGTGCTGTCCAACAAAGTCTCTAGGTGCCTCCTTTCTTGCTTCAGAAGTCCCTCCCTAGCTCTGTTGTAACCAGGAATCAAATAACCTTGCATGTTGCGGCTGTAAGCAAAGGCAAAGGCTTCTCGAAGGTATGGATTTCTCAGAAAATTGAAAGATACCCCTCCAGAATAAATTGCTCTACAAATTAAAGCATCCAAGTGCTTACGGTCTTCTAATGCCCAAGCTTTTTCCAATGCAGAAACAGGCCCCCTCTTGTTCCTCTTGTTGGTGTCAGCAGTATTGCTTGAGGAAGGAGCAGTAGGCAAAGAAACAGTTCTTGTCTTCGATCTTTCCACCAAATCCTTGCACCTTTCAACTTCCTTCCTCATGTCACTAAGCATTTCATATGTAACATTAGGACATTTACTTATTCCCAGTCTTCCCTTCTGCAGCAAATGAGCTTCAACTCTAGTGTAACTACTCAGTTTTTCCATTGTACAATACTTGCAGCGCCATAAAGTATTTCCTCCACCAGTTTTAGCCTTCTCCAGAATGGTGACATGATCCCAAAGTGGAGCCTTGATGTCTATTGTGTGTGTGGCTTCAGATCCTATGCTAGCACTAGCACTTGCACTTGCACCTGCACTAGCACTACTCATATTTGGGGATGCCATCTACTGCATACAAGCAATCAAGCAACAAGAAGTCACTAACTGCGCGTCTGCACTGCAGAAATATAATAGATCGAGAATGGGGACATGAAGACGAAGTGGGGAGCAAAGAAATCAAGCAACAAGCGGCCACGAACTGAAGAAGAAGAGGAGATCGAGAACAGGGAAGAGGATTAGCTCACGGGAGTTCGCTGGAGCTTGGATCCGTATCGCAGGGGCGGAAGCTCGTCGTTGGCGGCCGGCGGGTGAGAAGCGACGGAGGCTCGTCGCTGGTGAGCCGACGCGGAGGCACGTCGCCAGTGGCCGGCGGCCGGCGAGCAAAGGCGGAGGCTCGTCACCAGGCGAGCAGGGGCAGAAGCTCGTTGTTGGCGGCCGGCGGGTGAGAAGGGACGGAGGCTCGTCGCCGGCGAGCCGACGCGGAGGCTCGTCGCCGGTGGCCGGCGGCCGGCGAGCGGAGGCTCGTCCCCAGGCGGAGATGCGGCGCGAGGAGGTTAGGGCGTCAGGGCGTCGGGGAGTGCGGCAGGTTGGGCGTCGGGGAGATAAGGAGCCTTCTTAGTGGGCTGGGCCGTATCCTCAGGCCCGATACGTATCGGCCCACGTATCCAATAATCGCGATAATAATAATAATTCGGATACTCGGAGGATACGTATCCATCGCGTATCCGGTACGTATCCGTATCTGATACGTATCGGATACGCGATACGCTACTAAACTGACGTATCCGTGCAACAGAGGTACTCACCCTCTGTTTTATTCTTGAAATTTTATATCCAGGAATTATGCGCTATATATTTATGTTCATCGTGCCCCCCCCCCCCCCCCCGGTTTAGCTTTAGTTTCACTTTCACCCCTTCCTGAGGGGATAATTTAACAATTCTGTATCTTGCAGGAATACAAATCTATATCTTTGTCCGAAAGAAGGAAAAGGGCAATTGAATGGATGAAGAAATTTGAACTCGTCGGGCGCGAGGAGGGGTATCGCTTAACTAAACTTGTACTGGAAAATCAGGGTGTGGTCTCGGTATGGGGGATTGCCGGTGTTGGGAAATCATCTCTCGTCATGAGCGTTTATTACACTAGATTGCTTCAGCTAGAGAGAAGCTATACGATGAACGCCATAAGTTCTAGTGGATTCTCTCCATCAGACAACTTGACATCATCATTTGGCTGGGTGGATGTTCCCGATCCGTTCGATCTGACTGACTTTTCTTGGAGCTTACTTCTTGATTTCCATTCCGATGATCCTCAAGCCAAGGAAAATGCGGCAGTTAGCATGATGGAAGGCCAAGACCCAATTCTAGAGTGCTGTAAGTTTCTTCAAAAAGAAGAATGCTTGGTTGTCATCGATGGTCTGCGCTCCACGCAAGACTGGGATTTGATCAAAGCCACCTTCTTATCCGAGCCTGCTGAAGGCACTATTATTGTCATCACAAATGAAGCAAAAGTTGCAGCGCATTGTGTGGAAAATAATGAAAACCGAGTGCTCAACGTCAGACGTCTCGAAGCTGATGATGCGGTCTTGGAAAAGGTGTGTTTTTTACTCATAAGCATTGATCAGTCTTGCTAATCTCCATTCCTTTATGCATATAAAAATAAAAATATTCGCCATCAAAATCTCTAAATCTGGTTTCGCAAAAAAAAAGGTGTCTAAATCAGTACCTCCAACATTATTTTTTTTTGAACGAACAACACTCGACGAGTGCGTTTCTATTGATATAGCAGAAAAAATACAAGATTATGTCCCTGGGAGGCCATAATCAGGAAAAAAGAAAAACGTCACGGTAACAACACCGGCGGGTTGGATTAGGACCTCAACACACGCCAAACTCAACTCGACTCAACTCAGCCTGGTCGGATTGGGACGTCGACACAAGCCACACCACATGTCTCAAACGAGACAACTCAGTCCGATCGGATTGGGACATCGACTCAGACAATATACAAGGCAACGGAGGCAGAAAAGAAGCATAGCCATGGCAGCTAACAACCTTTCTCATCTTCTGAAGTCACCGTCGAGCCATGGCCCCAAGTCGATAGGGAAACGAAAGGAATGGACAGCACTGCACCGAGAAGACCACCGCCATGCGGGGCCTGTCGCCGAAGTGCCGTTGCAACATCGTACGTCAACTGGCAGGGTGGAATCACCGAACACGGACCGCACGCAGGCCGCCTCGCAGACGCCGCCATAAAAACACAACATGCGGGGGCCTCGCCACATCCGCCGTTGGACTCCTCCTCGCTCTAGTCACCTCGCCGAAGACACCGCACGCGGGGGCCTCACCACTTCCGCCACAGTACTCCGAGTCGCGGATTCATTTATAATGTCGCCACCAAGATGAAGAACAATGATGCCCCGCTTCCACGATCTCCGTTGACAGCCGAACCACACCCTCCGGATGACAACATCTCGTTGCGAAGCCCGCGTACTAGCCACCGCCACCATGGTAGCAAACTAAGTTGTCGCTAGCGCCGTCTTCCGACGATGTACCACACCGAAGTCGCCGAGCAAAGCTGAACGACCCGCCGTAGTCCGCTGCAAGCCAAGTTGTCCTATGACGTTGGTGCCGCAAGCGCCGTCCTTCGACGCAGTCCCACGCCGCACTGACGATTGTCAGGCAATGCCAGCCGCCGCGGTCCGCTGCAAGCAGCCCAAAACCAACGCTCATACGACAACCCCTGACCTCCAACATGATTTTGGTCGCCACCGCTGAATTCAACAACCCCCTTCGAGCTTGCCCCTTGCATCGAGCTGCCCCGCCAAGCCACCGTTAAGGCATCCACCGGCTAGCCAAGATGGGTCTCCACCAACGACACCTCCAAGAAGGTAACAACGCCAATGGCGCTGCCGTCGCTTGTCCCACGAGTGGACAGGGTTTTCACCCAGAGAAACTATGCCGCAGGGACAGGCTCAAGATGATGCCCACAATAGGGGAACGACGCCCTCGGGCACGTCGTCATCGCCGCCGGCAGGCTTCCGCCCTGAGAATCCCGTCCCGGCTACGTGCCCACATCCCGGCAAAGCACAGTAGCATTCCCGGGGCTGGCATTGCCGCCGTGCCTCCCTGCGCCGCGGCCATCTCGCATCATCACGCTGCCTCCTCACAACCTCCCTCCACTGCCATTGAGCAGGCCCGCGGCGCAGGCCGCCGCCAGCCGCACCTCCATGGCACCGTCGAGGAGGCCACGTGCATGCCACCCCCGGCCACAGCACTACGCCACTGCGCAGGTCCATGCCCGGCAGCACGCCGCCGTGCGCGGCCGCAGCCCGCTTTGCAAGCCTCTTGCCGCCGCCGCTCCACCACGCGCGCCCGCGGTGCACCTCACCGGCCGTGTGCTCTGACGTGGGCTGCCGCTAGACAACCGCGTCGACGCCGTGCACCCACACGCCGCTGCCCCGCCGCGACATGCCGCGAGAGCGGGGCTCCCGCCAGGCAATGCGACGCCGCCCGACGCATCGAGGCCCGACGCATCGAGGCCCGCCAAGCACAGGACGCACATGCCGGCCCTGCACCGCACACTCCGTCGTCGTCGCAAGCGTCCTCCACAGCTGTAGCAGCCGCCAGATCCGGGCACAGGAGGCCTAGATCAGGTCAAGGCGGTGCCAGATCTGCAGACGCCTCGGCAGTAGCCTTCGCCGGAGCCGCCGGCCATCAGCACCACACGGCCTGCCTCCAACACGCGACGTGGATGAAAAAAGAAGGCGGAAGCTCCCCGCCGCCGCCGTCCTTGCCCACGAGCGGGCTTCTGCCGGGGAGCTCTGGCGGCGGCGAGGCAGGAGGGAGCGAGAGGCGGGCTGGCGGCGCTAGGGTTGGTGAGCCGCCCGTGCCGCCCCAGGCCGGAGCGACGCGGGGGCGTGCCAGTGAGTTCTGAAAGTAACAGCTAACAGATACACTGTCAAGTTCAATGGTTATCTCTGTATATATGCAATCTAATTTACTCAGCCTTTGTAGAAAACCCTTAACAGATAGCATTTATGGACATAAAAAACTGCTTTATTTCATAACCCGCACCTATTACCATAGTGTATACTGCATAAGTAGATCTACAACATTCCATGGGTGTACCAAATATACCAAAGATATTGGGTGTAGAGAAATACAGTCTAAGTTTTGAGCGATCATAGCGACAAACTTCTTTTTAGATAAAGGAATATTGTAATATTTTGGCCACTATATATCACAGTGTGAAATATCTGGCTTTTTAAAAAAAAGAACCGTGTATGAAAGAAAAAATGATGAATTAAATAAACAACTTATTATAAACAAAGCATATTACTAAACTGCCACCTTTTTTTTTTGAAGATCTCCATAGCCATGGACTCCAAAACTCGACAAGCTTTATTGGCTCACTTCTCTTTCCATCTTCTCTTACCACCACATCAACCGAAAATCTAACATCTCGCCACGTGTTAGAAACACCCTTACGAAATCAAAGCTCCTCCCTCATATCCTTTTTCGAAAGGGGAGATTTTATTAATTTCAATTAGAATTACATCAAGGTGATACAACAAGGCTTGAAAATTTTCGACGGCACATAACCTTATACAAAAAAAAAGGGAGAAAATAGGCACTCTAATAATTATCAATCCGTAGACTGGATCACCACCTATGTGCCTGGGTAAAAAACTCCTTGACCGTTTATGCCAATTGCTGAGATGCCGCTGCAACTAAACCCTGTGTCGATGTTGTTGAACTAATTGCATTACTTTCTCTAAGAAAGAAACTTATTGCAAGAATTGGCTAATTGCAAAATTTCCCCCAAAAACATTGCTTAAAATGGTAATCCTGACAATGAAACCTTGAATTTGCTGTCGGTGATGAATTCAACTGAACACTTTAATTTAACATTTTTGGAGCTTAATAGTACTCGAATTAGCATGATCTACGAATTGAATATCTATTTATGTCATAATTTGTTTTATTTGTCAATTTTAGATAATTTGGGAAGGTAAGGAATTAACTCGTGAAGAGATGAAACTACCACAATGTATCGTCGCCAGGTGTGGCGGGCTGCCCAAAGTAATAGCTGCCATAGGTGAAGTTTGCAGCTCAGACAAAACGGTGTTGAAGTCTCTGAGTGACAACTGTATGGGCACATTGGAGACGGAACCAAGATTCCATAGTCTAAGGACCCTGTTTTCTTGGATGCAGTCCTACTTTGATGCTTGCCCAGATTCAATCAAGCCATGTATCTACTATCTGTCAATCTTTTCTGCGGGCAAGGACATTAGGCGGCGGCGCTTGCTGCGGCGGTGGATTGCAGAGGGTTACTGCAGGGACACTTACGGTGGTACTTCTGAGGAGAATGGGGAAAAATTCCTCTCTCAGCTCGTCAACTTGAGCATAATCCAGCAGCAGTCAACGAGCAAGGTGTTATGTCAAATCAATGGTTTCTTCCATGAATACATTATCTCACGGCCAATGGAAGATAACCTTGTCTTTGCACTGGAGGGATCTTGCAGCCTAAACTCGCAACGCACGGGACAACACCTCACCATAAGGAGCAACTGGGACAGAGACAAGACTGTATTTGGGAGCATAGATTTTTCACGGCTGCGGTCCTTAACTGTTTTCGGGAAGTGGATGTCATTCTTCATCTCTAGCAATATCAATATGAGACTTCTTCGGGTGCTAGATCTTGAGGATGCATTAGGTGTAGCTAATGGTGACCTTGAGCAGATTGGGAAGCTATTGCCTCGACTAAAGTTTCTCTCCCTACGAGGATGTTCAGAGGTTACTTGTCTGCCGATTTCAATGGGTGGTCTGAGGCAACTGCAGACTCTCGATATCAGAGACACATCCATAGTAAAGTTGCCACTATTTATCACAAAGCTACAGAAGCTACAGTACATTCGTGCTGGCAAAAGTGAAGTATGGGATTGGGATAAAGGCGATGTCCTACCAACAGATAGTGAGGATAGGGCATCATCATCAGCACAAGTCACAAACTTACCAGCAACAAAAGCAACAGCAACAGAAGGGGGTACCGATAGCAAAGCCCTGGTCCTACCACCATCAGCGGGCTCATCAGTGTCATGCAGAAGGCCAAGTGCTAGGGTATCCAGCTTGCTGTCCAAGTTGTGCAGAGGTGGGCTTGATAATGGCGGAGTAGAGATCGGAAAGCTAAGCGCCTTGCATACCTTCGGTGTTGTCAATGTGAATGGTTCGCGTGGGAAGTCCATCTTCGAGGAGCTCAAGAAGCTTACCCAATTGCGCAAGCTCGGCGTGTCCGGCATCAACAAGGGAAACATCAAGGACTTTTGTTGTGCCATCTATGGTCATGCTCATCTCAAATCTTTATCAGTGGAACTCGAGAAGGATGATAACTTGGATGGTTTGGATGACATCCCCCAGCCACCGAAGACCCTAAATAGCCTTAAGCTGTACGGGCATGTACAAAAATTGCTAGTTTGGGTCGAGCAGCTTGACAATCTGAAAAAATTCAAGCTTGATCTGACTATAGTGAAGCCAGAGGAGTTGCAACAGCTTCGCTTCTCAAAGCCATATGGCCTGCCCTTGCATCATCTTCGTATCAGACCAATTCAAGATGGTGAACTCCATATTGGCGATTTCTCCGCCCCGGTCGTCGAGATTCAATGCAGCTCCGTGTTACGTACAACATTTACTATGAACACATCTCCTACAAAAATTGAGGTGCTCAAGGTTCACTGCTCCAGGGGGGCGTCTTTTCAGATTTCTAATCTAGGCAGGTTGAGCAGGAATTTCAATGAAGTGTGGCTGAAGGGACACAGCGACGCACTCAAACAGGACATTCAGCGGCAAATTGACGAGTTGCGCGTAAGGTTGCATGAGAGACCTGTCTTGAAGCTGGCATGAGCACGCTTTTCCTGATTCGCTGTTTCCTTTCTCGGTACATGATAATAATTAAATATATGATAATAATTAAAGTTTTAATATGATGAGTTGTAGATTCACTTTAAGGTATGAAAGAAGAACTAGAAGTAGCTGAAATTATTGTGTAGGAACAGGCTATGTGAATATGTGATTTTTTTCCGCCTCGTACACTTGCTAAGTGCTATGTGTCTCCCAAACCAATATATATTATAACACTCATGCAAAGTATCAAGAGCATTCATTTGATTTCTGGTATGCAACTATGCATACAACAACAAATTAGGTGGCACAAGCATAAAAGAATGGGCGTAGATTTACCTCCTTGTTCTGTTCTCTACATGACTAAAAAATCCATTAAACACATCAAAGTTCACATTCAGGATCAACCACTCTCCAAGTAGAACTGCAAGAGGTTCTCGGGGGCTTGGGCTCCCTCGAAGGCTGGTCCTAAAATTGCCTTTAAGAATCATCACACCACTTGCGTCTCTGTCCACACCATGGCCGTGTTTGGATCCAAAGGCTAGAACTATTTGGGTTAGAGCTATTTAGCTCAAGCAAATAGCCCTCCAATAAAATAGCTATTGACATGTTTGGATCCAAGGACTATTTTGAGCTATTTGTACCTTCACAATCATTTGTATCCAACTAACCCCTCTTCCTGCCAGATCCTACCCTGCTTTGCTACGCCGTGGCCTTCCGTGTGGCTGATGTGCTCTGCCCAACCCTCCTGTGCTATGCTGTTGTACGCATGTCCTGCACGTAACGTGAGTGATATCTCCGTAATGTGAACATTCAGCATGTATTGTTTTGCAGAGCGTATCATTCCAAATGCATTATTAAGTGAAATGCACGAATGCAAAAATGAAATCCGATTCACACGCGCATATATTAATCGAGCATGTGTACATATTATTTAAACATATTAAATTTGTCCATACACATTGTCTCACTCGGAATATACAAGTGATGTTCTCCCACAAACATACAAGTCCTTCATGAAACCAATGTAAATAATATTACAAGCCATGAAACAAATTATATGCCAATTCATCACGGAAACCATTCATGTTGCTATCTTCAACAAGAGATTCATCTTCCGGCCATTCAGATTCATATTGTGTTGGCATTGGTGTATAATTTGCATTGGCATCACACTTAGCAAACTCCCTATCCGCAATTCTGCTCTCCCGAATGAAATTATGTAGAGTCATGCAAGCAACAATTATTCTAGTTTGTTTATTTTTTTGGAAATTTTGGCATCTTCAATAAAATCCTCAATTTCATCTTCAATACTCCAAAAGACCTCTCTACGACATTCCTAACTCTTGAATGTGGATGGTTAAAGGTTTCTTTCATACCTTGAGGCAGAGGACCGTTTTGCCATTGCTCCACATGGTACCACGTACATCTATATGGTGAAAGATAGCCCGGCGGTTTGGGTACCCCGCATCAACCACATCATACTTTCCTACATATTCAGGTACACAATGAGACACATGGTTCAATTGTGGAAATGACACAAAGAATTGTAAGCCATTTGCATTTGTTTACCTAGTGGTGGATGTGGAAATTTGTGAACATGAGTTGTCATTGCATCTTTGAACACTCTCATGTCATGTGCTGAACCAAGCCATTCCGACAGCACAAAGGTAAATCTCATATCAAAATCACAAAATGCAAGCATATTCTGTGTGGTTTCGTTGTGCCTGTTCAAGTATTGAATCCTCTTGCTCTTTGGCACCACAACCTTGACATGAGTCCCATATATTGCTCCTATGCAATTGTTGAAATGTGGCAAAAAAATCTGGACTTTCTAGGTTAGAGTGCACCTCAGAAAATTCCGAGTCCTTTGGTTTAATTATGTCAGGTGCTAATCTAAGAACACAAGTCAGAAACTGTATCAAATGTCTGACTTACTGTCTCCAAAGATCTAACAATATGGTCCTCTGCTTGTCTAACTGACTGTAGTGCTCCTACAACCCATAAAAACATAGTAAGAGCCTCTACAGATGACATCTTTGTTGTTGACTGTAAACCATATGACTCCACCAAAGTATTATGCAGCCTATTAAATCATGGTCTCTCAACTCCATCTTGTACCAAGAACTATCTCGCGTTAAAGTCCTTTGGACCCATTCCAAACCACTTTCTCGGGCAAATAGTGATCTAGGTGGCAGTTTGACAAAGATGTTATCAGAGTACATACCCAAGATAGAGACCAATTGCACAACAAAATCTGTAGCCATCTTCAAATTCTTGCGGCACATAGAGATAACCTCATCTTCGCTTGATGATGTGCTTCCTCCGTCAGCTTCTTCGACATGCATCTGTTCATTGGCCTCATCCTGATTAAACACAAATAGGAAACAGTCGGAACTTAGAACAATTGGTCCAATGGAGAAACACACACATACAAGGTGAGAATAATATTAACATCACACAGAACAGTGAGATAGCTAGCATAATAATTAGAAGATTCTGCACATGACACACACATGAAAGGTCCAACACATCACAGACAGCACAAACATATAGTTGTCCAACACATGACACACATAATAGATTCATTGTACCATCCTAACTACTCCAAACCCTGTTCCCTGCACCATCTCTTGAAGTAACTAAGCCTAAACTCAGGTGTCAAGTTGCCATAAAAGAACTCCCTTTGGAAGGGGTCTTGGAACATCTTGGCCATTGCAAAGGCAGCCTCGCTTGTTTGCTCAACACCACAATCAAAAGCTAGCTGTTGACACCTCCTCACTGAAAAGGCATCCTTGTCACCATGGATTTTAAAGCGGTAAGGCGAGGTGAGGCGATGCGCCACCGCTCGGACGCCTAGGCGATAAGGCAGTGAGGCGAGGCGACGCCTTATTTACCTCTAAAACACATACATTTACCTGTAAAAGAAAAGAAAAAATAGAGGATCACTGGGCCTAGAGGTGCAAAACAGCCCCATCAAGTCAACCCAACCCAATTGAACCCATCCCTCACCCCCTCACGCGCTCCACCTTATCACCAACCCTACCGGCCGCCCATCCCCCATCCCGCCGCCTCTGCATCTCCTCAGATCCCGCCGCCTCTGCATCTCCTCCTCCGACCGCATCGCCGCCGCTGCCTGCCCGCCGCCTCCTCCTCCTCCTCAGTCGCTGCCGCTACCCTCCTCCGCCTCCACCTCCTCCGTCACCGTCCACCCCTGCCTCCTCCGTCGCCCGCCTCTGCCTCCTCTGCCGCCCGCCTCTGCCTCCGCCTGATGCAAGACCAGAGGAGGAGGAGGAGGAGGAGGGGAGGAGGAGGAAGGACAGGAGGCGGCGGCGCAGCTCCGTCCCCTGGTGGGGCGGCACTGGAACGCTGGCCAAGGCGAGGAATGGTAAGGCGACGGCGATGCCCAGCTTTTTTTCCGCTCGGACGCCTAGGCGACGCCTTAAAAACCATGCTTGTCACTAGCACGTTTCTTCATTTCCTGACTGTTGATTTGCGCGGCCTGCTTGAAGGTAATGGACATGTCCCTCACATAACGAACCATTGGGCTTTTGCTCTTCTTGACTGGACTTTCACCAGTGCTGGTAGTACTGGCAATTGACCTCTTGCCACTGCTCTTTTGGCTACTACTAGTACTTCTTGGTGTTTCCTGAAAGTCCTCTTCTTCATATGCTTCTTTGGACCATGCATCCTCAGCACCTTCTTGGGCAGCACCATAATCATCTCCAGGCACAAAGGCACCACCTCCATCAATGGTACTGGAACTGAACGTTTGTTCTAGCAGATCCAAGTTTCCTGGAGGACCCATCTCAACTTCTTCAGCCATGGTTTGTTATGTACAAATGCACAGGCACAGATAAGTTAGTTTGATTCAAATATGGCAGTGTCAATCAAATATGTATGAAAGTACTAAGACAAAATACAATTTTAGGCAATTAGGCAAGTAGCCAACACAGAAATCTACTGCAAAGACATGGTTAGGAGTGGATGGCATTCCCTGGCAAAAGTGTAAAATCCTCCAAAATACTGCATTCAGAAATGCTTGTGGGAGCTACCCGACATATTTCTCTTTGTTAAATTAAGCTCTCAGGTCACTACATAAAACTAAGCATAATATGATGTGTAACTTATAGGCATGTTGAAGTTGGCGTGTTGTTTTTTTTATGTTGCTCGGTTGAATTCAGAGAGTGGAGCCAATTTTCAAAAGAAAGGCTCAGAAAGTTCAGAAAGTAGACTGCAACCGACAGTCGACAGAGCAAAATACTGCATTTTCTTTACATGGTTCATTCAGACTTCAGAGAGCTGTGCATCTTTTTTTAATAAAAAAGAGGGAAAAAGGCCATTAGAAGGACAGTAGTACTAGCAAACTAGTGAACAACACAGGAAGAAAGAATTGATGTTCAAGAAGCTCATCATGCCAAGGCCAATTGGTCAAGATGATGTTCAGGAAGCAAGGATGGAATTTACCTCTGTGTGCGTACGCCAGAAATCTGAATCAGCATCAATGCTTCCATCTGGCTTCCTCCCTAAACCAGTGTGTACTTGTAAATAGCGCCAAAAAGAGTAAGTGCCTCTAAGTATGCCAATTTGATTTTTTAGCTGCCCACGACCATGCTTCTTTCCAGTTTTGGCATAAAAACCATTTGGATATAGCCTGGTACCCTTCACCACTTATTTGGTTTCCATTTTAATGGCCTGCTTGCACTTGCTCTAAGCACAATTGCAATAAATAACCATTATTCAGATCATTCCATCATCGGAGGGCCGCCGGAGCTGCCTAAGTCCACGGCCTCCTCTTCGTATCCTTCTTCTTCATCGACGCCGATGTAGTTGCCGCCGGGAGCTCGAGGATGGCCGGCACCCCTTGCTGCACGGCCACCCCGGCCACCACGCGAGCTCGCGCGGCAACGGTTCGACGAGGACGAGCGCGTACAATGCCGACCAGCCGAAGTGACCTTCGCGCGCCCTCATCCGCCGTCGCTTGCACCGGATGACGAGCCTCCACCGTGGGTAGGCCATGGCGGCATGCCGTCGCCGCCTCCACCACTGCCGCCTCCCGCCGATGACGATGCGTCGAATTGAAGTTGGCGACCATGCGATGCAGGCAGAGTCGCCTAGCCATGGCCGAGTGTAAGCATCTAGGCCCTCAAGGTATGTTTCGGTGATTAATGACAACCATTATTGTGACTAATGAGTTTGTGTAGCTTAATAGATAATTATCGCTCATTTGGTCATATGTCAAAAGAGGCCCCTCAATTTCGGTTATTCTAAAAGGCGATCTCGGTTTTCAACTTATATATATGTCAAGGCTAAGGATCTTTCTAGTCCTAAGTGTCACAAGGTTGAGAAGGACACTTAGGTTAGTATAGGTTTTATAGTTTTGTAGTGATCGCACTATTAAGAGGGGTTAAGGCTTAGTAACTTGAGCATGGACATGGTCATTTGAAAATGGATGCACACTATGGTCACTCAGGTTTCTAGAAGTTCAAATAAGTGGTTCTCAAACTATATCTCAAGAATATTTGGATTTCACTCAAGACTCAAATCAGAAAAGACAAAATCAGAAAAATTCTATACACCGGTTCAACCGACGGTCTCAATTTTCTATACGTCGGTTAAACGAAGTCAGCAGAGTCTGGACAAATTCAATACACCGGTTAAACCGACGTGTTTGAATTTAACGTCGGTGCATTGGTCCAGAGTTGGTTTTTCCAGGGAAATTCAAGTTCTATTCACCGGATTAACCGACGCTGTTTGAATCAAGACGTCGGTGCAATTGACCAGTGAGATGGTTTTTCAGAGGAACTTAAAAGTTGTACTCACCGGTTAAACCGACGATAGGTTTGAGTTAACGTCGGTGCAGTTGTCCAGAGACTTGGTTTTTCAATGGTTCAGTGGACAACTACACTCACCGGTTAAACCGATGGAACGTCGGTTAATCTGCCCCAGTTGTAACGGCTAGTTTTCAGAAGAGGCAGTTTACATTCACCGGTTAAACCGACGATGACAATGGGGGGAACGTCGGATTAACCGGCGATACGCAGTTTTCTGGCAGCTTTTCTCCAACGGCTCTATTTGTGTGAGCTGCCTATATATACCCCTCCAATGGGTCATTTCGCCCACTCTTGACACCAGGCAACATCCAAACACTCATACCATAGTCAAGAGCCACCTTGAGCTTCATCATTCACATACTTGTGCTTTCAATCAATCAAGAAGCAAGATTAAGGACTTGAGTAGAGAAAAGCTAGTGTGCATCCGTTCTTGGTGATCGGTTCTTGCTCAAGTGAAGGCCTTAGCTTGTTACTCTTGGTGATTGGCATCACCTAGGCGATCTTGGTGATCGGGGTGTTTCTCGCGGAGCTTGCCAAGGATTGTGGGAGCCCGGAGAAGAAGATTGTACGTGGCTTGAGCTCCACCACGCCGGGATGGTGAACGGAGACTCTTAGTGAGCGCCCAAGTCTCGGTGACATGGGAGGTGACAAGACTCTTAGTGAGTGTCACAACGTGGACTAGGGGTGTGTGCCAACACATCGACACCACGGGAAAAATCCGGTCGTCTCTTGTCCACTCTCTTTATTCAAGCATTTTCTTTCATGCAATTTACTTATGAGCTTGACTTAGAGATCATAACTTAGCTCTACCTTGCTAGGCTTTACTTTGTTTTTATCTCTTTTAGCTTGTGTAGGTAGCTTAGTTATCCGGTTGGTGAATTGGTGCCCTACTAGTATTGCATAGGTTAAGGTTGCTTTACCTTGCTTTAGAATTTGAAAAAGGCCCAATTCACCCCCCCCTCTTGGTCCATCGATCCTTACAATTGGTATCAGAGCCTCGTTGCTCATTTGGATCATTAGGCTTCACCGCCTAGAGCTATGGCCAAGATGGGTGGTTCGCCGCCTCACTTCGAGGGCAAGAACTTTGCCTATTGGAAAGTTCGCATGGCCGCATACCTTGATGCGATTGCCCCCGAAGTGTGGTTGGCCACTAAGACCGGATTCACCGGAACTCCCACCGCCGAGCAATTAAAATGGAATGCAAAGGCTAGAAATGCAATTTTCGAAGCCATTAGTGAGGAAGTCTTTGCTAGAGTAAATGGCATGGACTTAGCAAGTGATATATGGAAAGAGCTAATTGAAATTCATGAAGGCTCCACAAAAGTCCGTGAACAAAAATATCACTTGTTTAGAGCTAAATATGATTCTTTTAAAATGCTTGCTCATGAAAATTGCAATGATATGTATTCCCGCTTGAATGTCATTGTCAAGGACATTAATGCTCTTGAAGTTTCCAAAATTGACAGTGGCTCCATCAACCGCAAGATTCTCATGCTCCTTCCGAAGCCCAAGTACAACATTATCAATGCTATGCTTCAAAAGGAGAATCTTGATACAATGGAAGTGGGAGAGCTTGTGGGCGAAATTCGCGCTCATGAAATGAGTATCCTTGGTATGACAGAAGAGCCAACAACAAGCAAATCAATTGCTCTCAAAACCAAGGTCAACAAGCACCGCAAGCTCAAGATGATCAAGCAAGAATCTAGCTCAAGCAATGAAGAAGAAGATCATCATGAAAGCTCATCCGATAATGAAGAAGATGGGGAACTTGCTCTCATGATGAGAAAGTTCACACGCTTGAGCGACAAGATAAAAAAGAAGGGTTACAACTTTGACCCCAAAAGAAGGATGTTCCGGTATAGGGAAGATGTCAAGTACAAAACATGCTACAATTGTGGGGAAAAAGGACACATCTCTCCCGATTGCCCCAAGCCGGACAAGAGAAAGAAGGATAACAAAGGCAAACATCGCCATGATTCAAGCGATGATGAAGAAGATGAGAAGAAAAACAAGAACAAGAAGCTTGAGAAGAAGAAGAGCCATGACAAAAAGACCAAGCTCTTCCCAAAGAAAAGGGGCAACACCAAGAGAAGCTTCTTGGTGGAAAAGCAAGAGTGGGTGACCGATGTCTCATCAAGTGAAGAATCAAGTGATGAAGAAGACATAGTCACTATCGCTCTCACAAATGAAGAACCATCACTACCTCCACCTCCAATGTGCCTCATGGCCAAAGGTAACTCTAAGGTATGTGAGAGTGAAAATGATAGTGATGATGAGCTTGACCCTAATGAGTTTGCTAATCTCATTAATGAGTATACATCCGTCATCAAGAGGGAAAAGGGCAAAGTCAAGGTTCTTGAGAGCACTCGTGCCAAGTTAGAGCTTGCCCACTCCGATTTGCTTGGCAAGTACAATGACTTGCTCAAAAAGCACAATGAGTCACTTGTACTTGCTAAGCAAGTTGAAGAGAGCCACAAAAAGCTTAAACAAGAGCATAGGGAGTTGGCTCACAAGTATCAAGAACTTGAATTTGCCTATGAAGCAATTGACCCAAGTCTTGAGAACTTTGCTCATGAAACTATTGAGAAGGTCAATGCTTCTACTTCATGTGATGACCTACTCATTAATGCAAATGCTACTACTGCTTTGCCCGAGCTTACACCTTCTAGGGAAAAGGAATTGATGGATCAAGTGGCAAGCCTCAAGAGTAGTGTGGAGAAGCTCTCAAGAGGAGAATACATCCACAAGGAAATTCTCTTCAACAATGCACGTGACTATGGCAAGAGAGGTCTTGGTTCATTTCCGGAGCCAAATCAAGGCACTACTCCTTCTCCGGAGATCAAGATTAGCTTCATCAAGGAAGTTGGATCATATTGCCAACATTGCCAAGTCACCGGGCACCACACTAGGGAGTGCACTTTACCATCACGTCCTCTTCCTAAATTACCCAAGAATTACTCTTCAATGTTTGAAAATAACCATTTTCTCTTGAGTAAAGTGAAGGGCAAGGTGAAGGCCAAATTCATTGGCAAACTCACTAAGGAGTCAAAGAAGAAGCTCCCCAAGCAACTTTGGGTCCCAAAAGCTCTTGTCACACATGTGCAAGGCCCAAAGCTTGTTTGGGTTCCTAAAACTCAAAAGTGAATTCTCATGTGTGTAGGTGAACTACAAAGCCGGTGGAAAACATTGGGTACTTGATAGCGGTTGCTCTCAACACATGACCGGCAATGATAGCATGTTCACCTCCCTTGAAGACCCCGGCGATCATGAACACGTCACCTATGGTGATAACTCAAGGGGAAAAGTTTTAGGTTTGGGTAGAATAGCAATTTCTAAAGATTTATCTATTTCTAATGTTTTGTTTGTAGAAGCACTTAGTTTTAATCTTATTTCAATTGCTCAATTGTGTGATCTTGGACTAACGTGTGCCTTTGACAAGAATGGTGTTGTAGTAACTCATGAAAAAGACAAGTCATTGGTATTCACGGGGTTTAGGCATGGCAACATTTACTTGGTGGATTTCTCTTCAAAGCAAACAAGCACCATGACATGCCTCTTCACCAAGTCTTCTCTTGGGTGGCTTTGGCATAGAAGAATTGCTCATATTGGCATGAGCAACCTCAAGAAAGCCCACAAGAGAGGGATGATCACCGGCTTGAAGGACGTCACCTTTGACAAGAACAAGCTATGTAAAGCATGTCAAGCCGGGAAGCAAGTTGCAACACATCATCCCATCAAGACGATGTTGTCTACCTCCAAGCCGCTCGAGCTACTTCACATGGATCTCTTTGGTCCAACTACATACAAGAGCATTGGTGGTAACCTCTATTGCCTAGTAATTGTTGATGATTTTTCACGTTACACTTGGGTTATGTTTCTAGGCGATAAGGGTGAAACTCCGGAACTCTTCAAGACATTTGCAAGAAGAGCTCAAAGGGAGTACAACTCCCCAATTGTGAAGATCCGGAGTGACAACGGCACCGAGTTCAAGAACATGAAGATTGAAGAATGGTGCGATGAAGAGGGCATCAAGCATGAGTTTTCCGCCACCTACACGCCTCAACAAAATGGAGTGGTGGAAAGAAAGAACAAGACTCTCATCACCCTAGCTAGAGCAATGTTGGATGATTATGGCACGTCCGAGAAGTTTTGGGCGGAAGCAATCAACACGGCGTGTCATGCATCCAACCGAGTATATCCTCACCGACTCCTCAAGAAAACTCCATATGAGCTCATCACCGGGAAGAAACCAAATATATCATACTTTCGAGTCTTTGGTTGCAAATGCTTCATCTATAAGAAGAAAAGGCTCGGTAAGTTTGAAAGTAGATGTGATGAAGGTTTCTTTCTTGGTTATGCATCAAACTCCAAAGCATATAGAGTATTCAATCAAACCTCCGGGTTAGTTGAAGAAACATGTGATGTGGAGTTTGATGAATCTAATGGCTCCCAAGAGGAGGTTGTTGGCTATGAAAATGTAGGTGATGAGGAGATTGATGAAGCTTTGAAGAAGATGTCCATTGGGGATATCAAGCCGGAAGAGGTGCATGAAGACAATGATCAAGGGGGAGGATCTTCCTCATCTACACCAAGCACCTCCACGGCGCCCCAAATGGATGAAGATCAAGAAAAAGATGATACACAACCTCAAGAAGATGTGCCAACGCCAACACCCCAAGTCCAAGAACAAGAAGAGCAAAACGTTCCACCACAAGCACAAGTCACCCATGATCCACCCCAACAAGCATCCACGCAAGTACCGCTAGTGAAGCATGGTCGCATCTCCAAGGATCATCCAATTGGTCAAATCATTGGTAGTCCATCAAAGGGAGTAAGAACTCGCTCTAAACATGCTTCATTTTGCGAATATCACTCGTTTGTTTCTTGTATTGAACCCACTAGCATAGAGGAAGCGCTTGAGGACTCGGATTGGGTGATGGCCATGCAAGAAGAATTGAACAACTTCACCCGCAATGAAGTTTGGGTTCTCGAAGCTCCTCCAAAAGACAAGAACATCATCGGCACCAAGTGGGTCTTTCGGAACAAGCAAGATGAACATGGGGTGGTGGTACGCAACAAAGCAAGACTTGTGGCAAAAGGGTTTTCTCAAGTCGAAGGTTTGGATTTTGGTGAAACTTTTGCTCCGGTTGCAAGACTTGAAGCTATCCGCATCCTTCTTGCTTACTCTTCACATCATAACATTAAGTTGTATCAAATGGATGTGAAAAGTGCATTCTTAAATGGTGTTATTAACGAACTTGTTTATGTTGAGCAACCTCCCGGGTTTGAAGATCCGAGGAATCCTAACCATGTTTATAGGTTGCACAAGGCACTCTATGGGCTCAAACAAGCTCCAAGGGCTTGGTATGAGAGGCTTCGTGACTTCCTAATCATGCAAGGCTTCAAGATCGGGAGGGTGGACACCACGTTGTTCACAAAAGACGTCAACGGGGATCTTTTTATTTGTCAAATTTATGTTGACGATATTATCTTTGGCTCAACTAATGATTTGCTAAGCCATGAGTTTGCTACCATGATGTCTAGGGAATTCGAGATGTCCATGATTGGCGAATTGACCTTCTTCCTTGGTTTTCAAGTCAAACAAATGAAGGAAGGGACATTCATCCATCAAGAAAAGTATACCAAAGATATCTTGAAGAAGTTCAAGATGGATGAGTGCAAGCCAATCAAGACACCCATGGCAACAAATGGGCATCTCGACTTGGATGTGGACGGTAAACCGATTGATCAATCCCTCTATCGTTCTATGATAGGGTCTTTGCTTTACCTTACCGCATCTAGGCCCGATATAATGTTTAGTGTGTGCTTGTGTGCCCGCTTTCAAGCTAACCCAAAGGAGTCACACCTTTCGGCTGTGAATAGGATCCTTCGGTATCTCAAGCACACTCCTAGCATAGGCTTGTGGTACCCCAAAGGCGCTAGTTTAGATCTCTTGGGATACTCGGATTCGGATTTTGCCGGAAGCCGTGTGGATCGCAAGAGTACCTCCGGGGGTTGCCACTTGCTTGGGCGTTCTCTAGTTTCTTGGTCGAGTAAGAAGCAAAATTCCGTGGCTTTGTCCACCGCGGAAGCGGAATATATAGCGGCCGGTGCATGTTGTGCCCAAATCCTATATATGAAGCAAACCCTTTTGGACTTTGGTGTGAAACTAGATAGGATCCCACTCCTTTGTGACAATGAAAGTGCCGTAAAAATTGCCAAGAATCCAGTTCAACACTCTCGCACAAAGCACATTGATATTCGCCATCACTTCTTGCGTGATCACGAAGCCAAGGGGGACATTTCCCTTCAAGGTGTGAGATCCGAGGAGCAATTGGCGGATATATTCACAAAACCTTTAGACGAGAGTACCTTTGTTAGGCTAAGAAATGAGCTCAATGTGTTAGATGCGGCAAACGTCATGTAAGTTGCCATGTCATATAGAAAAATGCATACATATAGGACACTTGTCTAACCATGGTAAGATAGTGATGAGCAAGGGTTTAGCTAGAGGTGGTGGTCCACTTGTTTTTCCTCTAGGCTTGTAGAAAGGCTCATCATGAAGAAGCTTCCCGTGGGTTCAAACTTGACAAGTAGATCTTAATTTATTGTTATGCATTTCTTGTCATCTAGATGTGCACTTCATGTTTACTATACTTTCGCATGTGGTTGTAGTTTGCATCATCATTGCATGCGTAAGGGTCACAAAGGAGATCACTTGATGAAAATGAGACTTGTTTTCATATACAAGATCTTAATTCATGAAAAGTGAAAAGAGCAAAGTGTTAGGTGCGTTATTGCCTAGTGAGCAATGTCATGATGAGTTTGAAGCTTTCTATCTTCAATATTCCTATGACATGGCTCATACATTTTATTTGGCGTTTTGTCTCTCTTGCGGCTTTTCCTTGTGTTTGAAAAGAAATTTATTTAAGCAAGTGTGCTATCCTATTTATTTTGAGGGGTAAAGTCGCCTATGCAAGTCCATTGACTTGAGTTTATTTGAATTTTATAAGTTTATTGGACTTAGCATAGAAGAGTGAGCTGAGTGTGGGGTTTTTGGCTTCACCGGTTAAACCGACGTTCAATGGAGCATCATCATCGGTTTAACCGGCGTTACTAAGTTTTGTCTCAGCTCAGTCAAGTTTCAGGCGTTCAACCGGCGTATACAAAAGTCAGACCATCGGATCAACCGGTGATAGTAAATGCAAATCAGACCTAGCAATCAACCGATGTTTTGATTTATCAACCGACGAGTATACTCTTGACATCATCGGTTCAACCGGCGTTCAGTTTCAGATCTGCAGAAGCCTCGGGTGAACTACACCGACGCAATCAACCGGTGATCAAAACCTAGGCGTCGGATCGACCGGCGTTAAGAAAAATCGTGGGCCCGCCTGTCATATATGTCTCTTGCCCGCGCTGCCGGCCTCTGTTTCGCCCGACTCCTTCACGCCGCCGCCGCTCGACTCGCTCCTCTCGCGCCGCCGCCTTCCCTCCGCGCCGCCACCACTCGCCGCCGCTCGCCTGCACGTCGAGTCGCCGCCGCCGCGCCCTCGCGCTCGCCCAGCGCCGCCCGTGCGCACCGGCGCCGCCCGCGCAAACGCTCTGCGCCGCCGCCTGCGCGCGTAGCCGCCGCCGCCGCCATCACGCCAGCCGCGCGCGCCTCCGTGCTCCAAGCGCCGCCGTGCTCCACGCCGCAGCCGCAGCACCACGCCGCAGCCGCAGCCCCACGCCGCAGCCGCAGTTCCACGCCGCAGCAGCACCCGATCAGCGCTCACCAGGTGCTCGACAATTTGCTTGTTCGAGATGGGTCGCGAGAAGAGAAAGGGAAAGGAGGTCGTGGTCGAGAAGCCCGCTCGCAAGCGGACTCGTGCAGAGAAGGAGGCCGAGAAGGCCGAGATGGTGGCCAAGGCCGCCGAGGAGCAGGCATCAGGCCGCGCTCGTCCGTTCCAGATCAGGGAGGACCCCAGAGGCAGAGGCAGAGGCAGAGGCAGGGGCATGGGCAGAGTGAGAGGTGCCAGGGCCACCAGAGCCGCAGCAGCAGCAGCAGAGTCAGGTCAGTCAGATACAGCTGCAGATTCAGATTCAGAGGCAGAGCAGTCCGAGCAGTCTCAGGGGCAGAGCACACAGGAGTCACCGACTCTACGACGGTCTGGCCGCACTCGGCAGACATCCCCAGCAGCAGAGACTTCACCAGCGACCGAGCGTCGCACTGGACCGAGGACGCGAGGAGGTCACCAGCCACAGGAGCCTCGCAGGTCCACAGCTGCAGTAGCAGCAGCTCGTAGAGCCGAGGCCCTAGAGGCCGAGCGCGCAGTGTTCTGTATGGACACTGTTGTGCGTCTGGAGCCAGGTGTGCTGCTCCAGAACTTGACCCGAGCCAATGCGGCCAAGGTCAAGAGACTCAGGTGGAGTGTTGACGAGGAGGTCTGGTTCCCGGTGACCCGAGACAGCAGAGTCGACAGGAGGTTCTGGACTTTGCTACAGGCCAGTTTCTACGAGACCTACCAGAGGCGGGGCCACCGGATCTTTCAGCACAGGGTTCTTGACTGGGTCTCACTGAGGACAGCCGCAGGGGGAGCAGATGTGAGAGCACACTTTGCTCATTTCAGAGGTCTGCCTAGACTGCTAGAGATGGAGCAGAACCGTTATATCGAGGACTGGGTCAGAGTGTTCTACGCTACAGCTTGGATAGCCCCCGAGCGCAGAGCTGTACACTTCATGTTTGGAGGGCAGGACTTTGGTTTGTCGAGGGCGACCATTGCTGGTATTCTTGGAGTTGACCTGGTCGACGTCTCGCTGCACGAGAGGGTTTACGGGGACTCAGATCCACCCCGCAGGGCGATGGTTGGCGGGATTGCTCCTTCTCACGAGGCGATCACTCAGTGTTTCCGCCAGCCGTTCCAAGCCTCTTACGCCAGAGTGCCGAGCTTGCTGACCCCAGAGGCTTACGCTGTTCACATGGCACTCCGGAGGACTCTGTTACCGAGGAGTGGCTACCCAGAGGGGTTTACGGGACTGCAGCAGCTCCTGCTTCTACACATCCTCACTCACGAGCCGTTTGACATAGTTGACTTTATTCTGGCTGAGATAGAGGATGTGATCACAGACGGGATGGGTGTGGTGCGACAGTTTCCCTATGCGCACTGGATCAGTTACATATGCTCTATGATAGTGCCAGCAGAGTCACCCATCAGTGCTCCTTACCGTCACGACGAGGCTCCCAGGTTCCCTGTCTACCGACCCACAGCTCCACAGGACAGGAGGAGGGGCAGACACGCAGATAGAGCAGCGATGGCTCGACTGTCACCGGAGGTTCAGGCACGAGTGGCAGAGGAGGATGAGGCACTCCTAGCAGCAGAGGCACAGCTTCCCGGGGGAGATGATGAGATTCACTGGTCTGAGCTTGAGTCAGACTCCTCCGACGACGTTGAGTACTTTCCTTCAGCTGCCCCAGCCAGTCACGATCACGAGGCAGGAGGTTCAGGACAGCCAGCACCTCCGACTTCAGCAGCTGCTACAGTCTCTGAGTCTCAGGTGACTCAGCCGTCCGAGCTCACTTCACTACTACAGCAGCTCGTGACCCAGCAGAGAGAGGACAGGCTTGCTCAGGAGGAGGCCAGGAGAGCCCATGAGGCCCAGATTGCTGCTATACAGAGAGAGGCCGCCCGAGAGCGGGCTGCGACCGAGGAGCGTTTTGTCAGGCTTATCGACAGAGTTTCACAGAGGACAGACGCTCAGTTTCAGCAGATGCAGCAGGGGATGATGGCGATGTTCGGGATGATCTCACAGCTTTACTCTCACACCGGACTCGCCCCGCAGCAGCCAGGACAGTCAGGCCTTCAGGGTGTTGGAGCACCTCAGCTTGCCGTCACACCAGCTCCTCCTCCTCCAGCTCCTACTGCAGCTCCAGCTACCTCAGCGACACCGGAGACCACGTTCTCGATGTCAGCACTCTTTGGGTCTGCCGGTCGTCCGCTCTTTTCACCACTGCCGGCGACCACACTCTTTCAGGACTCACCGCCAGCGGTTCAGTCGGTCGCCCTCCCCTCCTCACTTCAGGCAGCACCTTCAGGGGGAGGAGCAGTAGAGGAGTCCCTGCTTCCACAGTCGACGCAGCCGGCAGCCTCAGCAGTCACCTCTTCAGATATTGATACTTCTTCTGCTGACCCGGTTACGACTTCTACGGATCCTCTACCAGGCAGTGCCAGCACGAGAGCCTCCACGACAGTCACCCCCCCAGTGAGCTCAGACCCAGACCAGCAGCTTCCGTCTGTCACCGAGGGTGAGAGTTCTCCGTCCGACGACGACGACCCGGACCGCTTCGTCGCCGTACCACGACAGCACGACCCGTAGCTCGCCTTTTTGTGCTTTGATGCCAAAGGGGGAGAGGTGTTAGGGGGAGCACCAGAGTTAGGGGGAGGGCAGAGCTAGAGAGAGCCAGAGTTATCAGGACTTTGATTCTTTGTATCTCATTTGGTGTTAATTCATGGATATGTACATTTGTCGCTTGAGTATGCCGTTCTTTGAGACATATCTATGGATTTCGTTTGAGCCGTTGAGCTCTTTGGTCCTGCTTTCGAGTTTGCTTGTGTTTATCCTGCTTTATCTTTCTCGCTCTCTCGTTATTTATGTTTGTGTTGTCATCAATCACCAAAAAGGGGGAGATTGTAAGCATCTAGGCCCTCAAGGTATGTTTCGGTGATTAATGACAACCATTATTGTGACTAATGAGTTTGTGTAGCTTAATAGATCATTATCGCTCATTTGGTCATATGTCAAAAGAGGCCCCTCAATTTCGGTTATTCTAAAAGGCGATCTCGGTTTTCAACTTATATATATGTCAAGGCTAAGGATCTTTCTAGTCCTAAGTGTCACAAGGTTGAGAAGGACACTTAGGTTAGTATAGGTTTTATAGTTTTGTAGTGATCGCACTATTAAGAGGGGTTAAGGCTTAGTAACTTGAGCATGGACATGGTCATTTGAAAATGGATGCACACTATGGTCACTCAGGTTTCTAGAAGTTCAAATAAGTGGTTCTCAAACTATATCTCAAGAATATTTGGATTTCACTCAAGACTCAAATCAGAAAAGACAAAATCAGAAAAATTCTATACACCGGTTTAACCGACGGTCTCAATTTTCTATACGTCGGTTAAACGAAGTCAGCAGAGTCTGGACAAATTCAATACACCGGTTAAACCGACGTGTTTGAATTTAACGTCGGTGCATTGGTCCAGAGTTGGTTTTTCCAGGGAAATTCAAGTTCTATTCACCGGATTAACCGACGCTGTTTGAATCAAGACGTCGGTGCAATTGACCAGTGAGATGGTTTTTCAGAGGAACTTAAAAGTTGTACTCACCGGTTAAACCGACGATAGGTTTGAGTTAACGTCGGTGCAGTTGTCCAGAGACTTGGTTTTTCAATGGTTCAGTGGACAACTACACTCACCGGTTAAACCGATGGAACGTCGGTTAATCTGCCCCAGTTGTAACGGCTAGTTTTCAGAAGAGGCAGTTTACATTCACCGGTTAAACCGACGATGACAATGGGGGGAACGTCGGATTAACCGGCGATACGCAGTTTTCTGGCAGCTTTTCTCCAACGGCTCTATTTGTGTGAGCTGCCTATATATACCCCTCCAATGGGTCATTTCGCCCACTCTTGACACCAGGCAACATCCAAACACTCATACCATAGTCAAGAGCCACCTTGAGCTTCATCATTCACATACTTGTGCTTTCAATCAATCAAGAAGCAAGATTAAGGACTTGAGTAGAGAAAAGCTAGTGTGCATCCGTTCTTGGTGATCGGTTCTTGCTCAAGTGAAGGCCTTAACTTGTTACTCTTGGTGATTGGCATCACCTAGGCGATCTTGGTGATCGGGGTGTTTCTCGCGGAGCTTGCCAAGGATTGTGGGAGCCCGGAGAAGAAGATTGTACGTGGCTTGAGCTCCACCACGCCGGGATGGTGAACGGAGACTCTTAGTGAGCGCCCAAGTCTCGGTGACATGGGAGGTGACAAGACTCTTAGTGAGTGTCACAACGTGGACTAGGGGTGTGTGCCAACACATCGACACCACGGGAAAAATCCGGTCGTCTCTTGTCCACTCTCTTTATTCAAGCATTTTCTTTCATGCAATTTACTTATGAGCTTGACTTAGAGATCATAACTTAGCTCTACCTTGCTAGGCTTTACTTTGTTTTTATCTCTTTTAGCTTGTGTAGGTAGCTTAGTTATCCGGTTGGTGAATTGGTGCCCTACTAGTATTGCATAGGTTAAGGTTGCTTTACCTTGCTTTAGAATTTGAAAAAGGCCCAATTCACCCCCCCTCTTGGTCCATCGATCCTTACACCGAGAATGAGGTGAGGCACTCCCAGGGTGCGCGAGGGGGAGGGTAACCGGAGCCATCGTCGAGCCCAGCTCCTTCCTCCCCGTGGCCCTGGAGGAACACGCCGTACGCATGCAGATGGGGGGAAATTCTCGGCCAGCGGCACCTGTGAGTTGAGGTCGAACGAGTCCACGCCGGCACGAGGAGCAGGAGCGTGGCCGGGGCCGGTCGCCGACGTCTGCGACGGCTGCATGTTCGCAGATAAGAAGTCGAAGCCGTCCATGGAGATCCGATCGGGGATGAGGGGCTGCCGCGGTCCGAGCCAGCGACGGCGATGCGGTTCGTGGGGGCGAAGCGGCGCAGGCAGTCCGGATCGGGAGGCGACGGGGCGGCCCGCGTGGGGGGAGGCGACTTTCAGCATGCGTGGGGGGAGGCGACGGGGCGGCACACGCGTGGGGGGAGGCGATGGGGCGACTCACTGCCGGTGGCGGTGGATCGGGAGGGTGCCGGACATTCGCCAGCGGATGGGATCTGCCATGAGAAATTTCGATATTTAACACTCAATCCACACGGCTCACGCAATTTGACACTCAATTCGCATGTCTTTTGAAATATAACCTCATGCACGCGAATTCTTTGGATTCAAGGGTTTTCATCCATTTTTCTGAATTCCTCTGTTTTTTCTCTTCTTTTTCGTTTTAGAACCCCATAAAAAGACGACATTACCCTCACCTTATCCTTTCTCTCCCGTGTGCCTCTGTCCTCCGTCTCTGTTGTCTTCGCTCTGCTCCTTCTCAATCGCCGGCATCCTCTGCCCAGCCTCCCATGTGCATCATGCTCGTTCGCTAGAGGGCAGCCTGCGTAGCAGCTTGCAGCCTTGCACCACATCTCGTGGCCGTCCATCAGCTGGGGCACGCCGTTGTCCGCCCCCCCGCCTAGTGCTGTTGGTTCCAGTCTAGCGCCGCCGCTTCATGTTCCGTGGGCGTCCGTGCAGCTGCGCCGTTGTTGCTGCTGAACGAGCTCTGCGCACTCGCGTTGCTGTGCACCGCAGCAGCCGGTCGTCATACCGGCGGCCGCGCAACTCCGGCCAGGTCTTTGGGAATGCGCGGTCCGCGGCGTCCGACGTGATGGAGAGCTGAGCAGCCGCGGGACAGGCTCTGCTAGCCGCTGTCGACCACCGGCGGGAGCAGTGCGGGCAGGAGCGAGCCGCGCTCCACCGGCCACGAGCGCGAGCGAGCAACCCAAATGTTCACGTCAGTAGCGCAGGTGGCATCTGCGGGGCGGGCTCCGGCGGCTCGGGCGGCAACCGCGGAGGCGGACTCCGGCGGCCGCGCGGGCAGGAGGGAGGCGAGCAGCGCCGGCCACGCTCCACCGACAGAAGCGAGGAGGGAGAAAGAACAAATGCACGGGGAGGGATAAGGCCAGGCCGATTCCTCACGAGACAGGCTAGTGGCAATGTGGTCTTTTCAGGGGGTGTGTAAAATGAGAATGAGAAGAAAAACCAGAGAATTTGAGAAGAATTGATGAAAACCCTTGAATAGAAAGAATTCGCATGTAGAAGGTTATATTTTAAAAGACCTGCGAATTGAGTGTCAAATATCGAAATTTCTCATCTCAGATGCATCGTGAGGGCGAGCTGTTGCAACAGGCAGGCCCGATTGAATGTGGCCGGGGGAGAAAAATAAATTTTCCGGTGGGACTCACTCAAATAGCTCAAATAATTACTCTTTGGGTAGAATAGTTGTTTGAGGTAGACTATTTGTAAATAGCCACAATTAACTCTATGTTTGAGGATTTTGGACCATTTTAAACTATTTTAAACTCAAAATAGCTCTAGTCCTTGGATCCAAACATACCCCATATATTTTAGAGTTAATTGGATATATATGCTATTACGATTATCCGTATCGCTGCGGCGCCCGTAGCTTCATCCGCATCGGTAGCTCCGACCTAAGAGTCGGCATGGTCGGCTGGCGTGCAGGTGTCCCACGACCGAAGGAGTGCTAGCGGCGCCGGCGAACGAAGCAACGGAGCCGTGCGTGCGACCAGCACCACTGCATCCGAGCTCAGCTTTCGCACCACGATCCACAAAGCACCACAGGAAATCGATTTCAGTAGCCCGGAGCTGATGGTGTGGACACAAGCCAGGGCTTCTATCTCCAACTGCACGCCAGGGCCCTCGAAATCGGAATTTTTTTCTTTTTTATATTTTAAAAAATCAAAATTTCAAAAATATAGGTCCGTTTTGAAAAATTTTAAAAATACCCCCCGGTCGCCCTATGGGAGGGCGACAGGCCCTAAATGTAATATTTTTTCTTCAAATTTGCAACGAGGTCCATGGCCGAAAAAAAATGAAAGGGGGGCCTGTCGCCCCCCCAACGGGCGACAGGGGCCTGTCGCCCACCCCAGGGGCGATAGGGTCCCTCCACCTATATAAGCCCTGGCCGCCATTCCCTTGTCATTTGAGCCTAAAAATTCAGGAAAAAAGAGAGGGGTGAGGAGAAGAAAAGCGGCGAAGCTCTGCCGAATTCCGCACTTGTGATCTACCGGTAACTTCCGTATGAATCCGTTGATATTGTATAACAATTTAATTTAATTAGCGGATTAGCTGAATTAGATTTGGTGCTTTATAACACTCGTTTAGTATTACAATTTGAGTACTTTTACAGACTTGTTTTTAAATTAATTATGCATTAGAGTAGAATTATAACAGTACCTTATTGATATTGCAGCATAAGACAATAGAATTATGACAGTACCTATATTTTCACGCATCGATTTGGTATACGATATGTGCATTTTTTAAATCATTGTTCGTCATTTGGCGCACCACACTATAGCGACAATGTCTTCGTCAGGATCAACCTACATTCCGTGGAGCAAGTGTGTAGCCACCGTACCTGAAGGAATTGATGTGCCAATGTGCTTCTGCGGTTCGTTATGCAAGTTCATGCAATCTGAGGTTTAAGGAGATAACTACGGCATGAGATTCTTTATGTGTGAGAACTACGAATCTGATCCACCTAAGCGATACGGCAAAGACCGGGCCAAGATAGCAGGACAACATACACTATTTTTCTTTGTGACCTAACATTGAGTTATGATTCTAACTTTTGTTGGACAAAGTCTTCTCCGCCTCTTTGTGACTTTATGCAGTGGTTCAACACTGTGCAGTCACAGCAGGCAAAGGACTTTATGGAACAACAAGCAAGGTGGGCTGCAGAACGTTGGCGCCGAATGAAGCACGAGGAACACCAAGAGGAGAAGCGCAAGAAAGCGCAAGAAAGAGCAAGAAGAGATCCGCAAGAGGATGGAGGAGGTAGATCGTAAGGCGGCGGCCGAACGTGAAGCTGACAGGGAGTGAAAGCGAGAGAGGGCACGCCGTGCGAAGGAAGCCGGCCCCGAAGCAATTAGGAAGGGCAAATATCCTCGGTGCACTCAGTAGAGTAGTACCATGTAATCCCGGCATTTTACATTCCATAAGACATGGTAGGTTTAAATGCAACAAGAAATTACCTTGTCGCGTGCACAAGCCATTGCAATTAGTTATTTATATTTTCAGTTGAGAGCTTGACTCTGTGTGTTGTAACTTTTACCATTAATTTGCAGTTGTAGCCGGGAATCTATGAAATATTTGAACTTGTCCTTAATATTTTCGGAGCTTTTCATGTCACTAGAATACTAAAAAGCACACATTTAATTAATATAACGATAAGAAATAAGAACTAAGAAATGCATTATATAATGTGAACCATCAAATTTTACATCATAATACAACGATAACGAAACACACATCACACATGCAGTGGCATGGCAGAACCCGTTGCAAACTACGGTAAACAGATTCCGGACTAACCTAACATGCCTTAGGTAATTTAAAAAAACACACAACAAACACAATGATGCAGCATGTCACTACCACTAGGGTAGTCCTAGTAGCCGTACCCCCACGTAGCAAACTGCGTTGAGCCTTCTCCGCAGTATCTACCCATTGTAGGTGATGCAGGCGGTGGTGCCGGAGGCGCAGGGCCCTTCTTCTTGTGACAAGGGTAGTTGCAGTAAGGAATAGTGCATGGTTCATCCTGTGAACCGGCAGCATTGCAGGAATCATCATCTTCGTCGTCTTTGTTACCCTCGCTCACTTCCTCATAATGGTTCACCTTACATTCCAGATCAAAGATCTTTATCTAGAGGTACTCGATGAACTCCTGAATAGAATCAATTAGTGCAGGATCGACCCACCTAGTAAAACCACAGTTTTCTGGAGCATCGGAAGACTGCAAAACAAATTTCATGTAAGGTGTCTCATTGAAGATAAAAAAATGAAACAACCGAGTATTACCCATGCGTGTGGACATTTAAAGAAACGCCGACCGCCATTCATCTCGTCGGTGCACATCTGCACTAAGCAGTCCTCACCATGTCTGCAGTTTGGCCACGGTTCTCTATGGTTATCGTATTGTCGAAGAGGAGTTTTATTGGTAAATTCACTTTTGTGCTGTGGCGGAAACTCAAACACTGGTTCCGGAAAGGAATCAGGTCCAAGAGGCCCCTCCCATATTATGGGGTCTCCCTTTCTTCCCCTTTTTCCTTTCCCAAAACCGTAGTAATTCTTCCTGCTAGACCCACCTCCAGACATTGGGTATACAATGAGCTTTGGTGTTTGAGTGCTGCTGGGAGTTCACAAACTTCGGAGTTTTTATAGGCGCACAAAGGTCTGATACCCGGAGTGTGCAGTGTAAATGCACCTAAAAAGCCTACATGACAACACAGTGAAGAGGCTAGCTGATCTAACACTGAAAAGGCTAGATTCGATTCTCGAAATGACTACTCGATGCATCTCTGTGCATGCAGACTCACAGCACTACATTGCTGTCGCTCGGTCGATCGCGCCTAGATGTCGCCTTCCCCACTACACGCCACAGACCTTCGCTGTAGACTGACAGGTCCGTCGTCCTCGCCAGAGAGACTGCTTTGAAGGTGAGCTGGTGTGGTTGCCGCGTTGTCACATCTTTTTGAAATGGTGGAAGGGCACTGCTATTGGGTTGTCGTCATTTTTCATATATGTCTAGGCAAAGAATGCGACATTTGCGAAACCCGTGATCGCCGTGCTGAGCAGTGGCAACCTGTGATCTCGTACTCACAGCTAGATACACTATGGTTCCTATTTTGAGATATTCGAGCGTGTAGTCGTCATCATCGTCGGCGGGATCTCGGCCGCTAACTCCTACCGCACCTAACTTGTCCTTTATTAAATCACGGAAAAAATTCGCAAGAACTTCCCTTATTTCATGAGCATTATGGAACTCCCAAACATAACAAGTTCACATCAATAGTCCTCTGCTGGGCACGGATATGGCCCTCGGAGTAGGTGAGAACATCCGGAGACCTCACATGTCGCTCAGGACGCGCAAGGGGCTGCGGTGTCTGCTGCTGAGAGATCCCAAGTGGTGCTCCTCCTAGCTGTGAATACCCCAAGACATCGGGGTCACCTTGCGCGGCAGGCTCTTCTGGAGTTAAGCTGTCGAGGTCGTCTAAGGTGAAGCCCTCGTTATCTGGTCGAAATGAGGAAGAAGAAGGTCCGGCGCCCGCATCGGGGTAGAATCCTACGCATAAAATGCGGATGTTAGCGTACGCTCGTGTCTTTCGTCATGACATGTAGAAATCGAAATACGAAACATAAACTAACCTGTGTAGGCCGGTATCTGTGGCCCCGGTACCATCCCTGGATACGGTCCGCCAACTGGTGCTGTCCCTCTAAACAATCCAGTATGGCCGAACGCAGTAGCTGGATCGTATCCTGTTTGTGATATTAGTAAATATGTAGGAACACTTGATCTAATTTTAAAGAGATATGTACGTTACCTGCACTTGGGAAGAACTGCGACGTCGGCCCGTGCACGGTCGATGGACACGGGAACGACGACGAGGCCTGTGACGACCCGTGGCTGTCTTCATACTGCACACGGCTTCCCAAGTTGTGCACTACCTGACGCAACTGGTCACGCTGCCTCGACCATGCCTCTGTCTGCTCAAACTGGGTCATTGGTGATCCGGCACGTACCCTCGTCAGGTAAGTCGAGCAGTCCGTCTCCATCATGTTGCAAAGGCGAAACTGCATCCATTCAGTAAAAGAACAGTTAGAAACACATGAATTATCTTATGAATATTAATATATATATATATATATGCAAATATGATCAAGAGACTCACCGCGCCAGCTAGTGCCTCCACGTGGTGCCGGGCATAGCCATCCTGAGGCCTCGCCTGGTGTGGCTGCGGGTGAGTGTCAACATAAACCAGACGAGCCCGAGTCCGGGGTAAGTACTAGGTGAGGTAAGCCCTAAAGGAGCTGTCTGTGTGTGGTCCTGTTGGATAGACCAAGTGCTCGTCTACCTGTTTCCATTGGTCCACCCACGGCTGCATCTTGGTGAGCCAATCATCAGAGCACGGCAAGCCACTCCTTGACAACCTATAAAAGTGGACCACGAAGAATCGTTAGATTCGACACGAATGTATGAGCCAAGTTCATTCATAATTACCTGTGGTCCTGGCGACTGACACGCTCCAACGCGGTGGGCACCGGAAACTCCTGGCGCTGCCCAAACTATCTCCTGACTCTCCAGGGGCAAAATGCCTCAACCGCGATATCATAAACCAGGACGGCTGTAGTAAGCCACAGGCTCGCATTCGCGGAGCAGTGCGAAGATAGGCCTGATGGTGCACGGGTAGCCACAGCCTCTGGTCACACTGTACTCGTCGGCATCCACAGCCAACAGGGCAGGCTGCATAAACAATTAAGACTAATGGTTTCAACTGACAATGGAACATGTGAATTGTAACAATTAAATTTAAATATGGAATGAATACGTACTGTAAACTGTAGGAACCAGGTCTTCGAGGGACCTGCTGCTCGCGGGTGCGGGTTGATCGGACCTGCTTCTTCCACGCGGTCAACCAGGGAAAAACGGGCCTCCAAGTCATCCTTCCACGAGGCCGCCACCACACGCGGACCTACAGCCTCCCCGACGATAGGGAGGCCGAGGAGGTAGGCCACATCCTGCAGCGTAGGAGTCATCTCCCCACACGGGAGGTGGAACGTGTGTGTCTCCGGCCTCCATCTGTCAACGAGCGCCGTCAGGAGGGATCGGTCGAGCTAAATAGGCCCACCCTCGACAAGACGGCTCAGAGTCAGTAGACCGGCCTCACGTAACCTGCAATAAATAAAATTGTCGAAACAAAGGAATACCGACCAATACATAAATGATAAACAATAATATTTCATTGCATACCTATCACACCAATCGTGGTGTATAGAGATCGCCTCCCCGGGTGGACGAGGACGTAGCACCTCTAGGGCTCGGTGCTCAACTGCTGCAAAGTAAGACCTGTGTCTCGAGTCGATAACTGGGTCTAGCAAGGAGTCCATCTCCATACCTGCATTCAAAAATATATGAGAACACATAGGTACATATATGTTTCATACAAACTGGACGCGTAATATTTATGCATTACAGATAGGTTCGATACAAACTCCACGCACGATTACTATATATTACAGATAGGTTTGATACAAACTCCACGCACGATATTTATACATTACAGATATGTTCCATACAAACTGGACGCACGATTACTACATATTACAAATATGTTCGATACAATTGTGGATCATGACACCGAATGCATTCTACGAGCAATTCTCGCCGATGGTCATCTGAACGTAGGAGGTGCTCCATCTCTGGGATTTCCGGAAGGACCGACGTCAGCAGCATCGTGAAGTGCATTCTGAGGATACTTCTTGTAGTTGTGACCCAATGCTCCACATTGGCTGCAACGCTTTTGTGTCTTGCTTGCTTCGGACTCGTCCATACCATTCCGAATACGACGTGTCTGACGGCGGCCTTTGCCTTTCTTAGTGGCTGGATCAGGAATAAATATCTTATTCTCATTATCCTGAATGAAAGACCCCACTATTCCAATCCCGTATACCTCGTGTCTCCAGGTGGATACAGCTGCTTCCTTACTGAAGTAAGGTGAAACAAATACACCCGGCTGCAATCCAGACTCTGCACATGGCTTAATGAGATGCGAGCATGGCAAATGCAATAACTTAGGCTTCATGCAGGAGCAGAAGGCTTTGCCATCTACTGTAATCAAACTCTCATGTACCACCCTATCTCTACGGATACCACGACCAGTTCTATCCTTGCATAGAACCTCAAATCTATGCTCCATTATACCTGTCGATATGACGCGGTGCAGTTTGGCCTTTTCAATCTTCTCTTGCATATATTGTGTCACTCTTGTGCAAAATTGAATTTGGAAGTTGCTGATGTTTATGCTTGCAGCCATGTAACGCTCTCTGAAATACTTCATGCACCAATACATGATGAACTCAACAATTCACACAAGAGGAAATGCACGACAAGAACGCATAACCATATTAAAACACTCTGCATGGTTCGTTGTCTGAATATCATACCGTATTCCGTTGGTATCATAAAAGAATGACCATTTCTCCTTAGGTGCACCTCGAATCCAGTGTGAAAATGCCTTCTCAATTGAATCCCTAGCCTCTGCAGCCTGACTCGTGCCGGTTCCTGATGCCCTTACCTTCACTAGCTCTGCAGTCAACTGATCAAGCATCTGCATAATGCATTGAATTTTCTCTATTGATTTTGGGTGCACAACCTCTTAAATAGGTTCTTAAGATCCTTGTTCTTGAAGTGGTCGTAGAAGTTTGCACCCATATGCCTAATGCACCACCTATTTTGGACATCGGCCCACAATAGAGGCGTTGTCGCAGTTCCACGTTGCAATTTAAGTATTGATTGCAGCAGACTTGTATGCCTATCACTAATAAGGCACACATCTGGACATGCAGCAACAACATGAACCTTCACTCGTTCAAGGAACCAATACCAACTGTCTAAGTTCTCATTCTCAACAAAAGCAAATGCGAGCGGAACTATTTGGTTGTTGCAATCTACCCCGATTGCGGTGAGTATCTGACATTTATACCTTCCAGTCAGAAATGTGCCATCAATGCAGATCACCGGAAGACAACACTGAAATGCTCTAACACAAGCACCTATGAAAAAGAAGGCTCATTGCATAATTCTTTGCCCCCTAGTCACGGCTGGTACGAGGTATGTGTCATAAAAGCTTCCAAGATTTCTAGCAGCAACCTGGGATAACATACGAGGTAGGTTATCATATGATGCCTCGTATGTGCCGAACCGCATCTCGAACATCCTTTGTTTAGCCCGCCATGCCTTCAAATAACTAATGGTGTACTGGTAAGTCTGCTCAATGTGTCGAACAATCATTTTTGGCTCATAATTTAGGTTGTCCATAATCAACCCATATATTTGCTTTGCAACAAAGTCGCATGATATATTGCGATGCGAGGGAAGAACTTCTGACAGCAAACAAGTGTGCTATGTCACAATGGAACATTTCCAGTTCAACTTCCATTTTCCCTTGAATGCATGTACTCGTCATGGACATCCATCATTCACACACTTCACCTCATATTCTTTACTGCCAGACTTTACGACTCTGAATTCTCATTTCAATGATATTGCCCATAGTCTCACAGCATCTTTTACGGATTCAATGTTTGAATATGTTACACCTTGCACTACCTCATTCCCTCTGTACTCCCACTCCTGATTTCGTACGTCTTCTGCGACATGACTGCCAAAACCATTCTCCTTCCACTCTTTTGGCAATGAGTACTGCTCGTCATCAGATGAGCCCTCATATTCTTCCATCTCTATTGCGGTTTGGTCTTCTGCCTCCATCTCGTCCACAATGCTATGTATCCTCTCTCCCTTATCAGCAAGGCCCTGTGGTCCCATATTTTGGTTCTCTATCTCTTCTGACTCATCTTGCTCAATATAATTGGTCTCTCTTCGAATACTCGGAGTTGCTTGATCTGCACCATGTTGGATTTCATTTTGTGTCTTCTCCCGGATTTGAACAAGAATGGCCAGATGCCACCCACGCTCTAAAGCTGTTTGCATGTACTTCTGTCAGTCATCAGTGCTGTGTATCATCATCAATTCCCATAAATCACTTTCTACCTCCCAATTAACAAGAGACTGGACGGTCATCACATGTGTCAACGGATCAACACGGAACCCACGCTGCAGCCACTTACATATGGAACCAAAACTCCTTTCTAGAGATTTATCTATGGCGCTAGATGTGCACTTAAAGGCAGAAAGGTCTACTCCATTTGGCCCATACAAAACATTGTAGTCACCATAAAATACTTGAAACTGTATCTTGCTCGACATATCTGTATATCACAGAATACTTATCGAGTTATACTCTTTACTTCACTACCTTATTCAATAATCCGTAAAAACTAAGTATGGAATTCAACTACAACGTATAAGTATTCATAACTACATGATGACACTCAAATTCTATACTACATATGTCAAATTCTATTCTAAATCGTAATTAATTTATAAATACGTCTCTAATAGTACTGCAATTGTAATAATAAATGCGTAGTACTAATTTTCTAAACTAATTTACTACTACGTAACTAAAGTATCATTAAACTCCTACTTAAATGGTTCTACTATAGCACTAATTAAGTTAAATTACTCTACAATACCAATGGAAAAATACATAAACTAAATGTACTAACCTACAGATCACAAGTGCGGAATCCGGCAGGACTTCGCCGCTTTCCTTCTCCTCACCCCTCTCTTTTTTTCTGGATTTTTGGTGGAATTTTCGGGCTCAAATGAGGAGGGAACGGGGTCGGATGCTTATATAGGAGGCATGCCCCGGTCGCCCGAGGGGGGGCGACAGGCCCCCCCCTATCGCCCGCGGGGGGGGCGATAGGCCCCCCTGTCGCGCCTGCGTGCGGGGGCCACCGGTCGCCCGAGGGGGGGGCGACAGGCCCCCCTGTCGTCCGTTGGGGGGCGACAGGCCCCCTTTCATTTTTTTCGGCTATGGACCTCGTTGCAAATTTGAAGAAAAAAAATTACATCTAGAGCCTGTCGCCCCCTAGGGCGACCGGGTGTAGTTTTGAAAATTTTCAAAACGGACATAAATTTTTGAAATTTTGATTTTTTTTAATATAAAAAAGAAAAGAACGCCTCGAAATCGATAGTTCCAGCAATTTGATCGGTCGGCCCAATAGTGGAACACAAATTCGCGGAGGCCCATTTCACGTTCTTTCCCACTATTTTTCCTCCGTTCTCCTCTTGAAGTTTTCAGTTCTTTCAACTTTTTTCAGAGAACAATCAACTTTACTAGTGACATCAAACGCTGCATGAAGTGCTCCAGCGGTCTATCCAATTAATAATCCTCTCTTTGTAATTCCTTGACAAAAAAATGTATTAAGACGATATATACGCTAGTACAAAGAAGTCCATCTGAGCACACTCAAAATTCGGAGGCAATCTCTAAAAGACAAACCTGGACGGAAAATCGAGCGGTGATTGGGCCACGTCGTCTCAAATTCCTTAGTGCATCTGTCCGTCAGAATCTGGATGCAGGCACAGGCCTTCCCTCGGCCATCTTCTTGAACCCCAATTATGATTTTACATTCGCCTGTGAGTTTTTCTTCCCAGTGATCGATTTTTTCACGGTGCTCTCATGTGGCGAGGTCCATCACCCACTACCTCTTTATTGCTGCCGCTCTGGATTTGGATCCCGCAGCGCCCACGCCATTTTCTCCGTCCTCCGCAGCCCCCACACCCTTTCTCCATTCCCCCTCAGATCCATTCCCACGCGCCCATCCCCTTCTCCTTCCTCTTGCATCCTCGACGCGGCGAGGCGGCAACCGCGGGCTGCGGGGAGATCCGGCCGCGGCGAGGCGGCCGCGGCCGCAGGCCACGGCGCGGCGGCGGTCGCGGGCCGCGGGGAGATCCGCCCACGGGTGCTCGCCCCGCCGGCGACAGCTTTTTTTATTAATTTTCTAGATGCAAAGTTTGTGTAAAAAATTCCCAAATTAAAAAAATACCGGAGTTCTCTTTGTTTCTTGGATGCAAATTATTTTTACCTTGATTTTTTTTATTTTGGATGAAAAATATTTTACCTAATTTTTTTGTTCCGGACACAAAATTTTCCTCTTCAATTTTTCTCAATTTGCTTCTCAAAATTTTCTCTCTGAGATTTTTCTCAATAAAATTTTTATCATCAAAATTTTGTGTCTCTTTTTCTCAAACTTTTTTTTCTAGAAAAAATCTCCTGAAATCAGAAAACGACAAAAAATTACTAAAATAGAGAAAAAAATGGCGGTCAGAAAATCGACCATACCGACGAAAACTTACGGTCGCCCGTAAACTAGCTAGACAACCTTCGTGCAGCGTCATCCTCTTCGTAGCCGCTAGCGACCCGCTGCGGGAGACAACGGCAGCTGCTGGAGGACACAGAGTCCGAGTTACGCAAGAAGCATCGTGATGAACACGGCTAGCATTAGCAAGATGCAGCAGGCACACATGTGCGATATATGAAGACGCGCAGCATCGTCTTCGTAGCCGACACCTTCATGTGTTCCACTGAATGTCTGACCAAGAATCATCTCATGGCATATAGCTAAAGCTAACACATCTGTGGCTGTGGCTGCAACTGCTGTGGGAGCTCTTGTAGCATCTTAGATGACTGGTGAGTTACTTTATGCTACATATAGCGGTTCCAAGAAATTGGTTTCTAAACTTCAAGTTCTAATAGGAAATTGATCAGCATAAGCCTAACGCATCTTGCTACATGCAACTCTTGGTGACATGATTCTAAATGTTCTATTGTTTATCTTTTTATTCAGGTTAAATAACTGAAATGCTAAGATGTTATGCCTTGTGTTACAGAGATGAGGCTGTCTGAGAATAACCAGATCAGAGAACAGTACGCTGACAAAATTTGTTCTCTGCTGATGATTTATATTTCATGATGCATATAATCAGGATGTCACGTCGTATCTGATCATCCTGTATTCTGATGTACAAATATGGAGAGGCGCACCGAGATTTGGTATTCATCATTTGTCACAGTTTACATACTAAGCCCTCTAGCCCAAAGCTGTTTAAATTAATATGTTCACATCATAATTCAAGCTGTTCCTGATAACCAGGTTCTCAACTACCTGTCTGCTTCTTTGTACTATAGACAATCAGTCCTATTACATTCTCCCAATCCAACAAAAAGACAATGGCGATCTCAGAGAGGCATGGCCATTCCCCACTCCCTAATCCAAAGGAAAGACGCTGCCTAGCTCAGGAAGAGCATGTCACATTTTGCAGTTACATGATAGGAAGATAATATTGAGTTCAATACAGGTCATGCTCTCTAGCCCATGTGTTTGTCAATCACAAAATAAACTAGATGTGCTAGCTTGCAGTTTGACCTTTAATTTGACATAATCTGAGACTATGTAAAGTGATATCCTATCTTGAATTATCTGTTATATATTCCCATCTTAGGGAAAACATCGCCCTATTTATTTTCAACCAATACAAGTAATGATATGAAAAAACTAAAATACTGCCCATCAAATTCTAAAGCTACTGGATTCCAGGGAAAAAGAAATCCCTGGTGGGCTGGTGGCCAACTCAAAGATGGAGCGGCAACGCTGCGCCCTGACATGTCTAGTATAAATCTAAACCTGAAAGAACTCATATACCATAAGCAATAAACATTTCCCATTAGAAAGATTCAAGCACGAGCAGCTGCGCCTCAGTACTTGGAAGATAACCTTGGCTGAACCTGAAATGTTGAAACTAAAAAGTACGCATCAGCAAGATGATGTGTTCCTCATTTTCAGGATTTGGGGTCTGTTAAAATTTAAGCATCTCTCATAGGATCAACTTGCACACACAACAATATCATATATCCAAGGCAAACACAAAGTTTCAACATAAACACATACTTCATTTATTCATAGAGGGTCGCCAAGGTTACAGTACCCAACAATCTGCCTGTAAAAATAGGGATCTGGGAAAAAAAACAACCATACAAGGTTGTCAAGGCAAGGCTTCTAGTATGCGCCTTGCAATGGCCCAGATCACCATGAACAACAGGCATCCCAAAGAGACTGTAAAAAAGATGCAACCCTACATGACCTTACACACCACAGAGAATAGCACACAACATACAAGACTCCAACTGACTCAAACTCGACAACCAAACACACTGGACAAGTCCACAGACGCTCCAGCATCAGCAACTCTGCTCTGAAAATGATGGTGATACTCCAGAGCTGCCAATGGATCGCCGGTGCCTGCAACTTCATAACCAGGAAGCAGTAAAACGAAAAAGGACTTGGACACTATGGCAGCCTAAAAAACCTTATGACTATAATGGCAAGGACCAGTGTCTGGATCGAGGGGCAGGGTGCCAGTGATGGCAGCCAAGGCTCAAAAAACAGATTTGACCTCCTGTGAGGTGATCTGTAAAAAACGAGCACTCGGCTAGAAAGCACCCCCTAAAACAACCGGTCCTTGAACAATGCGGAAGCCCACCATCATGACTCGCATGCGAGCCAAAAAAACTGAAGATCACCTGGTTGTGCTACTGCTACGGACGTATATCTGCATCTGGAAGCGGCTCTCAGCAGACATGAGCCCCTCCAGCGACGGACCATCTTGTCTGCCTAAGCAAGGATGTCACACCACCAGAGCTTCTTCTCCAGTGATGCAACGTTGTGGTTGCCAATCATGTTGCAGAACTGAAGGTTTAGGCCCTCTAGAGACTGGCCCAGGTTGCCCAAGTATGGCACGCTCTTCTGAGTGACATTAGAGCAGCCAGACAGTGAGAGAACACGAAGCTTGAGGTGCCTTGCTGATGACAGGATGGCCACACCATAGTCACTAACCATGCAGTTTGAAAGATCAAGCTCAGCAAGCTCAGTGCAGCTCTCAGATATGGCAAAGAGGCTAACATCTGTTATCTTGCTGCAACCCTCAAGGCTAACTTTCTTCAGAGATTTTCCATGTGCCTTCACCAGGGAGGAAACAGCACCATCTGTGATGTTCTTGCAACCACTCAAGTCAACCTTGATCAGACCAGCTTCGGAAGACTGGATCAGAGGAAGAAGCCCACAGTCAGTGACCTCACCAAGACCACTCAGGTCCACCTGCTCCAACTGAGGGCAAATCATCCCCACCACAGCCAAGCTTGCATCAGTGAACCCTGGGCAATCCTTGATTGTCAGGAAACGAAGTGATCTGCAGAGAGGAAGCTGTGCAGGCGAAGAGCGGATATCCTTGATTCCCATGCATTTCACCAAAGAGAGAGCCCTGAACTTCTGGCTGCAGTTGCGAAGGAAAGAAAGAATACCGACAAGAGTAACCCGGTTGCATTCCTCAAGCTGCAAGTTCTCAAACACCTTTGCTGATTCTGTGAAAGCAGTAAGACCAGCATCTGACACATGAGCGCACTTCCTGAGGTAAAGCTGCTTCAAGCTCGGGCAGAACTTGGCAATAGAAGAGAGAGCAAGATCGGTGATCCCAGGGCAAGAGGTAACATTCATGCACCTGAGATTCTGCAGGCCAGCCGCATTAGCCATCACCCAGAAACCCCTCTCACCAACAGTAGCAAGACGAGCAAGTGTAAGGTCAGTGACAGCCTTCCCATAGTACCCAATCACAGCAAGCGAAGCATCAGTGATGTTCAACCCCTGGAGCCGGATCTTGGCAAGCGAGGCAGTAGCAGAGCACACCAGGCTGGAGATGCCCTGGTCACCAACATTAGCGCAGTTCTTGATGTTCACAGCCTGCAGCTTGGTGCAGCAGCGGCCAATCGCCCTGAGGCCCTCGTTGCCCACACCAGAGCATGCCTCGATGGTCAGAGACATCAATTTGGGGCACCCCTGGGCGACGGCGATTAGGCCCTTGTCTGTGATAAGGGGGCAGCGAGAGATGTCCAGACACTCCAGCGAGGGGCACCCGGCAGCGACCTCCGCAAGCCCCGCATCAGTGACAAGAGGCACATCCCAGAGGGCGAGCGAGCTGAGGTTGGGGCTGCCGTGTGCAACCGCCGAGAGCCCCTGGTCCGTGACGCCACGGGTCGGGTGGCTGCCGCGGACGGCGAGCTTCTCCAGCCCGCCACGGGATCCGGCGACGACGGCCATGGCAGCCAGGCGGACGTCGGTGGCCTCCTTGCCCTCGAGCACCCTCTCGACGCACGGAACCGCGGGGATCTCGTCCTCGTCCTCCTCCATGACGAACTCCTCGTTAAGGTCGGGTAGGGCCGGGGTGTCCGCGGCCTGGGCGACCTCGGAGGCCCGGATGCTGCCGAGGAGCGCGAGCCAGCGGCGGGAGACGCAGGCGGAGGCGCCGCGTCCGCGGCCGCCGGGCACGCGGCGCAGGATCTCGAAGAGGCACTCGTCGGGGAGCGCATCGAGCGACGGCAGCGGCAGCGGCAGCTGCCTCTGCTTCTTTGCGGCCCTCACGCACTCCGCGGCCGCCGCGGCGACCGCGGACGCGGCCACCAGCGCGCGCTTCCGCTGCTGCACGGCGCCGCCGCGGCAGAAGAGCGCGGACAGCTCCGCCGGCGACGAGACGAGGCACCCGCCATCTGATCCAAGAAACGAACCAACCAAATTAGCCATCAGAACGTAAGAGAGCACACGCAATCACCCAACCCCCTCCCACCAAAATCCCAAGTCACTCAACAAAGCTCCCAAGAAACGCAATCTTTCTCTTCCCCCCTCACCTCCGTAAGCGCAGAACGCAGGCATGTCTCGGAATCTCCCGCGACCACCAAAGGGAGCCCTTCCCCTCCCACTCGAACCAAGACCAGAAGCACGGAAAGCAGCGCAGCGACCGCCGGATCTGGGGCGCCGGTGAGGGCCGGAAGCATCTACAGCCCGCCGGAACACGGAAAACGGAACCCTATCGCCGCCGGCGACAGGGAAAAAAGGGAGCGAAGGGAAGGAGGGGAAGGGGAACCTCTTGTGTGGGTGGAGGGGGAGGAGACCGCGACCTGGGGAGGAAAAGAAGGGGGCGGGGAGGTGGGAGAGGAATATAGACTAGTCAGGGAGCTAGAGAGTAGAGAGAGAAAGTGAGGCCGGCTTGCGTGTGGCGGTGCGGGGCCGGGCGGCCGGCGGATGGATCGGGGAGGAAGGAGGATGCCGCCCATGGCGCGCCCAAGGGGCGTGGCGGGGGCCTCGGCGTCGCGTCGCGTCGCGTGCCCCCCGTGGCGCCAAGTTGCAGCGGCGCCGGTGGGCGGATTCATTGAACCTCCGCGCTGGACTGGTACGGCGTAGGGTAGAGGGTTGTTTGGGCTGGATGCACGCCATGGAAGAAGGCGCGAGTGCCGCGTACATGCATCCATGTTGATCTTGGGGCTGTCATTGGGGTTCTTTCTCATTTTTTTCGAGGGAAGCCATGCTCGGTCGATGCATCCAATGTGCTTCTGCTTACATGCACAGTGATGTCACGAGTGATGGGTTTTACTTCGTTTCTTTTTTTTTTGAAATGGATAACAAGTTCCATTAGTCAGGTGTTCCTGGCTTATCACCAGACACCAACAGTCTGGTATACAGCCTTGCCACAGCAAAGGACCGTTCGTACAGTTTAACCATAGCCGCCAGAGTATCAGCCACTGTATTACAATCTCGGGATACATGAGATATAATACATTCAGAGAATTCCTCATACATTAAAGCCTTGATATCACCTAATAATGTGCCTAAGATAGATCTGTCCACCCCTGGAGCAGATAAAGCCTTGACCACAAAAGCTGCATCAGTCTCCAAAATAATACGCCTCATTCTTAAACCAGCAGCACACTCCATACCTTTCAAACAAGCAACTGCCTCATCATGCTGAGCACTCATTAGGAAATTAGCTGAGCCGGCATCAGCAGCTATCACCATGCCAGTGTGATCTCTAATGACAAAACCCCATCCAGCTTTATTTATCCCGGGGATAAAAGCTCCATCACAATTGATCTTGTAAACATCTTCTGGTGGGACTTTCTATTTTGGCTTGCTATTTGAGGTTAAAGCCTTCCTCATGTGTGTTGTATCTCTCCACACCTGAAAATGGAAATAAAAGTCATTAATCACTTCATGAGCAGACTTCTTTCTTTCACCTGAGTTTGTCTTATTACGTGCAGACCACCAACACCACATAAATAAAATTATTTTACATTGGTTATCTGTGTTAAAGCCCCAAATTTTCTCCAACACTGTCTTGGGTGAATTTTCTGCCTTCAGCATGATTCTTATGTCCTCCATATTCAGCAAGCGCCAGCACAACTTTACCGCCTTACATTTAAAAAATAGATGACCTGAATCTTCATCAGACCTTAGGCACATCGGACACCGCGTGTCAAGATCCACGCCTCTTCTTGCAATGTTTAATTTCACCTGCAAAGCATTATGAGCCATCCGCCAGACAAACATTTTGATTTTGTTTTGCACATTCAATTTCCATATTTTGCTCCAATCAAAATCCCTTCCTTCTGCATATGAGGTGGATGTGTCACGGCTATTTTGGTGATCCCTCCTCTTTGTTCCTAGAACATACGCAGATTTAACAGAAAATTTTCCATTAGGATCTGGGTGCCAAGCCAAGAAATCTTCTGTCTCAACAGAGATCGGTAGTGACAATATGATATTTGCATCTTCTTCATAGAATGTATCTCGCACTAGCTGTTCATCCCAATCTTCAGTGGCCGGATTAATCAACTCTTCAACTTTCTGGAGGATGGAGGCACCTTTTGGGGTGATGACCCTTCTTGTATCCCCTCGGGGAATCCATGGATCCTTCCAAATATTAATTGTCTTGCCATTACCAACCCTCCAAATCAAACCGTCCTTCAAAAGTTGCAGACCCTTCAGAATACTTCGCCATGTATAGGACATTCCTCCCCTCGGCCTAGCTTCTAGTAAATTTCCTGTTGGAAAATATTTAGCCCGAAGGACTTGAGAGCATAAAGCATTTGGAACCATCAATAGTCGCCATGCTTGCCTGGCTAACATAGCTATGTTAAAAATATGCAAATCTCGGAAGCCGAGACCACCATTCCGCTTTGTTCTTGTAATTTTCTCCCAGCTTACCCAATGAATCTTATTTTCTTTGTCCTGTTGATTCCACCAGTATCTCCCTATCATTGAAGAGATCTGTTCACACAAACCTTTTGTTAGGTCAAAACATGACATGGCATACGTTGGTATAGCTTGTGCTACCGCTTTAATCATAATCTCCTTCCCTGCTCTGGATAGGAGTTTCTCTTGCCAACCTTGAATTCTTGCCCAAATTCTTTGCTTGATGTGCTCGAACATGCGCTGCTTATATTTTCCAATGTATATTGGCAGGCCTAGATACTTTTCATTTTTTGCAGTATGCTCAACACCCAGCGCTGTCAATACATGATCCCTCACATGTTTTGATGTATTAGGGCTGAACATAATGGATGTTTTTTCTTTATTTACCATTTGACCTGACACATCCTCATATAAACTTAATATATGCTGCAGGCATTCAGCATGAGAAGTTGAAGCTTTGATCAGCATCAATGTATCATCCGCAAAGAATAAATGGCTGATAGCAGGAGCGCCCCGACATATACGAATTCCTTCGATATTTCCTTTTTCTTCTGCTCTCTTAATTAGGCTAGAGAGACCCTCTGCACACAGGATGAAAAGATATGGAGATAGAGGATCTCCCTGCCTAAGCCCACGATGCGGTCTAAAAGGTTCAGTGTACACCCCATTAACTTTGATCCTATATCTCACAGAGGTAACACATTTCATAACCATCTCTATCCACCTATGCGCAAATCCCAATTTCCTCATCATTTTCTCCAAAAATTTCCACTCGACTCTATCACATCATTTTCTCCAAAAATTTCCACTCGACTCTATCATAAGCTTTACTCATATCAAGTTTGATAGCTGCACAACCTTCCTTTCCAGTCCTTTTGTTTCTCAAATAATGGGTCATCTCATATGCAAGGAGCACATTATCAGTTATTAATCTTCCCGGCACAAAAGCACTTTGTGAATAAGAAATGATATCCGGCAGAATTTTCTTTAAACAATTTGCAAGAACTTTTGAAATTAATTTATATAGGACATTGCATAAACTGATTGGACGTAAATCCTTAAGTTGAGTAGGATTTTTTACCTTAGGGATAAGCACAATGACTGTATCATTCTAGCCCTGCGGCATGGGACCTCCATTTAGCACAGCTAGGACCTCCTTCTTCACTTGTTCACCCACCAATGACCAGAACCTTTTGTAGAAGACTGAAGGCATCCCGTCTGGTCCTGGGGCTTTTAGATCCCTGATACTCCTTAGGGCTTCCTCCACTTCTTCTCCCGTGAAAGTTTTGATGAGGGTCTCATTCATTTGTCTTGATACCTTCCTTTCTACACAACAGAGAACTTCAGTTCTTTGACCTGCACAGGAAGAGAAGAGATTTTCATAGTGGTTAGCTATAAAAGGTATCAGCCTCCTCCCTGTCACCATGTCACCATCATCTCCCTTTAAGCTCTTGATAAAGTTCCTCCTCTTCCTCTCAGAAGCACATGCATGGAAAAATCTTGTATTACGGTCCCCTTTTGTCAGCCATAATGTATGAGCTCTTTGTTTCCAATAAACATGTAGCTGATCTTGTAATCCCTCCAACTTGTATCGCAACACATGCTCTCGATTCACATTTTCCTGATTTATACACCTTCTTCTACATGCCTCGAGCTCCTTCTTTGCTTTACTAATTCTCCTCCCCAATTCACCTAGAACATTCCTGTCCCAATTTTGCAACTCCCCCAGGATTTTCTTTTGTATAAACAACATATTAACCTCCCCAGCCTGCATGGCTTCAGTCCAAGCGCTTTGCACTTTCTCCCAACAACCCTCCTCCTCCAGCCATTTTGCCTCAAACTTGGGAGATACATCACGAATGACAAAGCTATTACTGTTTTCTTTCTCTCCACATTCAACAATTATTGGCCTATGATCTGAATTTCGTGGATCACCATTAATAACACGCACAAGAGGAAAGATGCCTCTCCATTCATTACATGCAACAGCTCTATCAAGCCTTTCTTTAATATATCCTGCTGCCTTATGATGATTATTCCTCAAAGTAAACATGTCGCCCTCACATCCCAGATCTTCAAGGCCACAATCCTCCAAAGTGTTTCTGAATCGCTCCATGCATGATGCAGCCCTAGGCTGCCCCCCTTCCTTCTCATACCCAAAAAGAATTTCATTAAAATCTCCAAAACACAGCCATGGTTTCTTGTACAAATTATTCAATATTCGCATCAATCGCCATGTTTTCTCCGTCTCTTCTGCTTTTGGCTCCCCATAAATCCCAGTGAGACGCCATACATGTCCATCCTCCTCCTTCACCACAGCATCCATGTGATATTTTGAAATACTCATCAAGGTTAAATCTACATCTCTTCTCCAGAACAGAGCAAGACCACCACTGCAGCCCATACAGTCCTTCACCACTAGATTTGGCATTTGTAACCACCAGCGAAATTTTTCTATTCTCCTCCAGTCCATTTTTGTCTCAGACAGAAAGAGAATGTCTGGGGATTCACGCTTCTGGAGATCCAGAAGCCCTCGAACTGCCGAGGCATTCCCCAACCCACGGCAGTTCCAGCTTATAAGCTTCATTTTTGTGCGCGGAGCTGCTCCAGCAGCCCCGCGTTTTCTTTTTTCATCTTCTTTGAGCCATCGATAACCTCCTTAGTACCCCTCTTTTCTTGAAGGTCCCCACCGCTTTGTGTGTGTGGCATCAAGGCCAAAGATAAATTCTCAACTTCCATGATATTCCTTCCCTGTCCTTCCATTCTCTTATCAGACTTACGTTTTTTCGTGAGAGAGATAATTTCTTTATCATACGCCACAAGATCCTGCATGCTTTGTGTCAGATTCTTGGTCCCAATCTGGTGAAGACACTCCATTGCCATCCTGATCCTCGTCTTCCCTATTACAAACCTTGTTGTGATCATTACTTTTTTCTGAGATCATCTTTTTCCTACCAGAACCTCCCCATGTTCCTGAAGAATTACTTTTCCTAGGTGAGGTGTCTCCCTGGCCATGCCATTCACTTTGGTACTTCAATCTTCTATCTTCAGGTGCACGTAATTTCTCACTATATGGCAAACAACCTTTATCATCACGCATGGCTGGTGTGGGACATTCAATTTCTGAATGGCCAATAATACCACAGGAGAAGCAGAAATACGGAAGTCTCTCATACACCACATCATACCATTCTTTTCTTTGTCTCCTTGATGAAAACACAGATACTCCCCGTGGCAGTGGCTCATTTAAAGGAATAACCACCCTTGCTCTTAGTTCTTTTCCAACTGCCCTTTTCTGTTCATCCACATCAACTTTCAACACCTCCTTCCCAATCTTACCTGCTATCTCGAAACCCCATTTCTCATTCCTTAACCCAAGGGGAAGATTTAGGATATTCACCCAAATAGCCATTTCATTAAAGCTAACATCAGTTGGCCGCATATCAGAGTTAAAGTCCTGCAAAATAACAGTTTGTCTACCTACAGCTTGCCGGCCAATGTACCATGGAGAACCCTCAAGAACTCTGCTCTTGTCAAATTCAGATTCAAATTCAGCAATGAAAAGGTTATCTCCCACCATTCTCGCTGCCAAACCCCTTGGGTTGCCCCAAGCAGGTCGCATAGCAGACATAATCGTCTGCAATTGCATAGGATTGGGTGCAAGCACCTTTCCAATCACTACATGATTTACCAAAGCTAAATCGGAATCCTCGGCATCCTCCAGAACTAGAGTATTCTTCTCTTTTGCAGTCAGGTTAAGCTTACCGAACAAATCCGAAACCTGCTGCTCCAATCCTTGCGGCATCTCCTTCCTTCTATCAGCTCTAGGAGTCGACAGGGAGCCCTCTCCCTTCTCCAAGACTGCACTCTTCTTCTCCATTTCCTGCTTCCCCACAACACAGCTACCACTCAGCACCACGAATCTAGGCTTTGACCAAGGACGGGAAGTGATGCTAGGATCACCCCTTGTTCATCCCGAATCAAAACCAGTCTCGTGGAGATGGCAGAATGTGGGGAAAGCAAAAACAGTGACAGAACTACAATAGAGACCTCACCCGACAAGCAGCGCGATCCGAGCGGATGCCTGCAGGATCCCCTTTCGATCTCCTGGATCGAGATTGTCGTGGGGAAGAACAAAGGTGGAGAAAACGCCACTCTCTACTGTTCACTCAGGAACACTCGAGAAGGCACTCAGTTGGATTCACTTCGTTTCTTCTTGGTATAAGGATAATCTTCGTTTGGTGGCTCGCAAGGTTTCTTCATGTTGCTTTATTTTCTTTTCTTGCAGAATATTGTAAAGTCCATATTTCAACCCCTTGTCCGATTTTTAACCTCGATCTGTAAAACCAAACATCATACACCATTGAACTATCAAAACCGGACATGATACCCCCTAAACCGAATTCACTCCGCTCCGGTTTTAAGCCACGTCACCCGTCGACGTGGCGCTACTTGCCCAGTCAACACTCTCTCTGTCTCTTCCGCGGCGGCACCATCACCGGCGACGTACGGGCTACGACGCCATGCCGAGCTACGGCGAAACCGGCGCCAGCAACCCCTCTGCAAGCTCCTTCACACCACTCTAAAACCTCACTAGCTACCTGTCTCCCTCACCGCGCCACCTTAATGCTGCGCGCACCATCGCCGGCGGTCAGCCAAAGCTCGGCTCGCGACGACTCGGAGCTACAGGCCCTCCCGACGATGACATGCAACACCTAAAGCTCCGTCACGACCAACTGATCACGCTGCACACCTGGCCGGGTCCCTGGATGGCCGGAGCACCAAGCTCCACGGCGGCGTCCATGGCCGCGGCCCGCGAGCATGGCGGCACTCGCGTTCCGGCCACCCGGGGCACGGAACAGGCCGATAGGAGGCTTCTACACCACCCACGCGCTCGACTTAACCCCACAAACCAACAAGTGATGGCCCGGAACCCCGGGAAGGCATGGCTCACCGGCAGTCTGCCCCTTTCTGCGCGGCGGCGGGCTGATGAAGGAGATGACCGAGAACTCGGGGCTCCGGTGACTGATTTAGCTCAGGAACGACACAAATGGATCCGTGGCTACCCAAGGGAGCTGGTGGCGCAAGGAATTGGATGGAGATGCTTCATCGGCGTCGAATTTCTCCAGTGAAGCGAGGCTCGGCCATGGGAGGTGAAATCGGCCTTCTCGCGCTGCAGGCGGAGCATCATGCCCATGGTCTCGCTAGCGGCGCTGGTTGGTGGAGAGGAGGGAGAGGAGCACGAGGAGGTCGTGCAGCACAGGCGAGCAGTGGCCGGCGGCCAACACTTGCGCGAGGCCGTCCGCGCGGCCGCAGTGGCCGCGAGCAAGCGAGGCCACCAGGCGGGCAGTACATCACGCCGATGCGGCTGCCGTGGCCGCGGCCCGCGAGGCCCCCGGCGGGCTGTGCGTGAGACCGGTGCGGGGGACGCGCGAGGCCACTGGCCGGGCCGCGCGGCGCGTGAGGCCAGCGAGGAGACCGCTCGTTCTGCTCTCCATCGGCGGGTGGCGGCGCCGCCGTCCTGTGCCCACGGCAGCCGTTTCTGCACCACCTCCATCCTAGGCCTGTAGCCCTGCACAGCCGCGCCTACGCCCCCACTGTCTGTGCAGCTGCCCCTGCGCAGCTCGGCATCGTCCGCGCGGCCGCTCGACGGTGGAGCTTGAGCAGGCCTGTGAGGTCCCAGAGGGGTGGCACGGGGTGAGGTGGAATCTATTAGCGCGGGCGAGCAGGGATCTCGAGCAGGCGCAGGTCACCGACGTGCGTGGAGATGAGGGCTGCTGGCGCGGGCAGGGGCGAGGTAGGAGCTAGGTGGGCGGAATCTGGCCGCCGGTGCGCGGGGGAGAGCAGAGCTCGGCAGCCGGCGTCTGGAAGGCGGACATTCGTGGCTGGTGAGTGCAGGGAGAGAAAGGGTGTGCCACATGCATTGGTGACGTGGATCAAAACCATCTGCCACGTCGGATCAAAACCAAGTGGTTTGGGTTAAGGGAGTATTTGGTCCAGTTTTAACAGTTTAATGGTGCAAGATGTCTGGTTTTGCAGTTTGAGGTTGAAAATCGGACGAAGGTGATAGTTGGAGGTTGAAATATGGACTTTTTCCTATTGTAAACATAGTTGACATGAGGGTCTCGAGAGCGGACATTTGGTAGAAGTTAGAAAAACCGCAACTTTCATAACTTCAAATATAAAGTTTTTTAAAAAAATACTTTAGGTGTAAAGTGAACCATAAGAATTATATTTATGATTTTGTTCGCCGCCTTACTAGCATGTATGTAAAGTATATTATTCCAAATAATAATAGAAATTAATATTGTTTTTAAATATGTGATGTTCGGGACAAATTAATTAGTGTTTAGATAAATGGAGATGAATTTTTGAGTGTTTGGACGTGAAACAGAAAGAAATAGATCTATGCAAAATAGGCTCAAGCCGAGCCTGACCGAACAACTAAATTAGGGCTAAGTTGTCACTAATCTTACTAGTTCAAAAAAAAAGCATTCATCAAACGTTAAGTTATTTATCTCATACTAATAAATAGTGGCTGCTCATGCTAGGTAGGTTTCGAAACGCATGCAGAGAGGGAGTTACGCAACGGACCTAGCACTGAATTTATGTCCAAAAATAAATTGAGCTTTTTCTGTTCTAAGCCTGGGAGAATCTTCTTTGCGCGCGTGCGTTACTTTAATCATCGCAAACTGAAATATTTCGAATAAAACTGTCTACCATTTGCCTTAAAATAAGTACTCTCATGCCTCTTCCATTCCAACCTTTTAGGCACCCGTTCCTCTCCGAGCACCAATATCCAATTTATACAAGGACGTAAACCAGGAAAAAAACAGTTCTCTCTGATGAGATTCCCCATTTAGGAACACCGCGAAAACGAAAACAGGTTGAACAAGAAATAAAGTTCCCGTTTTCAAAAAAGAGAAACGCCCATCCCAGCGCGTCACGCACGTTTTTCGTCACCCTCACTCCCTACCCCGCGGCCACGCGCGTGCAACGAACCTAGCCTCCCCACGCGTTTGCGCGGGGCCCACCGGCCTTTCCCTCTCCCCCCGCCTACCCCACCCACCCAATCCCCCAACCCGGCCAGATGCGCTGCACCCGCCCGTCCACCCAAGCCACGGATCCTCTCGGGATTCTCGCCTATCCTCTCCGTCTCCACTCATCCAACCAGTCCAGGTGCGTGGTGCTAAATATAATACCACCACTAGCAAGGCTCCTTCATGCCAGCAGCCTAACAAACTTAATAATCCACCACTTGATGGTGGGGATTTGTTTGTCTAATCACCCAGTGGATTGATGATTTGTACGACTGCATCCTCCCCGGTTTTGTTAAGTGATTAGTAGAGATACGCTCGATCCGCCTCACTTGTTACTGACGACGCCGAGACGGTGTTAATTGCGTACCACCGGCAAGTGTTTATTAATTTGGCAAAGTCTTAAGAACGGTAACACATAATTACTTCCGCTTTTGGAGTTATTAACCACTGACGGTGACAAATATTTCACAATTTTTTTAAGAAAAAAATAGTGATCAGAGCATACAAAGCTTGACGGCAAGGAAAAAAAACTGCTTTTTCACTGTCTCTTGTTGGTGCTATTTTCTTCTGTTCGTGTAAAGAGTCTAACTCTACTGACCGTGTGAAGGTACCAGAGTAGTACACCTGTGACTCTTCCGACCAACTTGCTCAGCTAGGACCCTGCTAATAACCCTTCTTAATCTGGCGTGGTTTGTCTACGAGCAAGGGTGTGTTTAGTTCATTTTGCAAAAACTTGTAAAGATGTAAATAGGGCATTTGAAGTATTAAATGAAGTCTATTTGTAAAACTTTTTGCATAGATGGGTTGTAAATCGCGAGACGAATCTAATGATGCTAATTAATCCATATTTAATCAATAATTAGCGGATTGTTACTGTAGTATCACTGTTGTAAATCATGGATTAAGTAGGCTCATTAGATTCGTCTCGCGATTTACAGCCCATCCATGCAAAAAGTTTTGTAAATAGACTTCATTTAGTACTTCAAATTAGTAAAATTCCTTTTCACTTTAATGCGTTTACGGTTTTTTTGCGTTTACATGTAAAGAACTGACCCAAGTTGGTCGATGCATGCATGATGAGCTCCGCAACAAACACTTGTCACGACGACAGAATTGTGTAACCAGTGACGACAGAGGGTAATGGCAGGAAGTTTCCAGCTAGCGCCGGCATCCGCATGGCAGGAATCGCCACCGCCCACCGGAAACCGAGTCCGACTGAAGCGCATGGCGCGCCTGCCCACTTCCGTGTCCGGAGATCGGTTACGTTCGGCGGCGGCGGGCGCACCCGATCTGCCGTCACGTGGACATGGCGGCCGTCCAACGGAAAGCCCCAAAGCGGGCGGGCCGGCGGGCGGCGGCGGCCAGCCGCTGCGCCGCCTCCATTGCCGTGCCGGCGCCGCAGGAAGGCGCACCGGGGGGACCGAACGGCGCGGAGCGAGACGGCCGCCGGCCGGCGGCTGCCGGGTGCCCGCCGACGGACCAAGCCCATGCCCGTTGCCCCCGTCGCGGTCGGTAGTCAGAGACTCTAGGGGGAGACCGCCCCGGCCACGCAGCGCTGCAGCCAGCATACGCCTACGCGGCGCGCCGCGGTCCACGCGGCCAGGCACGCGTCGCCGTCTGTGCCCTGCATGGGAGAGCCGCGCCCCGCTCCCTCTTGTTGTCCGTCTCTCTGGCAGGCCGGCGATCCAGCTGTTCGAACCGCCACCCCGCCGCCGTCGGCGTCAGGCCTCGGAAAAGGGAGCCGGCCCGGCCGCCGATCGCTCGGCTCAGAGACATTTCTTTAGAGTTTGTTTAGATTTCAAACTTTTACACACAAAAAGGTCACATCGAATATTTAAATATATATACATAGAGTATTAAATAAAATATATTTATAAAATTTTTTGCATGAATGAATTGTAAATCGTGAGATAAATCTAATGAGCCTATTTAATTCAAGATTTGCAATAGCGGTGCTACATTAATCATTTGCTAATTATATATTAATCATAAATTAATTAGGCTCGTTAGATTCGTCTCGCGATTTCCAATCCATCCGTGTAAAAAGTTTTGTAAATATACTTTATTTAATACTCTCTCCGTTCCAAATTGTAGTTCGTTTGACTTTTTCAACCCCAAGTTTGACCACTCGTCTTATTCAAAATTTTATGCAAAATGTCACTTCTTTTGTTGTGGCATGTTTTATTAACAAAAGGTCCTTCATAATGACTTAAATTTGACTATATCTGCATAAATTTTTTGAATAAGACGAGTGGTCAAATTTGGAGTCAAAAAAAATTCAAACGAACTACAATTTGGAACGGAGGAAGTACTTCAAATTAATAAGATTCTCTTTCCAAAATTTTTGGCAAAGTGATCTAAAACACATCCTTAATCTCGGATCGCACATGGACATGGTCGCCGGGGATTTCAAGTGGGGTAAATAACAGAGCTGGGTTGTCGCCGTCGCTGCCGCTGCCCGGTGCGACACCACCGGGTGAGAGGGAGTTCACACTTCGCGCTCGCGGCGTCGCTCGGAGAGAGACCGACGCACTGGCTCCGGCTTGGCCAGGGAGCGTTATCTCCAGAGGTGGGGGGGTGGGGAGCAGGTGGATAAACGCTCGCTCCGTCAGTCACTTCTGCAGCTGTTCTCCACGTGTTTCAGAATTTGTAGGCAAGGAGAGGGGTCACAGTCATAAAGTGGACAGGAGGACCAGGGGTAGTGGGGAAGTTGGGCTGTAAGTGCCGCTTTGCATGGGCATGGACGGCCCAGCAGTATACAGAGCACCGGCCCAACTGGCTTCGACTGCAGAATGGACCGGGCTGGAATGGCATCATACTTATAAAGAAAATGTCCTTTCCGCCTCGCTCAGCTTTGGACCAAATTCATTTTTCATCCCTAGACCACAAAACCAGTTATTTAGACTCCTCGAACTTCCGAAACCGTTCGCGCGACCTCCTTTGAGCGGTTTCAGGGTGACGTGGCAGCGGTTTTCTCTTTTTCTTTTATATTTATTTTGAACGAATCTTTAAAAAATCATATTAAATTATAAAAAAAATCATAAAATAGAAAATCCAATTTTGTTGGACTCCACATGAGTAGATCTATGCAGTGAACATATTATATAGTATACTTTAGTACAATTTTTTACTGTAATTTTATATATATACTTTTCAGTAATTAATTTATAGATATAGTTTCCGTTGTCTAATTATGGTAAAATTTTTATGGTGAGCTAATCTTTATATTGTGGAGCTATAGTAAAAATTTTATGATTATAGGATCATGTATGACTGAGATATAGATTTATCTAAGTTTATCTATTGATTCGTCTAAATTTATCTAAGTTTATATAGATAAATCTATATCTCAGTCATACATGATCCCATAGTTATAACATTTTTACTACAGCACCACCATATAATGATTAGCCCACTATAAAATTTTTACCATAATTAGACAACAGAAACTGTATCTATAAATTAATTACAGAAACGTATATATATAAAATTACAGCAAAAAATTTATACTAAAGTATACCATATAATATGTTCACTGTATAGATCTACTCATGTGGAGTCTAACAAAATTAGATTTTCTATTTTATGATTTTTTTTTGTGATTTAATATGATTTTTCAAAGATTCAGTCAAAATAAATATAAAAAAGAGAAAACCGCTGCCATGTCACCCTGAAACCGCTCAAAGGATGTCGCACGAACGGTTTCGGAAGTTCGAGGAGTCTAAATAACCGGTTTTGTGATCTAAGAAAGAAAAGCGGATTCGGTCCAAAGTTGAAGGAGATAGAAAATACTTTTTCCTACTTATAATCCTCTCTCACCGAACAACAAGGCCGACGGGAGCAATGCCGAGCACCGGAAGCGAGCTATCAGCCTCTCGATCTCTCTCCGTTCCAAGATCCCAGCACCCCAGATTCGCGCCAACCCAACGCCGGCTGCTGGACCTGGTGGGCGTGGTCGTCGATCAACTGAGGCGTGATTGGATGGGTGGATGTCCTCAGTCTCGTAGCACCAATGAACCAGGCTCTCCAGAGCCCGATTGGTTGCATGCATGTGATCCCTTCATTTCAAAATTCCAAAATTTTACAAGATTCCACATTACATAGAATCTTTGAACTCATGCATATGCATGAAGTATTAAATATAACTAAACAAAATAACTAATTACACAGTTTATTTATAATTTGCGAAATAAATCTTTTGAGTCTAGTTAACATATAACCGGACAATAATTATCAAATACAAACAAAAATGATACAATACTTTACAGCCAGCCTTCTTTTACGCATCTAAACAAGGGCTGAGTACTCAGATTCATTGAAGCCGGTGTTTGATTACCCCGTTACGCTTTGTTTCTCATGCTTTTTGCATTTCAATCTGCACGTTTGGATCATATCTTGCATCGGCCGAACCTAGCTCGAGAGGAATGCTCGATTCCCACGTTTATCGCAAGCCTGGCTCGAGCTGTACACAGCATGACTAAAGTCTGCCTCGAGCACTTGTTCAGAAAACCAAATAAAAACAAAGATTTGTTGCCTGATCGAGGTAACCAAACACGCGCTGATTCAGGCGATCTGCTATCTAGTATCCTCACATGGCGGCAGCATCAGGTGGTGCGTGCCGTCTCAGCAGCACATGCCCAAGCCTGTGCCAGCGTACGGAGAGATCCAGGAGATATTTCGCCTGCAAATTGTCGGAGATAGGGACAGATGGAACAGCGGCCTCCGCCTGTTACTCGCGCCGGCGCGCGCATCCAGTTGGACGGCAAGGCCCCGTTTGGTTTCGCGTTGTAAAATTTTTAAAAATACATCTTTTTATATTTGAAGTATTAAATATAGACTAATCACAAAAATAATTACAGAACTCGTCTGTAAATCGTGAGACGAATCTAATGAGTCTAATTAATCCGTCATTAGAGGTTGTTTACTGTAGCAATTTAGCGTCTGATTACAGCCTAATTAAGTTCATTAGATTCGTCTCGCCATTTACAGACAGCAGTCGCAATGTGTTTTTTTTTCGTCTAGATTTAAGTCTCCATGCGGATGCCGAAATTTTTTTTGGAATTTGGAATTATGGAACTGAACACGGGCCAAGACTTTTTTTTTAGCCAAGCGATTTGCAGCTGCAGGATAATAATAATAATATAGTGTGTGCGCAAGCGCAAACACGTGTAATATCATATTAGAGAAATAGATGATACGGATCTCTATCCTCACATTGACTCTGTTCGCTGGGTTGGAGCTGAAGCCAGTGGCTGGAGTGGTGTGAGAGAAAAATATTATTAGCTGACTGGTGGCTGGAAGTTGGTGCTGGAGCGGTGTGAGAGGAAAACATTATTGGGCTGGAGGGTGCTGGAGCTGTCGATCAGAGTGATTAGAGAGAAGGGACACTACTACGGACTATGTCTTTGGTTCTTGCCATTTATTCCGCCCATAATTGGGTTCGAAACTAATTTTGGTACTAGTTCCAGGTCTAACAATTAGGAGACGGAATGACCCTTTAGTCCCGATTAGAGCCACCAAACGGGGCTAAAAGTCACCATTTAGTTCCGGTTTGTGGTTCCAACTAGGATAAAAAGTTCTAAACATTTAGTTCCGGTTGTTAACATTATTAACCGGGACTAAAGGATTACCTCTTAGTTCCGGTTGGTTGCTCCAATCCGGACTAAAAGAGCTTTTGGTCCCGTTGGTAGCTCCAATCATGAATAAAAGGTCTTTCACGGGTTAGTTTAAAGGAAAGACATCTCATCCAACCAAAACAATGGTCTTGATTACGAATCTTAGGTGGGAGAAACTTTTTTGCCTTTTCATGGGCCATTAGTCCCGATTGTCGGAACCCGAACTAAAAAGGGTTAGGAACCGATACAAATTAGTCATTCTGTAATAGTGAGAAAAAAACAGAATATTCTGTTCATAAAAGAATCTGAGGAAGATAAAATATGGGTGTAGTATTTCCGTTTTGAGGCCCACCGTGAATCATAAAAGATATGATAAAAATAATATTTTATGGGGTTTAGATATACAATATTGATTTTTTGCACACGAGTCAAGTGGAACTATGCAGATAAATTTGTTTGCCGATATGATTTTCTCTCTGGTATTGATTTGCCATTCTTCCTGCACAGAACCAGTGGCGCAGCCAGCGCAAGAAATGATCTATGGCGGAGTTCTACGTCAAAACTTTTGCACAGTCAAAGTGAGGCGCCGAGGCATGCTGCCCGGTTGCAGGCGCCCGCGGCAGCGGTGCACGGCCACGGGATCCGCTGACACGGCTGGTGGGTGTCGAGTCGGGGTTGCAGGAAGGACGGACGCGGAGCGCCATCGCGCAACGACAGCAATGCGTCGGCGTGAGTGCCTGAGCGGGACTGCAGGGGGGATGGTGAACTGTCAAAGTTGCTAGTGGCGTCTAGTGGCAAGAAGACGCAACGTTGGTCTGGGGCTAGACTGAACCTCTTAAGAGGCTGCAGCCCACTCAACCGGACGGCCCACGAGATCATGAAGTCCTCTCTCCTAGTGCTCCAATGGGCTAGACTGAACCTCTTAAGAGGCTGCAGCCCACTCAACCGAACGGCCCACGAGATCATGAAGTCCTCTCTCCTAGTGCTCCAATGGACCAATCTGAGTCTCGCGACTCTCGGCGGTAGAGGACCATCGTCCTCGCGTTCGAGGGAGGGGGGCACCATCGCACCGTCATGATCCCTACCGGAGTTGAGAATGGGGGGATATTGTCAGCACCCACGAACCGGAGGAAGCATCTACTACTATGAGCCCCCGCACCAGGAAGCCTAGTGTTAGTTTTGGTGGAAGCGAATGGGTTCGCTAGATGTGTCTGCGCACACGTATCAAGCCCAGCCCATATAAATGCAAAAGAGTTGCTGGTTAAAATACTGAGTGCATATGAGTAGGAAGGGTATCAAACAACTTGTATGAACTCTTACTCCTTACGCAAGTAATCTGTCTTCTGAAAGCTAATTTTTTGTTCTCCTCTGTTCTTTCTATGTTCCTTAGATCCATGCTACTTATTGTTCCCCACTATCTCCGCTGTTAACAGTATGCTCTGGACCTCGTCTAGAAGGACCTAGGGCGGCCACCCGGGCTCGCCCTAGAGGTGGCTCCGCCACTGCACAGAACCACTTATAGACGTTTGCAAAGATGTTTGTTACCTAGCAGACGCGCCCTATCTCTAGACTACAACCTACATACACATCTCACACAATGTCGATATCTTCCACTTGTTGGGCTTCCGGCTCCCGGCCGGTGCCTATCATCTCCGATGTAGTTCCTCCTGAGCGAGTGTTCTTTAAAAGTATCAGGTTTGCATGACATAACCGTAGCTCGCCAGTGATAATCGGTTAGCACGAAGCACATCCGTACTTTTGCTTCGTGAAGAACAGCGCCGGACGCTTTAGCGGACGCCTCAGGCCGGTCTAAGGACAAGTACAACGCGTGCTCGTATGCCGTCTGCAAGATGTAGATTTTGCCAAAACCACCCCCGGCGCAGCGAGGCGACAGCGCCCTTGTCGCCTCGCGAGGCGACGCCGCCGCTACCCGTTGTGCGTTGCATTGCAACTTGTCAATGGCACCCAAGGATCGGGTGCGGATGAGGTCGTTGGCACGAATGGAGATCGTTGCTTGTTGCTGTAACCTCGGCCTGTCAGCCATCGCGCTGCCCCGCTGATGTTGTCGCCATGGAGGCCGACCGGGGCACCGCCAGTGTTGGTTGCCGTGCCGCAATCTCGATCTCGATCCATCCAGCCCGCGCCATGCTCGAGTTGCTCAGATCCGCTGGCTGCGGAGCCACGCTGAACTTTCACCGGCTAGGCTGGTGGCATGGGCCGGCTAGGCTGGTGGCATCGGCCGGCCAGGCTGAGTGCAAAGAAGTAACAGACCAGGAGAGAGAGAGAGAACGAAGAGAGAAGAGAGGATAGAGCCAGGAGGAGATAGGAGAACCACAAGACTTCAGGATAGAGACAGGAAGAAATAAGGCCACGAGAACAATAAATCTTTTTTCTTTTTTTTTCTCATATATTTTGAAAATTTTAATTTATGTTCCACATGTAAAAAAATACACAAACAAACAAAACAGTATACATCATTTCATTCTCTCAATCAAGCAATAATAGAGGATATAAAGATCAAGTTACACTTGATCACCAAAGATTTATGTACAAATATTGTATTAAATAGTAAAGAGACAACCCAATAGACAAATCGTTGTACGAGTTGTCTATTTTGTTATCTGTGTGTAGTGTTCTAGACACTACTTACAGACAACAAGTCATTTATGGGTTGTACGAGTTGTATATTTTATTATCTGTGTGCTGTATTCTAGATACTACTTACAGACAGCAAGCCGTCTATGGATTGTACATGCCCTAAGACTACTCATGGATGGAGCATGGTGCACTTAAATATGGAAGTGTGTTGGCTGACCGATTTATCCTTCACAGAGTAAAAGAAAGTGCTTCCCCAAGATTACTGAATGGTTTCAGTCACTCTTGTAATAATTTTTGTTTGTTTGTTTGTTTGTTTCTTTCTTTCTTTCTTCTCGGCTTGGAACTTTTGTAATCTTTTTTTTAATGTATAATAAGTAGGGCCTAAAAACCCCCTCCTATTTCCATCCAAAAAATAAAAAATATGCAAGTGTGTTGGCTGACTGATTGTCTAAAAATATGAAAGTGTGAAATGAAGCAAGCAAAGAACTTGCAAGCTGTAATATACACCTTTTGCTCAATATACTCCAGATCGAAGACAATAAATACAAGATTTGTATATAGGATACAATAACATAAACTATGTCCTTCACTCTTGCAAAGACCATAGACCACATACATTATTCACCATAGCAGCTTATCTACATTTTCTATGGAAATACCTCAATGAGTGAACGAGATCCTAAGATAGGGTTAATCTTGTACCCACTAAACCCCGCATCCAGGAACAATGTGACAGAACCGCCAAATTAAAACTCAAAATTAAGCTAAATGGCCATCATCTGAACACATCAGGCACATTTAGCTTAACGGCTTAATTTGATAGCTCTTTCGGAACGGACCTTCTGACCGAAACAAACACCAGTAGTCCCACGCGAAGGTGAGCGCAGGCAGTACAAACATGACGAGTACATATGAATATGATTACAATACCGAGTAGCGTACATTAAGTTCTACAAACCTGGTTTGAATACATAAATAATATACAAGAGCAACTTTATTTTAAAACAAGTCCGATCTAGGAAACCTGGCGTCTATGATACATGAAGCGCCGTATCGAATCACACACTCAGCTCACGGGTGTGTAATTCGGTAACTAGCAGGGACTAAACATCTGGTCCGGCCACCTCCCAACCATCCGCGCCAAGCTGTATAAACTTAGCACAACAAGGGCAGAAGTCGATCTCATCCTGACCTGAAATAGTTTGAGCCACAACCCTGAGTATACTAATACTCCGCAAGACTTACCCGGCTATGGGTATACATAGCCCATTATCTAGACATGCACGGCTTTCTGGCTGTGGGTTGTTTTGCGGAAAATCAGATAAGAGTGAGTCCTTACTTTCAATATTTTAGCTCAATAATAGGAATGATACCTATTTTCTATGGTTTGCACTTCTAAACCAATCAGTGTGGAAAAACAATTGATTAGGTACTACTATACTGATCATCTCATTCACTTCCATGTTCTTACTACGATGTGACTCGGGGATCAAGGTGCTCATGTCCGAGAGCGACTGACGGCGAATCGATCCGATTTAACCTTGCAAGGTGGACCTAACCAACACGGCACGTATTTGCCCCGTCGGACAATACAAACCAACCATTTCCCCTCCTCGCCTCGAACTACAGGACCGCCCCACCAGCGTATAGTCAGCCGAGCTCAACGAGAGACCACCAAAAGTAAATACATGCATCCCAATTCTCCGCGACTACTCGACTCGCCCTAAGGGGTGGGAAGGAGTCCTGTACTTTCGAAGTAAGGCAGTACTCGGCTTACCGGTTTCGACTACCTTCTACTCCCGGTATGCGGTTAGTACAATTCAAATATGATCAGCAGGGCCGACAACGGTACGGTCCTTAACCGACACAAACGAGGCTAGACAATTCCCGTCCGCTCTCCACTTCTTTTCCTTTCCTCCATATTTCAATATTCCATAATCAAATCATAAAGACATCCTATATCTCGCGAGTAACAGAATATTACTCGACTTCTACCGAATCCAAATTTTAGCATGGCAAGGATAACGACATATACATACTAGTATTCCGACCAATGGAACCTAGGAATCATGCAACTAGGGTTTCATTCACCTAGAAACTTAATGCATAATCAAGTAAATATAGATATAACATTTCGTAAGTTAAAGTAATAGGTCATGCTCCGGGGCTTGCCTGCGGGCTGCTGCTCAGAGCTAGTGTCCACTGGGCCTTGGGCCGGGCCGTCACGAAACTCCTGCGGGACTGGCTCCGTCTGCTCCTGCGGCTCCGCGATCACCTCGTACACGACTGCCTCAGTCGCGGATTCTATATGTATGCATATGAGACAATGAGTAAATGCCAACTCGACTTTGTAATTAGAAGATAAATATTAAACAAATTAACAATTTACATAAAATGACGCAGGTATGGTGATAATTAAGTTAAACCCTAAGTGCTAGGAACAACTAATCTACCTAAGTATCAACTAGAGCATCATTTAATATCAACAGAACATGACTTGCAAAGACATTTATTAAATTACTTCTCATGATTTCTAAAGAATCTTATATATAAAGATATTACTTATCCCTATGCAAATATACTAGCTAGGTACATTTTATAAACATGTACTAAACTAGGTCCTATGAATACGAAAATTTTACAGTGGATCACTCATGCTTAAAGTAAGCTACTACAAAAATTTCATAATTTTTAGATTAACAGATCTATAGAAACTAATTAAGCAAGACTAAACACAATTTAAATTTTTGCAGGGGTAAAAAGGTTATTTCGCCATCATGGATATTTTTTCTCTATAGATCTTACTCTAACAAATCTAAAAAAATTTGTTTCACATTTATAGCATTTTTCTTTAATTTACTAGGCACTTTACAAGTCTCAGACTAAATAGACTAAAATCATTTGACAAAAGAATAGTGGCACGGCAGCACCCATGGCCACCAGGGCCATGGCCGGCGGCGTGGCGCGCCTGCCTCGCCGGCGATAGGCCAAGGCAGCGGCGGGGTAGGGCAGCTTGGCGGCCAGTAGGGCTGGGCGGAGCCAACACGGCCGGCGGCGCGGCAAAGAACTATACAGGGGCAGCTCGCGGCGGTCCAGGCGGCCTGGAGCGGCGGCGCGGCGGCGTTCCGGTCGATTGACCGGCGAACGCGGGCGAATAAGGAGAGCATGAGCATCGTGGGTGTGAGGAAGACCGATTCCCATACCTAGTTCGAGCAGAGAGGGGCCGAGGGTAGGTTGTCGACGTGGAGGTGGATTTCAAGCGTTCCTGCTCGCCGGTGGACAGGGAACCTTCGATTCCCGGCGAGGTGGGGGGTCAGGCTGTGATTGGAGGGGTTGGGGAGGACGCTAGGGGGGTGGAGGAGCTTCGGGCGTAGTGGATTTGGGATCCATGGCGAGGAGCTCGCGAATTGGGCCGGCGAACGCAAGCCGCTCAAGCTCTGTTCGTGGCGTCGGGAGGAAGAAGAAGATGAACAGGAAGTGAGAGAACCAGAGCTCGAGCTGCAGAGATGGACAAGAACATCCTGGACGTCGGAGGCAGCTGGGAAAAGGGGATGAACCGTCCCCGACGGCCGGCGCGTGGCGATGACCCGCGGGGAGCTCGGTCACGGCATGGGCGACGGCCCGACGGCGGTTCCCTATTGGCTACGGCCTGTTCTCCAGTACACTTGCTCGTCGTGGATGGCTGGCGCGTGGCCCAGCTCGCCGGGAAAACAGGATGATCGTCCACGACGGCAACGCACAGAAGCGGGGAGCTTCGGGAGGCGTCGGTGCTCGGCACAGGCACAGGGAGAAGAGAGGGGAGAGATTGACATGTGGGGTCCACATGTAAGGTTCAAATTTGAATAAAATTTTGTATTTCCATTTGAATTCCAAGTTTTGGATTGTTACAAACAACCTGTGCCACCTCTCCTCGTCTCGCTCTTCACCCGTCGTCAGCAGCATCATGCATACATCCTCAAAAGTTGAGCTTCAGATGTTTGTTTATTGGACGCCGACGACCCTGCCACTGCATCTATGATCATCACCTTTCCGTTTGGTCCTCGAGTAGAAATAGCTTCCTTCGACCGCTTTAAAATTCTGACACAATCTTCGTCGCTCCAATTATGCAGCACAGACTGCAATAAAATAAAATAGTTTGCTAATCACAATCAAGTCCACCTGGAAACAAAAATAACGAAACAAAAATAATAAAACAAGCACCGGCCATCAATCACAGCCAAACAAACACAGCATACTCCATCACCTTGGATAGCGCAACATCGGCCGGAGGGATAAACTCCATCATATCACCTGCAACAAACTCGACCATGCCATCAGCCGGCATGTTGGCCGCCACTTGGGGGAGCTCCAACACCTTGCACCTCACGTGTGGGAAGGCCTTCGCAATGGCCTTGGCGGTGGTGCCATCCCCGCCTCCGGCGTCGACCAGAGATGCTACCCCGGCGAGCACCTCGCCGCACTCGCGCACGAAGATCTCCGCCACGAAGCGGCTGTTGGCGCCCATTGACTCGTTGAACAGCGCGCCGAACTCCAAGTCACGGGCCGTGTAGGCGAAAAACCCCGCCCCATGCGCCATCGCGAACGGTGTCTTTGCTGCTGCGGCGGCGGCGGCATCATCGTCCTCACCCTTGAGCCACTCGGGCAGGCGCTGAGACGCCTGGAAGTGGAAGGGTGAAGTGGCCGCGACCGTGAACTGTGACAGGCATGTCTGGCTCTGGCTGCCGCCGACGCCTTCTTCTTCCACAAGGAGGCGCGGCACCGGGGTGAGGCAGTACACGCCTGCCTCGTCTTCTCTGAACATTCCTGAGACGACCAGCAGCTTCATGAGGCGTAGCAAGCATGGCCATTTGCTTGGAGGGACGGCCGGGAGAGCCAGTTGTAGGTCGGACAGGGATGCGGCGCCGCCGCAGCGGTGGATGGCAGTGGGGATCCCGATCTTGATCACACTTTGCAAGGCCACTTCTCCTCGTCCCGCACTTCGCCCGTTGTCAGCAGCATCATGCAGATGTCCATCAAACCTTGAGCTTCAAATGTTTGTTTACTGGACGCCAAGCCCGCCACTGTATCTATGATCACCACCTTTCCCTTTGGTTCTCGGGTAGAAATTGCTTCCTTTGCCCGGTTTAAGATTCTAACGCAATCATCACCCCCCCAATTATGGAGCACAAACTGTAATAATAAGATCATCATTTGCTAATCACATAAGTAAATCAAGTATATATGAGTAAGATACATAACCACATGCTTTGAAAAAGACTGATGAAACAAACAAAATTATTAAGTAGGACTCCCTCCATTCCAAACTATAAGTCATTCCAAGAATCTTGGAGAGTCAAAGTTTTTAAAGTTTGACCAAATTTATATAACAAGACAATAATATTTATGATACCAATTAAGTATCATTAGATTCTTTGTTAGCTATATTTTCATAGTATACCTATTTGATGTCATAAATCTTTGTGTTTCTCTTTATAATTTTGGTCAAACTTTGAGATGGTTTAACTCTCCAAAATTCTTAGAATGATTTATAATTTGGAACGGAGGGAGTACTACTCAATCATAGTCATGCGTACCTTAAGTAAGACAACATCAGCTGGAGGGATAAATTCCATCATGTCACCTGCAACAAACTCAACCATGCCATCCGCCGGCATGTTGCCGGCCAGCTGAGGAAGCTCCAACACCGTGCATCTAACATGCGGGAAGGCCCTTGCAATGGCCTTCGCCATGGTGCCATCCCCACCTCCGACGTCGACCAGGGACGCTGACCCCGCGAACACCTCGCCGCACTCGCGCACGACGACTTGCGCCGTGACGCGGCTGTCGGCGGCCATGGCCTCGTTGAACAGCGCGCCAAACTCCGAGTCACGGCCGACATAGCCGTAGAACCCCGCTCCATGCGCCATCATGAACGGCGTCTCCGCCGCGGCATCACCCTCCTCCTTCTCCAACCACTCGGGCAGGCGTTGAGACGATCGGTGATGGAACGGCGAGGAGGCTAGGATCGCGAACGGCGACAGGCATGTCCGGCTGCCCTCGGCATCGTCCTCCACGAGGAGGCGCGACACCGGGGTGAGAGAGTACGCGCCTGCCTCGCTCTCCCCGAATACTCCGGAGGTGACCAGCAGCTTCATGAGGCGGGACAAGCATGGCAGCTTGCTTGCGGGGACCGGGAGGTGCGCACGCAGCTCGGACAGGGAGGCAGCCCCGCCGCAGCGATGGATGGCGGTAGGGATCCCCAGCTTGATCACGCTCTGCAGCGCCATGGATTTGAGGTAGGCCATGGCGTGGCACCAGAGCTCTGCCTGAGCTTGCAGGAGCTCAGCGCTGCTGGCGGTAGCCATCATGGGCGGAGCGGAATGGTTTTGAGCCATGCTTTTTTGACCTGAGGAGCTTGAGAGGCAGTGTGATCGAGCTGGTCTTGCGATGATCAGATCGAGGGCAAGGTATTTATAGACCCCCATGGGCCATGGCATCTGTCCTTCAGATACCTTCATTCTTCACATGGCCTGCTCTTTGGCTTGATCATGGATCGGAATAATTCACGCCAATATCCGGCTGTAGTACTGAACACTGATGCTAACACAGAGTTAACTAACCAATAGTTCTAATTTTCTTCCTTAATTGCAGATCTGCATCGACGCAGGCAGATAGACAAACCGACAGGCGACAGTAATGTATGTACGCACATGCTAAATGGCATTATTTCGCCAAAAAAACATGCATAATTGCATTAGACAAATAGATAGGATCTCCAGCCAGATATCATGGAGAATTAAAAAAAAAAATCAAGATTCTGCGTTCGCCCATGTTTCCCGTTTTGATGTAGACATACGGTACCCATTTTAGGCCCGGCAGGGCTAAACTTTACCCCTATCACATTGGATGTTTAGTTGATAATTATAAGTGTTAAAGGTAGACGAATGCTAAAACCACTAGTAGAAAACAAGCCAAAGATCCACCCTAAAAGTACCGGTATCAAAATGAACCGGTATCTATGCTAGCATAGGTACCGGTTCATCTTCATACCGGTACTTTTGGGGTTGATGGAATCTATGGATGAGCCTTAGGTACCGGTTGGTAACACCAACCGGTACCTAAGGCTCACCATAGGTACCGGATGGTAACTTTTACATTAGTACCGGGTGGTACCATCAACCGGTACCTATGAATGAGCCTTAGGTATCGGTTGGTAACACCAACCGGTACCTTAAGAGCCTTAGGTACCGGTTGGTGTTACCAACCGGTACCTAAGGCTCATCCAAGGGTTACTTTAAAAGAAAAATATCTCTCTTCCCATCACAAGTGATGTGTAGGTGAGATGGTAAGAAAGGTGCACGTGACGCAAGAAGTCCCAAGTTCGAATCCCAGCCACCATTGCATGCATATTTTTGACAAAAATAAATGACAACCGGTACCAATGGAAGTCTAAGACACCGGTTTTTTCAAGTTCGAATCCCAGCCACCATTGCATGCATATTTTTGACAAAAATAAATGACAACCGGTACCAATGGAAGTCTAAGACACCGGTTGAAAAAACCCGGTGTCTTAAGGCGAGGCTATTGGTCGCGGTTGCGGGGCACCGGTTGGGAAACCCTGGCTTTGGCCTTTTTCAGCCGGTGCCCAAGACCCGTTTTCTAGTAGTGAACTAATTATATAATCTCTATCTAATTCACAAGATGAATCTATCAAATCTAATTAATTCATAATTAACAATATCACCATAATAGATTCATTCGTCTCACAAATTAGGTCTAGGCTTCTGCAATTAGTATTTATTTAATTTATATTTAGTCCTCCTAATTGGATCAAACATCCTATAAGACAAGATTAAACTTTAGCTCTTGGGATCTCCACCTAATTTGATTGGGCAAAATAGGCAAAATCATCCCCAAACTCTTGGCAAAGGGTCAAGTCCATCCCTGTACTTTTGTTTAGACCAATTTAGTCCTCGAACTATGGTTAACCGCTTCATTTACATCCTTCATCCAAATTGAACATTAACGCTGTTAGTAACAGCGTCAAAAGAACACAGTGGTTGCATGCTGCGGCTGATTCGCTGCACGCAGTCCTCACTGACGTGCAATTGAGCGATGAAAGAGCAAGTCACTGTCGGCGTCAACGATGATGAGTCAGAGCAGAGGAGTGCTTAAGAATTCCAGTGCAGAAGCGGCCGTAGTTTGTTAAAACTGTAAGCTTATCAAAAGCAATAAGCTATAAGCTAGTATGCTACATGGGCTAAGCTAATCTTTCTAGGCCATCACAGCGCCTGCACAACAACAGGGTCTGAGCTATGAAGATCATGATGCGTCCGTTACGCTGTCGCTCCATCTACGACCGCCGATCAGGCCATCATCCGAGGGTGCCGGTGCCCTGCATGCTTAAGGCTACGGCGCGTACAAGCGCCAAACAGAGGCGGCGTTAGCTAGCTTGCAGCATCCGGCCGGGCTGATCGATCGCCACGTTACATGCTGGATATGGGGTCTCCTCGTCGGAGCAGTGATTATTTGGTACTGACAAAAGGCGAAGCTAGACCGGAGGCGGATATTCTGCATGCTGTTCTGGGTTCTGACGGCATTGCTAACGGCGTCAATGTCAAATTTGGATGAAGGATGTAACTGAAGCGGAGAATCATAGTTCGAGAACTAAATTGGCCAGTTCGAGGACTAAATTGGCCTGAACGCAAGTACTGGGACGAACTTGACTTTTTGCCAAAAGTTCAGAATAATTTTGCATATTTTGCCATATGATTGAGGTGAGAAGTACCATCACATCACATGGCATAGCACTATGGCAGATTCATGTATCTCTCTGCTGGCCAGCATATGCTCAGATTGGCAAGATGAGTTTTGAGTTTCACCACCGGAAAATCAGCTATTGCCGAGTGTCTGGTAGCATTGCTAGAAAATCTCTCATTAATACCGGTTGGGAATCCCTGGTTTGTATCGGTTTCCGGACCGGTACCGCTCCTCCGGTACTAAGTGCACGCGCACTTAGTGCCTGTCAGCTGGCCCGGTACTAAACGACCCATTTAGTACCGCCGGTACTAAACTGCTGGCCACGCAGCAGCTACGGCGAGCAGTTTAGTACCGGTTGGTAATATCAACCGGTACTAAATGATTTTTTTGATGCTTTATATTTGTTCTCTTTTCCTTTCAATTTCAATTAATTAGTATTAGTAGTCGTACTCGCAGCGGTTTGTGTATTCGTACTCGTACTCGTATCTAGAATTCGTATTTGTATATGGAGCAAAGCAAATAAAAAAAATTATATACATATACATACATGGATAAAAGAAATGATAGAAATTATATACATACATGGATAAAAGACAATAATATTTACAAGTATGAATTCTCATAAGTTTTTTCCAACAAATTCTGTAATAATTCTAATCATCTGCATCGTCATCGGCACTGGCATCCTTCTTGCGGCGTTTGTTGAGTTTATCAGCTCGAGCCACAATTATCATTGGATCAGAATAAAATTCACCATTTGGATTTATCACCTCATCCAACAGGAATCTACAAAGTGCTTCTTGAATTGCCCTGATTCTTTCTGGTTCGATGAGGTTCTCTTTCAGTCTCCAATTCTGTCAACAACAAATAAACATCAATAGTTTAATTTAGTACCTGTATAGAATTAGATACAAGAAATTGTTACTAATGTTATACGTACTTCGAAGTTTTCTTGTGTCACCCTCTTGGTTTCTCTGCAAAAAAAGTGCATGTGCTCACATACGTAGTATCCGCAGAGGTTGGTTCCTTGTTGCTGTCTCAAACACTATATACATATATACATATATACATGTTATGAAATATTCATGCTGTTTGAATAAATGAAAGTAGATGTGCGATATTCGTACCAGCTTGTTATAGTTGAATTCAAGCTCAGTCGGTGTTGACGCGACTCCTAATTGTGTTTTGAGGAACCGAGACCATTTCCTTTGCATGATGTCTACGAGATTTTGATATAATTCTGGTGGCTTATTCAAGGAGTCCCACACAGTAACTCGGGACCGATCGATTTCGATCACAAGTAGGATCCAGTGGAAACTGTTGATACATACATATGGATACAAGAAATGTTAGATATATACACTTATTGGCTAGTTGAAGTCACTCAAAAAGTGAAAGGACTCACTTGAAGTTGTACGGCAACAGAATGAATGTGCGATCGTGCTGCCCTTCCAAGGACATGACTAAATTATTCTCGGTCCGATTAGGATATTTGCGTACACACTCCTCATGTACATGTCGGTGTCCCAACCCAGGGGGCCCGGATCCCAACTAGTAAATGCGGCGTGCTTCCTCGTCCCAGATGATGATGCAAGAGGCAACACAGTAACGCACGGTTTATCCTTGTTCCGGCCTCGAGGCCGTACGTCCAGCAAATGGGGTGTGAGAGGGCACTGTATTATCTTGTACCCGGAGTGCTTGTAGCAGGGGATACAAGCGAGGCGAGAGAGGGAGGGAAGCTCCCAAGTCTCTGCTAGAAGTGGAGTCGGCTGAGATGAGTGCTCAGTAGTGCTGAGAGTTCTCTGATGGGGAAGCCAGAAAACTAGAGCTGAGCCAGCCCGTCTAAAGGAAGCCCACCTCCTCCTTTTATAGTCATAAGGAGGGGTGGGGCACATGAGTGGGGGCATGAAAGTCGTCGTTTTCCCCTGAATCGCGGGGTACAGTGGTCGGACACTGTAGGAAGTACACTGTGGGAAGGCGGCGCGTGTCGCTGTTGTCCTGGATTTCGTCCTTGGTTCTGCGAAGATTGCGCTAGTCGTCCTGCAGTGTCCCTGCAAGCGGCGTGGTCGAGGCTGATGTATGGTTTATCGTATACGGTGCGGCGGCGCTCGGTGGGCCCTATGGATTAAGGTCCTGCATGCACCAGCGGCCATGGTAGCGGGGCGCGCGGTGGCCCTGGACCCCCTGGTCGGAGTGCGGGCGTGCACACTAGGAGGTCCGGGGGACGCGCGGAGGTCCCGGACTCCACAAGGGGGGAGGTCCGGGGCCCTGCCCGTGCGAGCCGAGTGCCCCTCTCGGAAGGACACGTGACGTCGCCGGACCCCTCCCCCAGCGGGGAGTTGAGTCCGGATGGTCGGCGTCGGCAGAACAATATTGGGAGCAGTACCGAGCCTGTCCTATCCCGCGTTACGGGTCCCAAGGTGCTGCTACAGCATCCGGGATGGCGGAATGGTGACCGGAGTCAGCGGATGGGACCCCGGTCACATCCACTGTGGGAGTGGCAGTCTGACGCCGCCCGCCCTTGGTGCCGTGGCGGAGTGGCTGGCCTTTAATGCTTTCGTACGGCGAGCGGTTGGGCGGCGGTGTTGTTTGTCCCTTGTGCCGAGAGACGGCCTCGAGCGAGGCGGAGATGAGTCACCCGCTCGAGGGTAGATCCGCTACCCTCGAGTGAGGCGGAGGTGTGTTGCGCGGTCGAGGGTCCCGAGGGGAACCTTCGAGCGAGGCGGAAAAATGAGTCACCCGCTCGAGGGTAGGTCCGGTACCCTCGAGCAAGGCAGAGATCGTTTTCGCGGGTTCGAGGGGGATTCGAATGGGCCGCTTGCTGGGCTTCTTTGAGTCCTTTCCTTTCTTCCGGATGGGAAGCAGACCGTGGGCCTTCGTGGGCCCAGTTGCCTTAACAGGTGTTTGTGTTTTTAAAGCGATCTTAGTACCCCGATTAGGGTGACCCTAATCGTGGTACCCGACAGTAGCCCCCGAGGCTTTGGTTGAGTCAATGGATTCGACCAAAGGGTGATTCGGCGATTCCCCCTTTGACGTGATCAGTCAATGCTGCGCATCCGCCAGACGCGCCTGAGCGCCAGTCCGATCGGATGTGACAACACGCCGGTCGGGGTAGTACGTCCGCGGGGGGGAGTACTTCAAGGTGCGTGCCTCTTTATTTGTTTGAAGGACAAGACGTGTCCACGCGCTGAGGGGGGCCAGGGCGACGGTAGCACCCACTGCTTGGCAGCTGGTGCTCCCATCGCGCTGTCCCGTACGTAGGGCCTTGGCCCCGACGTTCCTGGTTGCTTTGCGGCGCGCCGTTCGAGGGCAGCCGGCCAGAGCCGACACTGCACCGCTTAGCGTCCAGGGGCTCCGCTCCGCTTTATTTCGTTCGGTCGTGTCTCGGCGCGGGGACTGAGGACAGCCTTTGCTCGTGGAGCGCCGCTCCGTCATGGGCGATACAAGCCTCCGCTCTTTGATAACCTTGAAGCTTTGTGCCCGGCGCAGCTATAAATAGGGGGTCATGGGGTTCCCATTCTTCTCCAACCTCTCAGCTCTTTCTTCCAGCATCGCCCTGATTTTGTAATGTTTACTCTGCCCTTTTGTGACTGGCCCCCGGATGGGGCGGTCTGGATTTTTTAGGCTTTTGGCGCTAGAAGAAAGCTTGCGAGCGGTGGGGGAAGACCGGAGTGGGCGTGCGCACCATCCCTCAACTTCAGTGGGATCAGCAGAAGTGCATTGGGCCCATGGGGTCCTGCTCCTGCAATGTCCCCTAGCCTGAAGGGGGTTGGAGACGCCTCACCGTCAGCGCCAGGTCTGGCGGCTGTTTTTCGTATCGCCCCCCCCGGTGAAAAGGTTGCTCTCGGGGAGACGGTGCGGAGGGCGCTGTCCGCCAGCTCGACCCCCCGCGTGGTCTTCGGTGGAGGAGACGCTAGAAGAAGGCTTGCGAGGAGAGCGTCCCGCTGGACCCGTGAGGTCTGGGGGCTGCTTCTCGCATTCCTAGCAGCCTGGCCATTGCGTCAGCCAAGGGCTCGGTGCCTTTCTTCGTCACTCGTTCCTCCCCAAGACAGGGAAAATTGCCACATAGGTGGCAATGTGTTTGTATCTTTCGATGGCTTCGCGCCGGTAACCCTTTGTAATCTTTATTTGCATTTGAGCAATAAAGTCCCCTTTCTCCTCTACGGGGAGGATTACCGAGGGTATAGGGGTGTACATAGAGTTACGACCCTTGAATATGTGTGAAGTTTCCTTCGCGGGGGCGCATCAGCGCACCCGCGGGTGTAGTCCCCGAGGCCTTGGAGGAGCGTTTGTGCTCGTCCAAGGGCTACAAACGTTGTCCCACTGGGTAGCTCTACTGGGATGGCCGTCCAGCGTCTTTTTCAGCCGGCATCGGCACTTTTTCAGCCGGCCTCGGCACTCTTAGTGCTGGTACAATGACCTGGTGTTCAGCTTAGCCGTTAGGGGAACGTACGCTAATAGTGGGGGGGTTCGGTTATACACGTGGAGCTTCGTAAGTGACGGTTGTCGATTTATTCAAGGGTGCGGTTTTGAACCATGGTGTGCGAAGAGCCCCTGAGCCCAGGCTCGTATGAAGGCGTTCAGGGGAACCCTTGACTTTGATTACGACCCTCGTCACCCTTCCGCAGGGAGGAGGGATGAAGCGCACCATGCTACCCATGCCCGGGCCGCGAGCTATGACTGCTTCATTGAGCTATTAGCGGGTTGTTCAAGCGGACGTCCGTGCCCCGTTCGATAAGGGTCGGCTCGTGGTCCATAGACACGTCACATAGAGAACTTGCGAAGGTTCGCTAGGCGGGGCTCGGACCCATTCGGTAGGGTCCGAGGGCTCGATGCTCTCCCTCGATGGGATCCCCCTTCTAGGCACCCTCGACTGGAATTGAACACTGCGTAGGATGTCTCGAATTCCGCGTTCGAGGGTAGCTTGTACGGCACATCCCTGCAGTCCCTGACTCTGGTGATCTGGGGCGCCTGTCGAACCCCCTGAAGGGCCAGGCTTCGAACCCCTGATCAGTAAGGCCTCGAAATATGATTCTTTCGAGGGTAAAGAGACCCCTCGAAGGAATATTCTATCGTGATTCGAAAACGACGCAGAGTCGCGAGTTATGCACGCGGGTCTTCCGCTGGTGGTGGGCGACGTGGCCCGATCTGTGTGGTGCGGCGTGGGCGCGCCTTTTCAGGCGACAGCCTCGGGCAGACGAAGTGGCGTGGGCGGCGGCTGACGGATGGGATAGCGCAACAGTCGCGCCGCGCCCGTCGGTTACCGTGCCGCATTTATTGCTGCGTGCGCGCGTCATGGTAGATTTGGGATATCAAAATCTACCTCATTCAATGCGGTAGATTTGGGCCGCGGCTGCGGATGCGCCCGTCATGGTGAATAAAGATGAGGAGGAATGGGTTGTTTGGGCTCACCTGGCCATTTGCCTTCATCCCTTTCCGCCTTCTCCACCTCATTTGCATCCTGAACCCATAGCCAAGAGAGAAAAGGAGGAAGAAGGAGGAGAGAGAGAACCTTAGCCGTTTCGGAGCCTTCATTCCCGCATCCCCCCTCGAATCGAAGACATGTCGGACATCCAGGAGCCTTTGCCGTGGGGGAAGTCTTCCGCCACCATGGCGGTTCTGGAGCAGCTGGTCGTCGACCGGCTGCTGCCGTGGAACCCCGACTCGGGGGCGCCGGCGTGGATTTCCCGGCACCCGGACGAGACCGAGCCGAAGCCCCCGCAAGGCTACGTCGTAAGCTTCGTGCGCCTCCACGAGCGAGGCTTCGACGTTCCCGTCAGCAGGTTCATGAGGGCTTTGTGCGAGTACTACAGAGCAGAGCTGCACAACTTCAGCCCCAACGCCATCTCGCAGGCGGCGGTCTTCGTCGCCGTCTGCGAGGGGTACCTCGGGATAGAGGTGCACTGGGATCTCTGGATCCATCTGTTCTGCGGCGAACTCTTCGTCGAGAGCGGGCGGGGACAGCAGAGGCGGTTCGCGCGCGCCGGTGGCTTGACGTTCCACGTGCGCCACTCCCGGAGGAACCTCTACATCCACAGCAGGATGACGATGAACTCTGGGTGGAGCCGAGGGTGGTTCTACCTTCGGAACTTCCGTGGTGCGCTCCCGGCGTTCACCAACTGAGTCCTTCGCGAGCGACCAGCAAAGTGGGATTGGGGGGTGTCGCACCCAGCACAGCAAGACAAGCTCGAGGGCCTCACCGACGCGCTGGCGCATTTGGCAAAGAAGGGGTTGACGGCGGCGGCTGTCATCGCGAACTTCCACCGGCAGAGGGTGATCCCTCTCGTGGAGAGGGCCCTGCCGATCTTCCAGCTCATTCCCGGGAGCCAGGTTGAAGGCTCGAGGACGTCAAGCAAGCTCCTCTCCCACACCACCGCCGCCCGGAGGGCGAAGTACGCGGTGGCGGATTTCCCCCAAAATCCTGAGGATCTCTAGAGGATCAAGATGTGCCCCGAGCCGGGGTACATTTCTCTGGTAAGTTTCAATTTCGAACCCGCCGTATGTTGTGTGGTCCCCTTTTCCTGACCCTATCTTGGGTGTGCTTTGCGGGGGTTGAGGTGCGGCACCTCGAAGCCCCCGGTCCCAGAACAACGCCTAATCAATCGTCTCCACGCGGAGAAGATGAAAAGGCGGAAGGACGCGACGAAGGCAAAGGCCGAGAGGAAGAGGAAGAGAAAGGCGAAGCACGACAAGGCGTGCAAGTTCGTTCGCGCGGAGGGGAAAGCACGGCCCACCACGCCCGAGTCCTCGGAGGAGGAGGAGGCCTCGGATGCCGAGGACCACGCTCTGGGGAGCAACGGGGAAGCCGCGGGCGCGAGCCCCCCGCCGTTCTACCTGTGGGGTGACGATGAGGGGGAGCCGGTGGCGCCGGAGGTGACAAGGGCCATAGCACCCATACCTCAAGGGGGCTGAGCGGGGGTCGTCCGTGCTGGCAGCCTCGAGTCACCAGGCCGACACGAGGGGGCGCCCTCGGGGCAGTCTTCGAGGGGCGGCACGGCGACCTGGGCCCGAAGAAGCGCCACGAGGAAGCGGAGCATGAGTGCTCGATCCGGGTAAGCAGACCTCGCTTTCGTTTTTGTTGCATGTTTGGTGGGTTTCTCGATCCTATTGTCCTCAACTCGTGTTCTTCGATTTCCAGCCCCGGGGCCGTCCCGAAAGATGCGGTGCAGCTTGCCCCGGCCAAGGCTCTCAAGACCGGGGCACGAAGCACACCGCACACCGCACACGGCGCCGCAGCCCCTACCTGCTGTGGATCTCGAGGCGGCAGCTGCGAGGCTATGGGAGGCCATGGCTCGGGGTGCCCAGGCGGCGCAGCAAGCTCGGGCACGGGAGGAGGAGGGTGACGCCGGCCAGAGCGGTGCCGAAGCAGCCGCTCTGACTGCCGACGCCGGGGGGACCGGCCAGGGCGGTGTGGACGGCGCCACCCTGGCCGTTACTGAAGTTGAGGCCGGTCAGGGCAATGCGGCCAGCGCCGCCCGACCGGACACAGGAGGAGAGACTGGCGGGGGCGCGCAGGAGCGCCCTGCCGACCGTGTGGAGGAGACCCTCGTCTTCGAGCCCTCGAGGGCCGAGGGCGAGGGCGTCGCAGAGGAGGAGACGGCGCAAGAGGCGCCGATGGTGGAAGGAGCTCCCATCCCGGGGCCCGCGGAGGCCCGGGACGAGGGTACTGTCGCGGTAGCTGTAACACCCGGTTTATAAAAGAACATAAACCGAGCAATCATATACGTGCCAGGATCAAGTCACACGTATATACAACAGAATGAACAGTATATCATAGCACATATCACGTAAAAAGACATAATAAAGCGAATACGAATGTTATTTATTACAGTAATGACAAAAATGTCTGATACAGCGGAAGCGAAGTACAAAATACGAAAAAAACTCTCCGAAGCTGAAGCAGGGCGCCACAGGGACGTCGACTGGGAGACGAACACCTAGAAGTCCTCGTAGTCCTGGTAGCGCTGAGCGAACTCCCTCGCGTCGGCAGGAACTGAGCAGCAGTAGCGTAGCCAAGAGGAAAAAGTAGAGAAGAGGCAAGAGTGAGTACACAACATGTACTCAACAAGTATAACACAAACTATGAGGCTCTAAGGTTGGCTGACTCAACTGCATTAGCTTTTAATCTTGGCAAAATTTTATTAAATCTATTTACTACAAGTTGATGAATTACCATTAACCCAGTTACATAGTAATTAGTCAAATTTAAACATGTTACTACTGAGAACCAAACCAAAACCAAGCCACCAAGGTAACCCCGAGAAGCACCTCCCTCGTCGGAAGGAGATAACTCCACTAATCAAAAGGAGGATCTAGGCCGCTCATAACCGTGAGCACGGCTAGTATACCAGTTTTACACTCTGCAGAGGTTGCACATCTTTACCCACAAGTCGTGAGCTACGCCAGTTGTTCATCACACTTCCTTAGGTGAGATGACTAGCGACTCACTATGAGGCCGTTACAAAGGACACGTTGGTAAGGTGTAACCGCTAAGGATTCAGTCAATGCATCGATGGTACCCACCTCGAGGGGTACGCACACCAAGCCTCGTAGCCTGGGCACCATTGAGGTTCGACTCCCCTCTTGCCCCGTCGGTAAGTTACTCCCGAACCAAAATGGCCTAATTAGTAAGCCAAGACCGTCCCATTCCAGTCTTGTGGTAGCGCTGTTGTCCCAGGTTGTCGCTCTATGAACCGGTCCTTATGGAGAGTGGCCAACCAGGCAGTAAGCACCGTGCTGGCCCCCTAAACCATGTTTCTAACAAAATCAATTTTAAATGAGACGTGAGCCCCTCCAACGAGCCACTCTCAGAATTAAGTTGCATATACCATTAATCAAATTAATTTACAAGGACCAAGTGAGTTATAGCGCGGCACCTAGCACAACTAACCAAAATGCAACCCAAGGGAATATATATAAAGGATATAAAGTGGCTAGGAAAGTCCTTATAGGCATACAGTATTAAATGCAGTATGAAATTGTAATTAAAGGTGATAGGTTGTTCATGTTATACTTGCCTTCCTCGTACTTCTCCTGCTGCTGCTCAAAGTGCTCGGAAGACGGCTGCTCCGGGTACTGGTACTGGGGCTCCTCGGATGGATCAACGTCTACTCACGAACACATGGCCAAAACAAGGCACGACAGTAAGCATACAAGCAAACACTAACAAAAGCTAAGAAATAGTACATCAATACATAAAAACAGCACACTAAACTAGTCTAAAACTATTCTACGCATTACAACGATCGCGTGGACATAAAGAACACCTAAAACGGAGCTAAAACGCATTTTCTAGGCTAAAAACAAGGTTCAAGGACTAAACTGCAAGAAATCTAAGGTTCCAGGGGCTTTTCTGCAAAAACCAAGGGCCTAAACATAATTCAAGGTTAGATATGAGGGCCAGCGTGCAAAAGACCAGGTGCTGGACTGCGGGTTTGAAATCTGGAAAGGTCAGGGGGTTCCGTGTAAAAATTTGGGCTGATCTGTAAATATGTTTACACAGGCAAGGACTGCGGGTTGATATTCGGAAAGGCAGGGGTCTCTTTAACAAAATTCCAAGGCTGAACCGGTACGAGTGGATCCAGGCCGCTGGATCTGGATCTAACGGTTTAGATCTATTGAAACTTCGATCTAATCTAGAGCGCTGGTTTCGGATCGGACGCACCAGATTCAGCAGGGCGCGGGGCGGCGGCGGAACGCGCCGGCGGCGTGCTCCCGCGGCGGGGGATCGTCGGTGTAAACCGAATCCGGCGTTCCCGGGCTCGATTCGGGTCGCGGTTGGGTCAAGGAGCATCGGCGGGATACGTGTAACCCACCTGTGCCCTCAGGTCGGGGGATTGCGGCTCGGTTGGGGGCTCGCGGCGGTGCAGGCGGCGCTAGCTCGTCGGCGAGGCCAACTAGGTGCAGCAGAAGGGGAAAGGGGCCAGGGAACGGGCACGGCATGTTCGTTACCCTCGTGCGAAGCTGAAGCCGGCCGTAGAAGTCGACGAGAGGTGGCGCAGGGCGGAAATCGGGGCGGCGCAGAGGTGGTTGGCTCCTCCTCCGCAGCGATTTCCCATGCATGTAGGGGCAGGAGTCGGCGGATTCGGGCATGAGGAGGCTCCTGGCGCCAAGGAGGAGCTCCTGCGGCGGCTCTTGGTGGCGGAGGTGGCTTGGGCGTGCGGGACCACGACGGCGCACGGCCTTCTGCGCGGCGGAGCTGTGCGGGGTCTCTGGGCCTCGGCGTTGGGGCTGCGGGGTGGAGATGAGGACGCAGGGATCCGTGGGCTGGGGCATTTAAGAAGGCAAGGGATCCTCGGCGTGCGGGGCGGATCGCGCGCGAGAATCACGGCGAGGTCGTTCGGGCGTGAGCGAAGGGCGTGGAACGGAGAAAGGAAGGAGATGACCCTGTCTCGTGGGTCCGGGCGGGCAGCGAGGGAAGGCAACGCGCACGGGGCTGGGCTGCGGGCGCTGGCTGATGGGGTCGGGCGCGCAGTTGGGGAGGGCGACGCGGTCGCGAGCGAGCGGGCTGAGCGCTCCGCGCGGGCTGAGGGCGAGGGGTGAGCTGGGCTGGTGCGCTGCGTTCTGGGCCGGCCTGAGCGGGGTGTGGGCGCTGGGATGAGGGTGAGAGCGGGTTGGGCCTTCGCGGAGGGAGGCGGGTGGAGCCAGGCCGAGTGCGTGGGAGCAGGCCAGCGCGGGACTGGAGTGCGGGCCGAGCTGGGGTGTGGGACGCTGACTGCTGGGCCTGGCGCGACAGCGGGGGCGCGGTACTGAGGCGGGGAATGCGTGCTGCGCGAGGGTCGCGGTTAGGCCCTGACGGGCTGGGAAGGGAAGAAGGGTTGGGCTGCCTCCGGTTTTCCTGGGTTGGTTTCTGATTACGGAAACTGGTGGGCTGCAGGCCCGTGAGAGATGGAGAGGAGGAGACGGGCTGGGCCGCCGGGGTGGATATGGGCCGCGTGGGAAAAAGGGTTGGGCTTGAGTGAGAGAAGTGGCCACGGGATTAGGTTTGAGTTTGGGTTTTGGGTTTTTCTTTCTCTTTCTATTTCTTTTCCTTTCTAATTCTAATTCTATTTCAAACTCAAGGCAAATGAATTCAAATTTGAATTTCAATTCACACAAGCACTCAACAAATAAAACAATGCTCCCGCATGATGCAACAATAAAAATTAAACCTATGATAAATTTTAGTTACTGGAGGATCAAAATTAGATTAAATGAAAGTCTAAACACAATAAACCTTAGAATTTTAAATAAAGCCAATTAAATTTATTATTAAATACTGAAAATTAAATTAGGGTGTTACAAATCCTACCCCCTTACAGGAATCTCGTCCCGAGATTCTGGGCTGGCTAGCAAAGAGATCAGGATAGGTATTCATCAACTCCTCTTCCTTCTTCTGGCAAGTCCTCCGAAAAGACATCCGGGAATTCAGACACCACGCGAATACCATCCGTGGGTATAGCCTCCATCTGATGAAGAAAACCAGAAGGTTCTGTAGCACTGACTGTCACCCCTTGGCCATCAGATGCTGTCAAGTGAACTGCCTGATGAGCACCATCAATTCTGACTCCCCACTTGGCAAGAGTATCCATTCCCAGAATCACATCGATACCCTTGGTGTCTAGCACCCTCAGAGCAGCACTGAACATTGCCCCCCTTATGGCTATACTGACTCGAGGGCAAACAATATGGGATCTCAACTCTCCTCCTGGTGAAGAGACTAGCATATACTTCTTTAATGGGGTGGTAAAGAAACTATGCTGCTCAACATATGACTTGGTGATGAATGAATGAGTAGCACCAGTATCGAAAAGCACTGTAGCTGGATGGGAGTTGACCATGAACGTACCAATAACTACGTTAGGAGCCTCGGCCGCTGACTCGGCCGTCACGTGGTTCACTCTGCCCTGTGCTGGCGCCCTGGGCTGAGCTGGACGCCCCTGCTGTCCTGCCTGCCGTGGAGCTGGTGAAAGGCGCTTCTGTGGACAACCATTGGCATAGTGACCTTTTTGTCCGCATTTGTAGCACTTGCGGTGGATTTGAATGACGCTACTTGGTTGACTTCCTTGTGAACTTAACATCACATCTTGCATTATTTCTGCTGTTTGCTCTTTGGACTCCTTGTGACTGCGTGGCAGAATCACCTTCATAGTGATAATCAACCCATCAACATAATCATGGAGACCTTGATTCTCGACCTGTGTATCTCTAGAGCACTTAGGATTCTTTCTCTTCTGGATAGTCTGTAGCTCTTCGACCGATGGATTGTCGAGGAAAAGGGAATCCTCTGCTAGCTGCTCTTGATGAGACCTCTTCCTCCTTGCACCGGAGAACAACCTCTGGTTCCTCCTAGCTGTGGCTTCATCTTCAGTCGCACGAGCTTGATGACAAGGAACGCCATAGAAGTGGCAACACGGACAAGCTTTCTCACCATCACCCATTGCACTGTCTCCAAGGTCTTTTTGTTCTGCCGACATCTGAGCTGGGACAAAAGGAAGCACAAGTAAGGTCAAGGAAGAGAGAAAAACTCCATTATTTAAAGTTCTATCTTATTTAGATGACACTGTTCAGGCATCACTGCTGCTAACTCCAGATAGATGTCACATAAATCCAAGAAAAGGAACTATACCATAACTCTTTTGTCCTGTCTGAGAGATTTTCAAATTCTTCTGTACTATCTGTGGACCGGGATGTCACATCCCTACCCCCTTACAGAAATCGACGTCCTCGTCGGTGACATCCTTGCCAGTGGATCCCTAGATATCATCTCTTCTCCGTGTTATCCTTCTCAACAAGACAGAAACCCAAGGCATGATGAGGTAGAGAGGATAGAGTGGATGGTTTTACCCCCAACGGTCTAACTCGTTTTATTAATTAATTTAACTTTAACTTAAAACTGATTTTCATTAAACAAATTTAAACTACTAAGCTATGCAATCATTCAAAAAAAATCCAAATCAAACATGTAGCATAATATCAAGCAGACAAATTTTCACAACTTAGCCGAGTTTAACATCCGACTCGACTAACACAATGCGTCGCAGAACGTACTATCGTATTATTATAAATGGGTCACCTAGCTAATACTCATGGTGGTCAGATGACTGATTCAGGCCAAAATCTACGAAAACTATTCTTTAGAGAGAGAAATCAAGGCTAGACGGGTGAATAGTCAAAGAAGTCAAGGGGTATAATAGTAAAATAGTTTCAGCAGGCAAGGATTGGTGAGAAGAAGTCCTAAAACACGACCAGTTCTATCTAGGCTTCGTCCTACAGTCGATACGGCTCTGATACCACTCTGTAACACCCGGTTTATAAAAGAACATAAACCGAGCAATCATATACGTGCCAGGATCAAGTCACACGTATATACAACAGAATGAACAGTATATCATAGCACATATCACGTAAAAAGACATAATAAAGCGAATACGAATGTTATTTATTACAGTAATGACAAAAATGTCTGATACAGCGGAAGCGAAGTACAAAATACGAAAAAAACTCTCCGAAGCTGAAGCAGGGCGCCACAGGGACGTCGACTGGGAGACGAACACCTAGAAGTCCTCGTAGTCCTGGTAGCGCTGAGCGAACTCCCTCGCGTCGGCAGGAACTGAGCAGCAGTAGCGTAGCCAAGAGGAAAAAGTAGAGAAGAGGCAAGAGTGAGTACACAACTTGTACTCAACAAGTATAACACAAACTATGAGGCTCTAAGGTTGGCTGACTCAACTGCATTAGCTTTTAATCTTGGCAAAATTTTATTAAATCTATTTACTACAAGTTGATGAATTACCATTAACCCAGTTACATAGTAATTAGTCAAATTTAAACATGTTACTACTGAGAACCAAACCAAAACCAAGCCACCAAGGTAACCCCGAGAAGCACCTCCCTCGTCGGAAGGAGATAACTCCACTAATCAAAAGGAGGATCTGGGCCGCTCATAACCGTGAGCACGGCTAGTATACCAGTTTTACACTCTGCAGAGGTTGCACATCTTTACCCACAAGTCGTGAGCTACGCCAGTTGTTCATCACACTTCCTTAGGTGAGATGACTAGCGACTCACTATGAGGCCGTTACAAAGGACACGTTGGTAAGGTGTAACCGCTAAGGATTCAGTCAATGCATCGATGGTACCCACCTCGAGGGGTACGCACACCAAGCCTCGTAGCCTGGGCACCATTGAGGTTCGACTCCCCTCTTGCCCCGTCGGTAAGTTACTCCCGAACCAAAATGGCCTAATTAGTAAGCCAAGACCGTCCCATTCCAGTCTTGTGGTAGCGCTGTTGTCCCAGGTTGTCGCTCTATGAACCGGTCCTTATGGAGAGTGGCCAACCAGGCAGTAAGCACCGTGCTGGCCCCCTAAACCATGTTTCTAACAAAACCAATTTTAAATGAGACGTGAGCCCCTCCAACGAGCCACTCTCAGAATTAAGTTGCATATACCATTAATCAAATTAATTTACAAGGACCAAGTGAGTTATAGCACGGCACCTAGCACAACTAACCAAAATGCAACCCAAGGGAATATATATAAAGGATATAAAGTGGCTAGGAAAGTCCTTATAGGCATACAGTATTAAATGCAGTATGAAATTGTAATTAAAGGTGATAGGTTGTTCATGTTATACTTGCCTTCCTCGTACTTCTCCTGCTGCTGCTCAAAGTGCTCGGAAGATGGCTGCTCCGGGTACTGGTACTGGGGCTCCTCGGATGGATCAACGTCTACTCACGAACACATGGCCAAAACAAGGCACGACAGTAAGCATACAAGCAAACACTAACAAAAGCTAAGAAATAGTACATCAATACATAAAAACAGCACACTAAACTAGTCTAAAACTATTCTACGCATTACAACGATCGCGTGGACATAAAGAACACCTAAAACGGAGCTAAAACGCATTTTCTAGGCTAAAAACAAGGTTCAAGGACTAAACTGCAAGAAATCTAAGGTTCCAGGGGCTTTTCTGCAAAAACCAAGGGCCTAAACATAATTCAAGGTTAGATATGAGGGCCAGGTGCAAAAGACCAGGTGCTGGACCGCGGGTTTGAAATCTGGAAAGGTCAGGGGGTTCCGTGTAAAAATTTGGGCTGATCTGTAAATATGTTTACACAGGCAAGGACTGCAGGTTGATATTCGGAAAGGCAGGGGTCTCTTTAACAAAATTCCAAGGCGGAACCGGTACGAGTGGATCCAGGCCGCTGGATCTGGATCTAACGGTTTAGATCTATTGAAACTTCGATCTAATCTAGAGCGCTGGTTTCGGATCGGACGCACCAGATTCAGCAGGGCGCGGGGCGGCGGCGGAACGCGCCGGCGGCGTGCTCCCGCGGCGGGGGATCGTCGGTGTAAACCGAATCCGGCGTTCCCGGGCTCGATTCGGGTCGCGGTTGGGTCAAGGAGCATCGGCGGGATACGTGTAACCCACCTGTGCCCTCAGGTCGGGGGATTGCGGCTCGGTTGGGGGCTCGCGGCGGTGCAGGCGGCGCTAGCTCGTCGGCGAGGCCAACTAGGTGCAGCAGAAGGGGGAAGGGGCCAGGGAACGGGCACGGCGTGTTCGTTACCCTCATGCGAAGCTGAAGCCGGCCGTAGAAGTCGACGAGAGGTGGCGCAGGGCGGAAATCGGGGCGGCGCAGAGGTGGTTGGCTCCTCCTCCGCAGCGATTTCCCGTGCGTGTAGGGGCAGGAGTCGGCGGATTCGGGCATGAGGAGGCTCCTGGCGCCAAGGAGGAGCTCCTGCGGCGGCTCTTGGTGGCGGAGGTGGCTTGGGCGTGCGGGACCACGACGGCGCACGGCCTTCTGCGCGGCGGAGCTGTGCGGGGTCTCTGGGCCTCGGCGTTGGGGCTGCGGGGTGGAGATGAGGACGCAGGGATCCGTGGGCTGGGGCATTTAAGAAGGCAAGGGATCCTCGGCGTGCGGGGCAGATCGCGCGCGAGAATCACGGCGAGGTCGTTCGGGCGTGAGCGAAGGGCGTGGAACGGAGAAAGGAAGGAGATGACCCTGTCTCGTGGGTCCGGGCGGGCAGCGAGGGAAGGCAACGCGCACGGGGCTGGGCTGCGGGCGCTGGCTGATGGGGTCGGGCGCGCAGTTGGGGAGGGCGACGCGGTCGCGAGCGAGCGGGCTGAGCGCTCCGCGCGGGCTGAGGGCGAGGGGTGAGCTGGGCTGGAGCGCTGCGTTCTGGGCCGGCCTGAGCGGGGTGTGGGCGCTGGGATGAGGGTGAGAGCGGGTTGGGCCTTCACGGAGGGAGGCGGGTGGAGCCAGGCCGAGTGCGTGGGAGCAGGCCAGCGCGGGACTGGAGTGCGGGCCGAGCTGGGGTGTGGGACGCTGACTGCTGGGCCTGGCGCGATAGCGGGGGCGCGGTACTGAGGCGGGAAATGCGTGCTGCGCGAGGGTCGCGGTTAGGCCCTGACGGGCTGGGAAGGGAAGAAGGGTTGGGCTGCCTCCGGTTTTCCTGGGTTGGTTTCTGATTACGGAAACTGGTGGGCTGCAGGCCCGTGAGAGATGGAGAGGAGGAGACGGGCTGGGCCGCCGGGGTGGATATGGGCCGCGTGGGAAAAAGGGTTGGGCTTGAGTGAGAGAAGTGGCCACGGGATTGGGTTTGAGTTTGGGTTTTGGGTTTTTCTTTCTCTTTCTATTTCTTTTCCTTTCTAATTCTAATTCTATTTCAAACTCAAGGCAAATGAATTCAAATTTGAATTTGAATTCACACAAGCACTCAACAAATAAAACAATGCACCAGCATGATGCAACAATAAAAATTAAACCTATGATAAATTTTAGTTACTGGAGGATCAAAATTAGATTAAATGAAAGTCTAAACACAATAAACCTTAGAATTTTAAATAAAGCCAATTAAATTTATTATTAAATACTGAAAATTAAATTAGGGTGTTATAGTAGCGCCCGTGCCAATGGCGCAAGGGGGTGTGACGGCGGTGGTGGAGCTGCCGGACAGCAGCAAGGAGTACGGGGACTCGATGGACATCGACCCCGCTGCTGCGGCAAACGCCGCCGCGCACATCGCCGAGTTCGCGTCAGCCAGCGCGGGCATGCTCGAGGCGGGGACGTCCGAGAGGGGCCATCTCGGGGCGATCGTTCCGTCCGGGGTCCCCTCGGAGTTCCTTCGCAAGGAGTAAGAGGAGGAGGAGGCCTGGAACAAGCAGATGGGCGTGGGTAGCGAGATCTTGCAAGCCCTCGACCGCGCCTTCATGCTCCACCAGAATGCGGATTACCAGGTCAGCCAGGTAAATGCTTCCCCCCCCCGAAAATTGCTTGGATTTGGTTTAACTTTTACGCGTCTTCACCCACGCCCTCCCCTTTGCAGCAGCTGAGGGAAATCTCGCGCGAAAAGAGAGCCGAGATGAACCGGCTGTACTCCCAGTTGAGCCAGCTCGGGCAGCACAACGCCGAGCTGGTACTCAAGAACATTGATGCCAACGCGAAGATGGCGGATCTGGGAGCGCGTCAGCATGCGCTGGAGGAGGAGCTGGCGCAAGTTGCTGGTTTGCGGGACATCCAGAGGGCGGCAGCGGATGAGAAGGCCCGGGAGGCCGAGGCACAAGCTGCCGAGCTGTAGCGCCTTTGGACGGCGCTCGAGGATAGAGCTCGGGAGGCTGAGGTGCAAAGCGCCGAGCTGCAGCGTCTCAGCACCACGCTGGAGCAGCAGAAGGCCGAGCTCCTCCACAGGGAGGTTGCCATGGTTGCACTCACCGGGACCCTCCGGGAACAGGGCGAGACCCTCGAGGAGAAGGAGGTGGCTCTCCAGAACATGGGGGCTACCCTTAAAGAGAAGGAAGCCTCCTTGTCCTCGCTCGAAGAGGCCGCTCGAGCCCAGAGGGAGGAGGCGCAGAGGAACATCACGGGTGAGTACCTTTGATTTTTCGTTGATTTGTTACTTTTCGTAACTGACGTTGGTTTCCTTTGCTCAGAGCTGAGGCAGAAGGTGGCGGACGAGACCGCGGCGAAGGAAGCGGTCCACACCGCGCTCACGGTGGCGCAGATGGAGTTTGCTGAGCTGGAGCAGACCGCCGTGAGCGTGTGTCAAGAGCTCGAGGGGGAGGGTGCTGTCTCGGGCAGTTCGGTGATCAGCCGCCTGCGCGCGCTAGGCGGCCGGATCGCCGAACACGCCAAGAGCACCTTCCGTCTTGGTGTCCTGCGGGCTCTCGCCGTGGCCTCGACACACTACCTCATGGATCTCCAGAGGGTGTCGTCGGGGTACGTCGTTCCCGATGATGCAGATGCGGACGCCGCGTCGGTCATCATGGATGAGGCCGACGCAGCCGCGGAGGAGTTCGCCACTGTCCTCGCCGAGAAGCTCGAAGCAGTCATCCCTCCCATCGCCGAATTCGACGCCCCTGAGGGCCCGCAAGGGGGGATGGTAGCCTGTAGAAAAACTGGGCCTCGAAGCCCATGTAAATAGATTAGTGTTTATCATAGTCGCGCTTTGTAATCGCATCCTATGAATATAAGAGATTTTATTTTCGTAATTTGAATGTGTGGCCCGTCGAGGCCTTGTGCGTTCGAGCCTATATTTCTTTACTTTATTTCCGTGTTCTTTGTATGCGACTTAGATAAACATCTGCGAGGAAGTTCGTGTTCATAAGCAACGTAGGCGTAGGGTGGTGAGGGGGGTGCCGTATCCCGGAGGCGTAGGCGGCCCCACGACTCGGCCAGCCCCGTACCGTAGTTGTTTACGCCTCGCGTCCGTTTTTTCCAAGGATACGAGAAGCTTAGGGTCGAGACGGAAATATTTCGAAAAAACATTGGCGACTTTTTGGGGACGTTCGGGGGTTCCCCCCGTAGTAGCCCCCGAGGGAGGCTCGGCTTTGCCGAGGGTAAAGCCGAGCGTACCTCAATGTTCGTGCGCATCCGAGCCCCCGAGGGTCCGGAAGGTTCCCAAAAAGCAATAAGTAAAGCGTGCTTCCTTATTATTTCTGGAATTTGAAAATGCGAGTACGAACAATATACAAATAACTTGAAATGCTAAGGATAGAAGCGACATAGCTGTTGTATGTTCCAAGCGTTGGTGAGGACTTTGCCATTTTTGTTCGTCAGCTTGTACGTGCCGGGTTTGAGCACCTCGGCGATTATGTACGGTCCTTCCCATGGAGGTGAGAGCTTGTGGCGACCCCTGGTGTCCTGTCGGAGCCTCAGCACCAAGTCCCCTTCGTTGAGGTCTCGGCGCTGGACCCTCTGCGCTTGATACCTTCGTAAGGACTGCTGGTAGCGCGCCGAGTGGAGGAGCGCCACGCCTCGAGCCTCGTCCACTTGGTCCAGCGAGTCTTCGCGAGCTCGCTGGTTTTGTTGCTCTTGGTATGCCTTGAGCCTTGGCGATCCGTATTCCAAGTCAGTGGGGAGAATGGCCTCGGCGCCATAGACGAGGAAGAACGGAGAAAAGCCCGTGGCTCTGCTTGGGGTCATCCTTAGGCTCCAAATGACCGAGGGTAGCTCCGTGAGCCACCTCCGGCTGAATTTGTTCAGCTTGTTGGAGATTCTCGGCTTCAGTCCCTGGAGGATCATGCCGTTGGCACGCTCCAGTTGCCCGTTCGTCTGTGGGTGTGCCACAGCCGACCAGTCCACACGTATGTGGAAACTGTCGCAGAACATCAAGAACTTCTTGCCTGTGAACTGGGTGCCGTTGTCGGTGATAATCGAGTTCGGGACCCCGAACCTGAAGACGTTGTCGGTGAAGAACATAACTGCTTGCTCGGATTTGATCTTGCCGATGGGTCGAGCCTCGATCCATTTGGAAAACATGTCGACCGCCACCAGCAAGTGGGTAAAGCCCCCGGGCGCCTTCTTCAGCGGTCCGACGAGGTCTAGTCCCCACACGGCGAATGGCCACGTGATGGGGATGGTCTGCAGAGCATGGGCCGGGAGGTGTGTTTTTTGAGCATAGAACTGGCAACCCTCGCATGTCCGCACAATGTCGGTGGCGTCAGCGACCGCGGTGGGCCAGTAGAAGCCTTACCGGAACGCGTTACCCACGAGGGTGCGCGGCGCAGCGTGATGGCCACATATGCCGGCGTGGATGTCGCGGATCAACTCCTTGCCCTCGGGGACGGGGATGCATCGTTGCATGACTCCCGAGGGACTGCGCTTGTATAGCACGTCGTCGATTAGAACGAAGGACTTGGCCCGCCTAGCGAGGCGCCGCGCCTGAGCGCGGTTCGAGGGTAGGACCCCTCGAGTCATCCAGTCAATGTACTGGATGCGCCAGTCTCGCGAAGTGGGGGCCTCGTCGACTTCCTTTGCTTCGGCCTCGTCAGCGGAGGTGGTTCCGAAGTCAACGTCCATGGGCTCGACCCCGTCCGCCGGGGGGTTCCTTCCGGGGGACCCGGTGGACGAGGGGCCCGGCTCCACCGGATCTTTGAATTCGGCGGAGGGCTTGATTATGTCGCGAGCGAAGATGTTCGGGGGACGGTGGTCCGCCCCGACGCGATCTTGGCTAATTCATCGGCGTCCTCGTTGTACTTGCGCGGGACGTGATTGAGCTCAAGGCCGTCGAATTTGTCTTCGAGGTGGCGCACTGCGCTGCAGTACGCCTCCATCTTCGGGTCATGACAGCTAGACTCCTTCATGACTTGATCGACGACGAGTTGAGAGTCGCCGCGCGCGTCGAGGCGTTTGACGCCGAGCTCGATGGCGATGTGGAGGCCACTGAGAAGGGCCTCGTACTCCGCCGTGTTGTTGGAAGCGGGGAAATGCATGCGTATCACGTACCGCATGTGTTCTCCGAGGGGTGAGATGAAGAGGAGGCCGGCACCGGCGCCAGTTTTCATTACCGATCCGTCGAAGTACATAGTCCAGCATTCGCCCTGGATTTGCGGCGGGGGCAGCTGAGTGTCCGTCCACTCAGCTACGAAGTCAGCCAAGATTTGGGACTTGATCGCCTTGCGGGGGGCGTAGGTGAGTGTTTCTCCCATCAGCTCCACAGACCATTTGGCAATTCTACCCTCGGCTTCCCGATTGCGGGCTATCTCTCCCAAGGGGAAAGACGAGACCACGGTGACGGGATGAGCCTCGAAGTAGAGGCGCAGCTTGCGCAGAGCCAAAACCACTGCGTAGAGCAGCTTTTGAATCAACGGATAACGTGTCTTAGTTTCAGACAGCACCTCGCTGATGTAGTACACCGGTCATTGGACGGGCAAAGCATGACCCTCCTCTTGTCTTTCGACCACGATCACCGCGCTGACCACTTGGGTCGTCGCAGCTATGTATAGATAGAGGGGCTCGCCGTCCGTAGGTGGTGTGAGAATAGGAGCATGAGTGAGCGATGCCTTCAGCCTTTTGAGGGCTTCTTGGGCTTCGGGGGTCCACGTGAAGCGCTCGGTTTTCCTCAAGAGTCGATACAGGGGTAAGCCTTTCTCGCCGAGACGCGAGATGAAACGGCTAAGGGATGCTAGGCATCCCATGACCCTCTGTACCCCCTTTAGGTCTCGGATTGGTCCCATGCGAGTGATGGCCGAGACTTTGTCAGGGTTGGGTTCGATGCCCCGCTGGGAGACAATGAAGCCCAAGAGCATGCCTCGAGGCACCCCGAACACGCACTTCTCGGGGTTGAGTTTCACCCCTTTGGCCCGTAGGCAATCGAACGCGATTTTGAGATCGGCAACCAGGTCGTCCGCCTTCCTGGTTTTTACAATGATATCATCGACATATGTCTCTACGCTCCGCTCGAGATGGTCTCCGAAAACGTGGAGCATACACCGCTGGTATGTGGCTCTGGCATTTCTGAGGCCAAAGGGCATCGTAACGTAGCAGTACATGCCGAAGGGTGTGATAAAAGAAGTCGCGAGCTGGTCGGACTCTTTCATCTTGATTTGGTGGTAACCGGAATAGGCATCAAGAAAGGATAGGAGTTCACATCCCGCAGTAGTATCTACAATCTGATCAATTCGTGGCAAAGAAAAGGGAACCTTCGGACATGTCTTATTTAAACTAGTGTAATCTACACACATCCTCTAGTTTCCACTCTTTTTATTCACTAATACTGGATTAGCTAGCCACTCGGGATGGAATACCTCTTTGATGAATTCGGCCGCCAGAAGTTTCTGCAACTCCTCGCCGATCGCCCGGCGCTTGAGCTCGTCGAAGCGTCACAGACGCTGCTTCACCGGCTTGGAGTTGGGTCGGACATCAAGGGAGTGCTCGGCGACCTCCCTCGGTATGCCAGTCATGTCCGAGGGGCTCCATGCAAAGATGTCTGTGTTGGCGCGGAGGAAATCGACGAGCACCACTTCCTATTTGCCATCGAGGTTGGCGCTGATCTGCAACGCCTTGTCGTCGGAGTGGTTTGGATCGAGGTGCACCTTCTTGATACCCTCGGCGGGTTCGAAGCTCCCGGCGTGTCGGTGAGTGGAGTCCAAGGCCTCGCTTGCCATTTTGTCGAGGGTGGCTGCGAGGGCCTCGTCCTCCGCTTGGGCCTCTGCGCGCTCAACGCACTCAACGTCGCACTCATAGGCGTCCTCAAACGAAGAGCCGATGGTGATCACGCCCCTTGGACCCGGCATCTTGAGCTTGAGGTAGGTGTAGTTGGGGACGGCCATGAACTTGGCGTAACAAGGACGACCCAGGATGGCATGGTAGGATCCTCGAAACCCCACCACCTCGAAAGTGAGTACCTCCTTGCGGAAGTTGGCTGCTGTGCCGAAGCACACAGGCAGATCGATCTGGCCGAGGGGTTGGACTCGCTTCCCCGGCGCGACGCCGTGGAATGGCGACTTGCTGGGGCAAAGCTTGTCCAGTCCGACCCCCATGAGCTCCAAGGTAGGGGCGTACATGATGTTGAGGCTGCTGCCTCCGTCCATGAGCACCTTGGAGAGCGTCGGGGTCGCGGACCCCGGAGTAGTCCTTGGCCTTCTCGGTCGTAAAGTTGTTCATGAAGAAGTCGACGTCGTCGGCGATCGAGCTCGCCGTCTCGGGGTAGGATTCATCAGGAGACGACGCGATGAGGCTGCGGATCGATAGAAGATGATGACCCGGTAGATCCTCATGCTCGATGAAGTTAGCGCTGGTTGATGAGGCGTGGGCGGCAGCATTGCGCATCCCAAAGGGGAAGGGCAACGCCGAAGTCAAGCCCTCCCTGGGAGGCACTAGTGCCACAGCAGGTGACGGTGTCGGCGCAGCTGACGCCGAGGCACGTGATGACGAGGCGGTGGCCCCGCTAGTCGTGATGCTGAGCAGCAACATGTCAGCCTCGACCCACGTGGGGGAGTTGTGGCGTGCCGCGCGACGCCGCTCTGCCTGTGCCTATCACGAACGTTGGCCCGAGCGCCTGCTGTGCCGGGCTGGTGGAGTCGGGGTGACAGGGTTGCGTCCGGGCGAGAGGACCTGCATGAGGTAATCGTTGCCGGTTCCTCTGAACTCGAGACTCCTGAACGAGATCACGCGTCCCGCTAGAAACAGATCCGAAATGCCCATGGGGTATGGGTTGGATCTGCCCGCCATCCCTGAAGACCAAAATGGGAAAAAGAGAGAAAAAATGTCACGCCGCGATCCCCTACCTGGCACGCCAACTGTCGGTGTCCCGACCCAGGGGGCCCGGATCCCAACTAGTAAATGCGGCGTGCTTCCTCGTCCCAGATGATGATGCAAGAGGCAACACAGTAACGCACGGTTTATCCTTGTTCCGGCCTCAAGGCCGTACGTCCAGCAAATGGGGTGTGCGAGGGCACTGTATTATCTTGTACCTGGAGTGCTTGTAGCAGGGGATACAAGCGAGGCAAGAGAGGGAGGGAAGCTCCCAAGTCTCTGCTAGAAGTGGAGTCAGCTGAGATGAGTGCTCAGTAGTGCTGAGAGTTCTCTGAGGGGGAAGCCAGAAAACTAGAGCTGAGCCAGCCCATCTAAAGGAAGCCCACCTCCTCCTTTTATAGTCATAAGGAGGGGTGGGGCACATGAGTGGGGGCATGGAAGTCGTCGTTTTCCCCTGAATCGCGGTGTATAGTGGTCGGACACTGTAGGAAGTACACTGTGGGAAGGCGGCGCGTGTCGCTGTTGTCCTGGATTTCGTCCTTGGTTCTGCGAAGATTGCGCCAGTCGTCCTGCAGTGTCCCTGCAGGCGGCGTGGTCGAGGCTGATGTATGGTTTATCGTATACGGCGCGGCGGCACTCGGTGGGCCCTACGGATTAAGGTCCTGCATGCACCAGCGGCCGTGGTAGCGGGGCGCGCGGCGGCCCTGGACCCCCTGGTCGGAGTGCGGGCGTGCACACTAGGAGGTCCGGGGGACGCGCGGAGGTCCCGGACTCCACAAGGGGGGAGGTCCGGGGCCCTGCCCATGCGTGCCGAGTGCCCCTCTCGGAAGGACACGTAACGTCGCCGGACCCCTTCCCCAGCGGGGAGGTGAGTCCGGATGGTCGGCGTCGGCAGAACAGTAATGGGAGCAGTGCCGAGCTTGTCCTATCCCGTGTTACGGGTCCCAAGGTGCTGCTACAGCATCCGGGATGGCGGAATGGTGACTGGAGTCAGCAGATGGGACCCCGGTCACATCCACTGTGGGAGTGGCAGTCTGACGCCGCCCGCCCTTGGTGCCGTGGCGGAGTGGCTGGCCTTTAATGCTTTCCTACGGCGAGCGGTTGGGCGGCGGGGTTGTTTGTCCCTTGTGCCGAGAGACAGCCTCGAGCGAGGCGGAGATGAGTCACCCGCTCGAGGGTAGATCCGCTACTCTCGAGTGAGGCGGAGGTGTGTTGCATGGTCGAGGGTCCCGAGGGGAGCCTTCGAGCGAGGCGAAAAAATGAGTCACCCGCTCGAGGGTAGGTCCGCTACCCTCGAGCGAGGCGGAGATCGTTTTCGCGGGTTCGAGGGGGATGCGAATGGGCCGCATGCTGGGCTTCTTTGAGTCCTTTCCTTTCTTCCGGATGGAAAGCAGGCCGTGGGCCTTCGTGGGCCCAGTTGCCTTAACAGGTGTTTGTGTTTTCAAAGCGATCTTAGTACCCTGATTAGGGTGCCCCTAATCGTGGTACCCGACAGTACAACATTCGGATCTATGAAGCCAACGTTGTAAATCCCGTTCTTCCGGCATTCTTGCATTTTCATCCTGCACGACTACAAATAAAAGGAGGGAATGAGAAATCTAAACGACTTAGTAGAGCTAGAGTATACAATTGATAGAAAACACTTACATAGACCATACACTGATGAGGGACTTGTCTAGGGCGTCTTGATGGAATAGAAACAAAAAATGGTCAAAATCAATCCAAATGTCATCCATTCCCCGATAGAAATGGGTATGTTTAATTCGAGCAGCTAGCATTATATACCCCTCTGCACATGCTTTCAAGTACCACTGATGTAACTCACGCATTCTTGTTGGTAGGGTGTCAATCAACTCTTGCCACATCAGAGGTTCCCCCAGTACAAATGGCTTTCTTCCTGCCCCTTGGTGAACCGGGATTTTTTCTTGACCTAGGAGCTGAGCTTTTATGAGGTTCGTTTCCTTGACAAACTCAGCAATAGCTTCATCCTCTTTTGAAAGCACTACTAGAGGGGGTACGCTTTGTTTGGGTTGTTCGCCGAGCTGGGGGACTTGGTTGTACCTCCGATTACTCTTCTTCTCCCATGATTTTGTAATCGAGCGGTCGTAATCCGACATCAGTGGAGGCTTTGGTTAGCACATCATGGATAGATAGAATTTCTTCGCTGCTAGATCCACTGGTTCCTTTGGCGGAGGCTTCTTTGGCTTCAACTGCTTGCGCACGTCTTCTTGCACCCAGGCATCCAATTCCTCTGGAGTCATTTCGTAACCTGACTTCTCTGGCGTGGGCTTCTCTTTCTTCTTTCATTCTCGGGTCTTCTTATATCTTGGAGGTGGCGTTGGCGGCACCCAAGCTGATTTCTTCTTCTTTGCGGGGCGAGAAGATGGCGGAGGCGGACTAACACTAGGCTCCCCGGAAGCGGCCGGTGATGGCGATGGAATAACGCTGGGGTCTCAGGCTGCGGGCGGTGACGGTGGATTCACACTGGGCCTCGGACACCCTTGAGCAGCTGGCGGTGACCTCGGAGACGGGCTAGGATCCCTTCCTGCAATTCTTATGTACTGTTTTTTCCAATAGATCCAAGTGTGGAGGGCCTGTCCTAGTTCCTCTTCTCCATCGCCTCTAGAGATCTCGAGGTCGAGGTCTTCCCATCCATTCTCGACACGGTCAACCATGAATCCTAGCATATCCTTCTGGAATCGTCATGCCATGGATTGTCCCGCCTTGAACAGGGACTTCAGCAACCCCGTGAGCGGCTACTTTCAGTTTTTTCCTTAGCGGAAATAGAAGCTCACAGGGGGTCCTCACGGCGATGTCGTCCATGGGGTAATGTTCCGCAACCGTTTCCTCTCGATCTGCAGCTGGGTGTTCCGTTGAAGCGACGCTGCTACGACGCTGCGAGCCGACGGGGCTAGTCTCCAGCTGAGCCGTTGATCTGGCTTCTGGTGGTTGCTGTTGGCTAGCTATAAGTGCACCTTCGATACGTCTCTATGTCGCCACTGAAGCCATGCTTCCATGGAACTACGCCCATGCCTCGCATACGTCCTGTGTGTTCTGGTGTGCCAAGAGCGTACGTCAGCTCGTCTTTCTCTCTGTCTGACTTGAAGCTGCCTTCGGAAACGGCCTTTAGTGCCACATCGAGCCTATCGGCCACTTCCCTTATGGCATCGCTAGTGACGAACGACCCATCTTCCATATTCAATGAGCCTCCATGAGTGTAGAAGTAATGTTTTGCTCGCAACGGCCAGTTGAAAGTCGCCGGTACGATTCCTCTGGCAACGAGATCATCTTCTATCTTCTGCCATTTCGGAATCGCCGACGCATATCCTCCTTGCCCAAGATGATGGAAGTGCTTCTTTTTGCTCTCATTCTCCTTGGCTTGGGTTGTCTTCTTCTCGCTATCCTCGGACGACTTGTACTGCACGAATGCCTCCCAATAAGGACGTTGATTCTTGAAGTTTTTCTCAAAGTCCGGCGTGAGTCCCTTTTTAACATAATCTTTCTTCAAATTTTTCTTGAATGTCTGAAAAGCAATAGCCATCTTCTTCATGACCCAATCTTTAAACAGTTGTTCTTTGTCCTCCGGAAAGGTGAAGTGCCATTTGACATCTGCCCATAACATTTCTTTCTCTGTCTCATGAACGACGTCAGCATCAATATCTGTGGCTTTACTTTTCTTCCATAGCTTGAAGCTAATGGGAATGTGGTCCCTGACATAACATCCACATTGATTCACCACCGTCGTCATCACACCCTTCGGAGACTTTGGTTCACCATCAGGATGCAATGAAGTGATAATAGTGTGCCCCTCCATGATTTTCTTCGACCCTCATTTCCGTTTTGGTTTCCTAGTCGATTCGGATGCCTAAAAAATATGTATTTAGTACGCATTGTACTTACATACAAAATTAATGCGTATGTTTATATATATAAGCACGAATTGTATATACCTATGCGCTATCATCTTGCACAGTCGTTTGTTCTGTCTGGTTATCATCGCCATCGCCAGTATCGTTAAGGTATTGGCTGCCATCATCCTCGGCAGCATCCTCTTCGTTGTGGTGTGTGCCCGTACCAATTATGTCCGCAAGAAAGGCCTCGTCGTCATCACGGCAAAAGGGTTCCATTTCGTTTCCTATGTGAATCAACATATGTTTCCTATGTGAGTTAACAATGTATAAAAAATTACAAGTGTACCTTCAATAAAGCCGTGCAACACTGACATGGACAAAATTTCTAAAATTTACATCATATACATCTTATATACAATGTGCCCTAACATTTCCAAGATTTTCTACTATTTTTGTACTATTTTCACCAATTTCAAAGATTTTCTACTAATTTCACATGTTTATAGTATAGCAAACTTAAATTAGACATAATTCTTAACATTAGGCCACTATTTACTTTATTTGTACAAATATCTAAAATTTAGATATAATTTCTACAAATTTTCTACAATTTTCTACAAATTTTCCTACTATTTTCATCAATTTCTAGAAGTGTTCACAAATATCATCAATTTCTATAAAATATTGATATTGATACAAAAATAAGTACATGAAAAATATTGTAACATTTCCTCCTATTTAATGGAAAATAAGTACATGAAAATATTTCCTCCTATTTAATGGAAAATAAGTACTTGAAAAATATTGTAACATTTTGTACTATTTTCTATAAATTTTTACTAATGTTCACAAATGTTCTAATTAACTATCTAATTAACTATCTAACATTTTTCTAATCAACTATCTAATTAACTACCATTTTCTAACATTTTTTAATTGACTATCTAATTAAAAAAACACCTATAACTATCCAATTAAAAAAAATGCTGACGTCAGCACAATTGGCCGGCCCGGCCCGGTGCTCGGCGCAGCGGGTGGGCGCCGGGAGGAGCGCCGCCGGGCGTGTGCCCGCGGCTTACCGGGCGGCGGAGTAGAGCGGCGGTACGGAGGAGGGGTAGGCGGCACGGAGGAGGCACGAGAGGCGGCGGCGTCGACCGGCGGGCGTGATGGCGGCGGCTCGGAGGCGACGGCGCGACGCGGAGACGTCTCGGAGGCGATGGCGCGGCGCGGAGGCGACAGAGCGGCGCAGATCAGGCCAGAGTCGACGGCGCGGAGGGGACGGGCCGGGTGCAGCGCGGAGGGGCCGGCGCGGGCGAGGACGGCAGCGGCGGCGGCGATGGACGTCGACGTGCGCGAGAGGAAGAAAGGGGGGATGGAAACGGCCAAGTCCCGGACCCCCCTATATGCAACGCAGTTTAGTACCGGGCTGTGGCTGTGCCCGGTACTAAACTGGCGTCAGGCACGTTTAGTACCGGCTCAGAACACGGCTCGGTACTAAACAGTGACGTTTTGTACCGGGCAGAAACCTGGCCTGGTACTAAACTGTCCCATCTGGCGGGAAATTTTTTAGGGGCAGTTTAGTACCGGACCATATACTGAGCCGGTACTAAACTTCAAAACTGTGGCAATTTTATATTCTGTTTTATAGTTGTTTTATAATTGTGGTAAATGGGTCTTTTGGGTAATAAAATTAAAAAAAGATTTAAAAATGTATATGTTTACTATTTTTACCATGCAAATTTTCTTTACATACTTTAATTTTATGATATATTGGTTTCTGCACTAATGTCGAAGTATTGAGACTGCAATTCTTTTAAATGTGTTTTATGTGTAATAAATTAAATAAAAGGATTAAAAATGGATAAATCTACTATTTTGAGCATGCAAAATTACTTTATTACTCTAATATTTGTTTGTACTCAAAATTCAAAGTAATTAGACTAAATTAGAGATAAAAAATTCATTTTGTGTTTAAATAAAGTAAATAAAGAGATAAAAAATATATACATTTACTATTTTTAGCATGAAAAATTATGGCATTACAGTTTCTGCACTAAATGTGTTTCGTGTGTAATAAAATCATGCAATTTTATATAGAATGTCTCATTATTTAAAATGTCTTATAAGAAATAACATATCTTTATATAAAATGTCACATGCAATTTTATATTGCCAAATCAAAAGTGTTTCAAATATATTACATACATCACTTCTTCACATTGATATTCAATAGTACAACATATAATGATTACACATCATTGTTTAATGTAACGTTGACAACCTTTCTTTTTACGAATGTCCCTTGATCGTGATCGCGACGTAGATAAGGAGCGTCCTCTTTGGATAATATGATGCTAGTGTCGACATCGACAGAGAATGGAGGACGGTCATCAAGTTGATCAAAATCTTCTGACTTGTCCGAAATGTCTTCAACTCCAATGATTTTTTGTTTTTCTGGAAGAACTATGTGATGTTTTGGCTCGTCGTCGGACTTGCCTTGATTTTTCTTAGGTTTGCTTGCCATGTCCTTCACATAGAAAACCTGCGTCATATCCTTGGCGAGGACGAATGGTTCGTCTTTATATCCAATCTTTTTGAAGTCCACTATTATCATTCCATACCGGTCTATCGTTACGCCGCCACCTGCTCGGTTCACCCATTGGCATCGAAACAAAGGAATTTTCAAGGGGCCATAGTCAAGCTCCCATATTTCCTCTATGACACCAAAGTAGCTGTCCTTATTTCCATCATGGCATATTGCATCAATACGCACACCACTATTTTGGTTCGTGCTCTTTTCATCTTGGGCTCTTGTGTAAAATGTATATCCATTGATCTCGTATACTTGGTATTGCATGATTGTGGCCGATGGTCCCCTAGCAAGCCATTGTAGTTGTACATCAATCGTGCTATCACCTATGAGTTTTCTTCTCAGCCAAACCGCAAAACTATCTATGTGATGACGTGTAATCCATGCCTCAGACTTCCCTATATTTTCATATCGGACAATATTGATGTGCTCATCCATATATGGGGCCACGAGGGATGAATTCTGTAGAACGGTGAAATTTGCTTTGCGGATTTCACTTTCAGGGATGCGCATATTAGATTTCTTACCTAGTGTGCCCTTTCCTTCCAATCGCCCATCATAGCGTGACATGGGGACCCCAATTGGATTAAGTTCATCAATGAAATCGACACAAAACTCAATGACCTCCTCTGTTCCATAGCCCTTGGCGATACATTCTTCTGACCGAGAACGATTCCGAACATACTTCTTTAAGACTGCCATGTATCTCTCGAAAGGGAACATATTGTGTAGGAATATAGGGCCTAAAATGTTTATCTCTTTCACAATATGAACCAGGAGGTGGGTCATAATATTAAAGAACGAAGGTGGAAAGACCATCTCAAAACTGACAAGACATTGGACCACATCATTCTGTAGCCTTGTGATCTTATTTGGATCGATTGCCTTCTGTGAAATTTCATTAAGAAAGGCACATAGCTTCACCACTGCTAATCTTACATTTTCTGGTAGAATACCCCTCAACGCGACTGGAAGCAATTGGGTCATCAAAATGTGGCAATCATGAGACTTTAGGTTTGTGAACTTTTTCTCTTTCATATTAATTCTTCCCTGCATATTCGAGGAGTAACCGGACGGTACCTTCATATTGTTCAAGCAATCAAACATGCTTTCCTTCTCCTCATTGCTAAGAGTGTAGCTAGCAGGACGTAAGTAGTGCTGTCCATTTTCTCTCTTCTCAGGACGTAGGTCTTCTCGTTGTTTTGTTTCTTTCAAATCACATCTTGCTTCTAGTGTATCTTTTGACTGCCCATATGTACCAAGGAATCCTAGCAGGTTCACGCAAAGATTCTTCGTCAAGTGCATCACATCGATTGCGTTGCGGACCTCCAGGACATCCCAATATGGGAGCTCCCATAGTATGGACTTCTTCTTCCACATTGGGGCATGGCCGTTTTCATCATTCGGAACTTGTTTGCTTCCACGGCCCTTTCCAAACACGACATGGACATCCTTCACCATCGAGAAAACACGCTTCCCGTTTCGGAATATAGGCTTAGCACGAGTTTCTGGTTCCCGTTTGAAATGTTTTCCTTTTCTTCTTAAGAGGTGGTTGAGGGGAAAGAATCGACGATGACCCATGTATACGACCTTCCTACAATTTTTTAGATACAAGCTATCAGTTTCTTCTAGAAAATGAGTGCATGCCTGGTATCCCTTATTCGACTGTCTAGACAGATTGTTAAGTGCATGCCAATCGTTGATGGTAACAAAAAGCAATGCTCGAAGGTCAAAATTCTCCTGTTTGTACTCGTCCCAAACACATACACCTTCCTCCTTCCACAGCAGCAAAAGTTCATCAACCAACGGTCTTAGGTACACGTCAATATCATTGCCCGGATGTTTTGGGCCTTGGATAAGCACCGGCATCATCATGTACTTCCGCTTCATGTATAGCCAAGAAGGAAGATTGAACATACAGAGGGTCACAGGCCATGTACTGTGACTGCTGCCCCACTCGCCGAATGGATTCATTCCGTCCGTACTTAAACCGAACCTTATGTTCCTTGGGTCGTTATCAAAATCTGGGAAATCTCTATCCACGTTTCTCCACTGGGACCCATCCGCAGGGTGTCTCAACATCTGATCTTGCTTACGCTCTTCTTTGTGCCACCGCATCAATTTAGCATTGGATTTATTTCTGAAAAAAGCGCTTCAAACGTGGTATTACTGGAAAATACCATATCACCTTAGCGGGAACTTTTTTCTTGACGGGCTCCCCGTCGACCTCACCAGGATCATTTTGCCCGATCTTGTACCGTTTTGCATCACAGACAGGACAAGCATCCAGTTTCTCATATTCTTCGCCTCAATAGAGAATACAATCGTTAGGACATGCGTGAATTTTCTGTACCTCCAATCCAAGAGGGCAAACAACCTTCTTTGCTTCGTATGTTGTAGAGGGCAGTTCATTTCCCTCTGGAAGCATGTTCTTTACGATTCCAAGTAGCTCCTCAAATCCCTTATCGGTAACACCGTTAGCTGCCTTCCACTGCAGCATTTCAAGTGTGGTACCCAACTTTTTAAGCCCATGTTTGCAATCTGGATACAATAATTTTTTATGATCCTCCAACATCTTCTCAAACTTTTTTGACTCCTTTAAAGTTTCACAGTCTCTTTGTGAATCCACTAGAACCTGACCTAATTCATCAGGTGGTTGGTCTTCTGCTGCATTTTCTCCAGCCTCGTCCATTTCTTCAGCATCGTCCATGGGTTCATCTTCAAAGGCTCCCGCTTCATATAGATGAGCCCAGTCTGCAATATTATGATCATCATCTTCTTCACCTTCTTGCATCACAACTCCAGGTTCACCGTGCTTGGTCCAAAGAGTATAGTTATCCATGAAACCCTTTTCATAAATGTGGGCGTGTAGAGTGCTCCTCTTAGAGTATTCCTTTTTATTTAGGCAAACGCGGCACGGAAAACACATAAAACCTTTCGATGACTTGTGGGCCTCCGCCACATCGAGAAAAGACTTTAGACCATTAATCCACGCCATGGTGCACCGGTCGCCGTACATCCATTGTCGGTCCATCGATCTACATTTTTGAATTAAGTAACAATATTATTTTACTTGTTTTCATATCATTTAAATTGGCACATAACATAATGAAATACAAAATTAATAGAAGTCCAAATTAACAGATACATTACACTACATGCTTAAATTATAGAACATGATAAATAGAAGTCCAAATTAATATATACATTACACTGCATGCTAGCTACCTAATACAAACTACTCATCATGAGATCTTTGGACCAATGCCCCGTGAATCGCCTCGCGAAGTCTTGACACAGAACGGTCATATTCCGCTAGCCCCGACTCTTCACGTCTTGCATTATATAGAGCCATCAACTAACGATCATCATTAGTACCATGCAACTCGACATTAAATTCACGACAAAATTTACGACTTTCTTTGCCAAGGGAGAATATATAAAAAGCTTTCTTAATCAAACGACGAATACGACCGCTAATAAGACCAACACGCTCTGCAGGGTGGAACTCAAGCTTTCTTAAAATGAAAACATAAATTATAAACTATAATTATTTTGACACTCTTCAGTTCAACGCGAACACGTCGTTCCACGCCATAAGGGATGCGCAATCAATGTTCACGGCTTTGTTTCAGGCTCACTTTCTCTAAAACCATCGAGAAGAAAAAATATTTGTTTCGAAACATGTCTATGTCGTCAACCTTGACCCTGCAGTGATAACACTGACATTCGGGGCTACTATTGACATCCACGACACAGTGCGGTACAATAGGACCAGATGAAGGAGTACTGCCTTGGTCCGGATAATTTCATTCTTAACTGGCTCAAAAGGTGTGGATTTCATAATTGAGACCAAGACTGTACTCCTTCATCGCGTCCTTATATATACCGCACCGTATCATGCATATCGATGCTAGCCCCGAATAGCAGTGTTTTCACTGCAGGATCAAGGTTAACGGCATATTCATGATCCGAAACATATATTTTTTAAACTTCTCGATGGTTTCTATATGAGCCCGAATAAATACATCATTAGAGTGCCAAAATAATGCAACTAAATACATAACAAATACCAAACTAATTAACCATGCCACTTGAATAATGCAAAATCACATTAATTCTCAATCAAAAAATCATAAATAAATTAATTGAGAAAAATCTCTAATTAATTGAATTAAATATCTATAACCCCTAATTATTTTGACACCCTTCAGTTCCAAGAGAACACTCTTTTCAATATCCAGAAACCATCTAGAAGAAAAAAAAACTTTATTTTGGAAAATGTATATGTCGGTAACCTCGACCCTGCGGTGATGACAATGTCTTTCGGGGGGACACGGTGCGGTACAAGGATGTCACCAATCGGTCAGTCGCAGCACCAACATTTCCGGTTAATAGGAACACAGCACTAGGCACAGGCAGCGTGCTCGTTGATATGCTCTCAGTGCAACAACGGCCACGCTGACTGCGTCAAATACTGTCTTCGTATCAATCGGAAGTGCTGGTGATGCGACCAACCGATTCGCGACGTCCATATAGCGCATAGTGTTTTCCCGAAAGGTAGTATCATCACTATTGGATGGAGAGTAACGACGTATACTTGTTTCGAAATAAAGATTTTTAAGCTTATACATAGTTTCAATGTGAGCCTGAATAAATACATCACTCGAGTGTCAAAATAATCAATTCATAATAAAAAAATCTATTATAATTCTTTCATTAGTTCATTATAAAAAAATTAACTATCCATATTATGGTTATATCTACTACAATCACATGTTTTGTCTACACTCATTCTAAAAATTTCTACTATCCACATGCTCATCTGAATCTAAAAATAAAAAATGTGCTACGGTCATTTGTAATATATAGAAAATGATTGAAAAATATGTCTATAAATTTTTCATTTTCAACCTAGCCAATAAACCTAATCCCACATTCAAGTCATCGGTTCTATATATCTCAAATCATTGCATAAATCAAAGAAATCATACTCATCCTCACTATTTCTAAAAGTCACAAATTTCTCTAACTATAGAGCATAAAACGAAGAATAAAGACTATCAATGAAGAGAGGATGAAGTTGCAAACCTTTGGCGCACTTGAATGAGTCCAAATCACACAAAAAATGGATCAAATAATGGTGGCGCAACTCTAATATGAGAGAAGAAACCAAGCTCGAGCTAGCTCTCTGGTGAAATGGGCGCTGGCTCGGCTCGGGGAGGAAGAAGCCCCAATTTATAGTGGGAGCATTAGTACCGGCTGGAGCCACTAGCCGGTACTAAGTTTCCTGGCGCCAATTTAGTACCGGCTGGTGGCTCCAGCCAGTACTAAATTGTCACGGCGGTTGTCGGGGGGCTGTCGGTGGCGCACTTTAGTGCCGGCTGGAGCCACCAGCCAGTACTAAACGGCTCCCATGGACACTGTTTCTTTGACCCGGTACTAAATTTGCACGTTAGTACCGGCCGAAACCGTGACCGGTACTAACGGCCGCGGACGAATGTGCGTTTTTCTGGCAGTGTAGTTTGCGGCGTGCATTCAATCAGGTGCTCGGCAAACAACATCTTTGTCGAGTGTCACCAAAGAAATACTTGGCAAAATCAAAACACTGCAAAACCGATTATTTGCCAAGTGCAGGTAAAACAGCACTCGGCAAATAAAACCACATGGTAAATTATCGCCACGTGACTGCCACGTGCAACGGCCGTCAAGTACAGCGTAGGCCATTAAAACTTTCCCGTGTGTCCGTTAGTGACACTCGGTGAAGGTAGGTTAGTATCCGCTAATTTGCCGATTGAGCTATGCCAAAAATGGCACTCGGTAAAGCCAAATTGATAGTTTTGTGCCAAATTGATAGTTTTGTTTTCCGTAGTGGTTAACAGTATGTTGGGTTCACCACTTTGTAAATAACAAAACAGAATTATTTAAAACGAATAACTCTATCTTGTCAAATGGAAGAACACCCGTTTCCAACATCTGCTCAAACTTTGTGGTTTGTGTTTATTTTGGGTTTTCCATTGGGTTTTCCAATTTCTAGCTATCTGTTAGCGCCAATCTAGGGCCAACACACGAATGCGCTTGATCGCGCGATGAGCGACGGCACAATTGCAGCGCCGATGCTCAGACCAGTCGGGGTAACCGGTCAGACCCGTTCGCCGGTGCAGAACGGCGAAATCAGACGAACGCTCGCCTGGGAGGGACCCCGTCAGGGCAAGCGCGCATAGGATTGTTTTAGGATCGGCAGGCCACCTAGAACGCCTTCAGACGTCGCGAAGATGAAGGAAGAACAGCAGAAAAGGGTTGGAAGGAGCTAGGGTTTGGAGATAAAAATAAAGGCAATAAACATGAAGAAAAGTAATGTATTGATGTGTTTTGATCGATTGGATTCCCTAATCGGCCATGACCCTTTATATTTATAGGGTGGGGTGGACTTATCCCGTAAGAAATTCTGTTTACAGATCTAAATCTATAAAAAAAAACCTAGTTGTACTCGGACTCTACCTGGACCGGTCAGACCGGTCGATTCCTGCCGAACAAACCACAGTGCCTCGACCGGTCAGACCGGTTGGTGCCAATTTTTGCTGTCAACATATGCCCCCCTGTTTTTTTGTAAAGTTTGCTTGCCAAAAAACATTCTTCTGAGCCAAAATTATCTAAGGGCGATGATTAATACTACATCGGCCATTTTTTGTACTAAAGGCGATAAACAATTATCGGTCAAGTTTTGCTCAAGTCGATGTTGAAACAACTTGTTTGGGCCGCCACACCTTCTTCATTGTCGCTGACGTCTTTGTCTTCACTTGTTGTTCCATTGCCTCCTTCTTGCGCATACGTTGCAGCCTTTGCTTCTGAGTATGAGACAAGCCTGAGGGACACCACCTCGGCTGTAAATACTTTGAATCTTGCTCCTTATTCTTCTCATTCTCTTTGCTGCAATCAACATCTTGCTTGACCGGATTATTGCTAGCAACAATCGGTCTTTGTAGTAATGCATGATTTGGATACATAGGAGGGTATTGAATATAATATGATTGCATATGCATCCTACTATAATCCATAGGTATATAAAAGTAAGGATACCAACAATACCATGGAGCAATCGGTCCACTAGATGAAGTATAATTACATTGACTCGATTGCTCTTGATGTCCTGACGATGATCCCGTATCCTTGACTTCGCTTGGTCGCCCATTCTGCCTCTGAGCACTCCCTTCCTTCTCATATTTGGCTAAGAGTTCCTTAAAACTCGGCCTTGTCTTGATTTTGGAGGAGTTCCCAGATTTACTAGGCGCACCGGTCAGACCGGTCCCGTGACCGGTCAGACCGCCGCTATGGCCGGTCAGACCGGTCGACTTGTTGTCGGCCGCTTTTTCCTTGTCCTGCCCCCCGAGCGTTTAAGTCTCTGTTGCAACTCGAGGAGTCTTGCTCTGCAGCACCTTTTTCTCATGCCTTTCCTCACCAACCACCACATTTTCCCCTTTAGTCGATTCGGCTTGATGCGGCCGAATCAATACTTTTGGATTTGACAACTCAAGTGTATGAACGGGAAAAGGATTTTGATCAATTTGCTTCGCAGGAACAACCAATCGTCCTTCATTTATAGCCGATTGTATTTGTCTACGAAGAACATTACAATCATTAGTGGCATGAGAAAAAGTATTGTGTAACTTACAATATACACGCCGCTTCAATTCCTCCGTTGATGGAATAGTGTGAGAGAACTTCATCTTCCCAAGCTTTGCCAATTCATCAAAAATTCTATCACACTTTGTCACATCAAAAGTTAATTTAATCTCATCTTGCCGATTTTTAAAAATCGGCTTTAAAGAAGTACAAATGCTGGGCTTATCACTAGATGACCATACAAATTCAGCAGCATATACTTCATTACCCTCATCGTCTGAGGATTCTCCTTGTAGCATATGCATACTAAGACGATCGGGTTTAAATTTTGCATCTTTACTTCGGCTTTCTTGAGCCAAAACCCTTTGCAACACTTGATTAACGGTTAGAAACTCATATCCTTCTAACTTTTCTTTAATATGAGATCTCAAACCATTAAGAGCTAATTCGGCAATATCCTTTTCAGAAATAACCAAACTATAACATTGGTTTTTTGTCTCTCTAAATCTTCTAACAAATTCAGCAACAGATTCATCATATTTTTGCTTAACCGATGTTAAATGACATAGCCTCAATTCATTATCACCATTGAAAAAATGCTCGTGAAATTTACGCTCTAATTGAGGCCATGTTTGGATAGAATTAGGAGCTAATGCCGAAAACCATGAAAAAGCAGTGCCAGATAAAGACAAAGGGAACATTCTAATTTTCAAATGATCAAGACTCCCATAAATTCACATTTGTGCATTAAACTGACTAACATGCTCCCATGTAGTCCTACTATCCTCCCCAGTGAATTTAATAAATTCAGGCACCTTGAAATTCTAAGGATATGGTATGGAATCAAAACTCTCAGGATATGGTTTTTGACAAACAAGAGTTTTATCCTTAAGTTCTATGCCGAAAGACTCTTTAAACAAAACAGCCAAATTTTTCTTATGTTTCTCAAGTATTTGATTAAAATAAGAATCATTTGGCCTATGAACATTGGCGCTAGAACTATTCGGCATTTGCGGTGCATAATTCGGCTGTGTATATAGTGTTTGCTGCGAATAACCATGGTTTGGCATTGCACCATATGAATAGCCCGAACTTTGGGGAGGCATAGTATACGGATTATAAGTCATAGTGGCGTATGGAGGAACACCATAACCAGTAAACCCATTTGTTCGGCTAAAATCAGTCTGAACAGGAGGCATACTAGCAATTGGTTCAGGAGACGACTGATACGCCACCAGAGCACCAGGACCGGTCTGACCGGTCTGACCGGTCGGGAAACCGGTCTGACCAGTTGGAACCGGTCCACCGAGACCGGTCTGACCGGTTTGTGCAACCGGTCTGACCGTTCCATTCGCGTACTGCTCTGGAGGTTTCTGACCATCATAAAAATTCATCGGCATGCCGTACTGTGGTGCAAGTATCGCCGATGATTCAGGATGCATAGAGTGATTTTGAAAAGTACCAGCAACACTAGACATAGGAGCACTACTATCATTGGCCAAGGATTGCTTTCCTAAAGACTTATCAATCATATTTTGAACAGTAGCAATCATCTTTCCTTGACCATCAACCATTAATTGAGTAAATTGCTCCAAAATATCAGGCGATGTTGAAATACTTATATTATTATTTGCTTTGGCTTGTTTTTCTTCATCCGAAAGAATGACCACCTCCTTATCCTTTAAGACTTCACCCTTCCGGTTCCTGGAGAAGTGAGACAAGAACCACTGATGCTTCTCTTCGATTTCTTTCTCTTTGCGCCGTGTGTTCTCCTCTTCGCACTCCTTGATGAAGGCTTCATAAGCTTGACGATCTTCAGCCGACAGTTGATCAGGAGTCGGCCTAACGATGTTGCTGGCATCAACATCACTACTTGACAGCTTCACCATGGTAGTATGTGGAGTAGATTATATCGATTTAAATAACCAAAATCTTTCGTCCCCAGCGGAGTCGCCAAAATATGCTGGCGCCAATCTAGGGCCAACACACGAATGCGCTTGATCGCGCGATGAGCGATGGCACAATTGCAACGCCGATGCTCAGACCGGTCAGACCGGTCGGGGTAACCGGTCAGACCGGTTCGCCGGTGCAGAACGGCGAAATCCGACGAACGCTCGCCCGGGAGGGGCCCGTCAGGGTAAGCGCGCGTAGGGTTGTTCTAGGATCGGCAGGCCACCTAGAACGCCTTCAGACGTCGCGGAGACGAATGAAGAACAGTAGAAAAGAGTTGGAAGGAGTTAGGGTTTGGAGATAAAAATAAAGGCAATAAACATAAAGAAAAGTAATATATTGATGTGTTTTGATCGATTGGATTCCCTAATCGGCCGTGACACTTTATATTTATAGGGTGGGGTGGACTTATCCCGCAAGAAATTTTGTTTACAGATCCAAATCTATAAAAAAAAACTTATTGTACTCGGACTCTACCTGGATCGGTCAGACCGGTCGGACCTACCGGTCCCTGCCGGATAGGCCACAGTGCCTCGACCGGTCAGACCAGTTGGTGCCAATTTTGGCTGTCAACACTATCCTCGGATAAGTGGTTTTCATACGTCACTCAAAAAAGGGAGAATTTAGATAAAAAGAAAGCAAATGAGGATGGAAAAAATTACAATCGAATCACCGGGCATCTACAACAATGGGCGCGGCGCCCGTTCCACCGCGCCAGCGAGAGGAGGAGAGGCCGCCGATGAGGTCCGCGAGGTCGCCGGCGAGTGTGGCGGCGGACTTCGCCATGGGCGGCGCGGCCGCCGTGGTGGCCAAGACGGGGGCCGCGCCGGTGGAGCGTGTCAAGCTGCTGCTGCAGAACCAGGGCGAGATGCTGCGGCGGGGCACCCTGACGCGGCCCTACAAGGGCATCGCCGACGCCTTCGCCCGCGTCCTCCGCGAGGAGGGCGCCGCCGCGCTCTGGCGCGGCAACCAGGCCAACGTCATCCGCTACTTCCCCACCCAGGTCCGGCATCCTGTTGCTTTGCTTTCCCATCTACAATGGCACCACGATGCGTGCCGATGCATTCTCCTATGTTCCTGTCATCTGTTTATGGGTTTGATGTGAATTGTTGATGAAATTCTCTCAAAATTAACAAGCAATCAATCATATGCATAGATTAGCAATTTATTGCAATGGTTGCCTTCGAGTCTGCTGATTTCCTGCACCCACAGATTTCTGTGTGGCCTCAATTGTTCACGCTCCCACCTCAAAATTAAAACAAAAAAAGTCAACATCTCTATGGGATTGTCTAGCTGGTGTCCTCCATCTACCCACCACATACTAAGCCAAGTTTTATTTTGCAAAAACATTTTTTGTACTAATACTAGGAAGTACAGTTAGCTTGGGATCCTATGTATGTAGGAGTGTTTTACATCTGTACTATCATATAGATGAATCTTTATAAAGAATTAAACTAAGCCAAGTTTTTAAGGCATGGTTACCATTTGTAGTGATGATATTAGAAGGGCCTGGCTTAACATTTGCATCAATATGTTTTTATGCACTATACTGCAAAGGCGTAAAGTTTTCATCAAAAGAGCAAACCTACGACCTTATGGAGGTTACCTAATTGAACCATATGACAGACTCTTGCAATCGTTACAGCCACTTATTCTAGCCATGCTGAGGATAAGTATTGTAAGGATACTATATAAGTTGCTGCCAAAGAAATAAACTTGCGCTTCTATTTTCCTGTACTTTCTTGTAACAGGCTAATGGCTAAGAGTGATAGATATACTTAATTTTACATTATCAAACATAGCCTACCTTAACTCTTTGAGCAATGAATCTGAACTTTTTGTGTCATGTGAAAACTTCAAAATCTAAATGGAACCTCAACTCTACAGGCTTTTAACTTTGCATTCAGGGGCTACTTTAAAAGCTTCTTTGGCTGCGACAGGGAGAAAGACGGAAAATGGAAGTGGTTGGCTGGAAATGTAGCCTCTGGCAGTGCTGCTGGAGCTACAACGTCATTACTACTATACCATCTAGATTATGCACGAACAAGGCTAGCTACTGATGCAATTGAATCCCGAGGAAACAAACGCCAGTTCAGGGGACTGCTGGATGTGTACAAGAGGACACTTACAACTGATGGCGTATCTGGACTATATCGAGGTTTCAGTGTGTCTATTGTTGGCATCACCCTGTACCGGGGTCTACATTTTGGCATCTATGACACCATGAAACCTCTTGTTCTAGTGGGACCATTGGAGGTAATGCCATCCTTGTGACATAGTTTCACCATCGCAGAGGAGGTTCAGGCTAAATATATATGACACCCTTAACTTGTTTTGGTTGCAATTACAGGGGAATTTCTTTGCCAGCTTTGCCTTGGGCTGGGCAGTAACAACTTTCTCGGGGGCCTGTTCCTATCCATTTGACACAGTCCGTCGTAGAATGATGTTAACTTCAGGACAACCATTCAAATACAGGAATGGCTTCCATGCAGTAAAGCAGATCGTTTTAACTGAAGGGTTCTTCACATTATTCAGAGGAGTTGGAGCAAATATTCTGTCAGGAATGGCAGGAGCTGGAGTTCTTTCTGGGTATGACCAGCTCCAAAAGTTCGCAAGCCAACATGGTCAGATTTTGAGCGCAAGATGGGGGCATTGAAATGATGTGTGTATGGATATGAGTATATTCAAGTCCATGGTCGAAGGTTCGATCATTCAAATGGGATGCGCAACCAAGATGAAAGAACTTCACAAAACTTAGACAGCAAAGTGAATCTCCTTGCTGCTCCAACACGATTGGCTGTAGATTGGGTTATCTATATCTGTACAATTGGCTGTATGCTGTAGCCATTGATGAAATGATATCTTGGTAATCTTGCAAGCTCCAAAATGGTTTAGTCTAAAAAACCAGTCAACCCTAGCAAAACCAGTTTGTACAGATAGAAACAACAGTAGGATGGCCCTATTACATTGTATTATGGTTATTTGTACAATGGCCATTATCTGACTGAACAGTATTAGGTGGTTTTCCAGGAATGCTGGTTATCACCCTGATTCTCTTGGTTTCATGATTCTTTCATCTCCTTTGTAAAGCTTGCAATCAGCGGCCTCCAAAAAAACTGGTACCACAGAACAGAGATTCAATTGTCCACTTTGCTCCACTTGATTAGTATTGTGTATATCTATTTGTGAAACTAGAAAATGAGAATTGTTAGCTCTTGTTTCTGAGACTAACTGCTGATTTATTGAAAACATGTAGATGTGGTAATTCAATAAAGAGTATGACTTCTCCTTGTCTTATCAACGTACAGTTCTTTTTGGAGTACTGGCTGCTGACGACCTTGGGAAACTAGTATCTGTAAGGGTATAAAAATGCTATTTCAATTCATATTTGTTGGTTTCAATGCCTACTGCCTAGTGAGTTCTGTTCCTTGACGATTTAGTCGGTGAACAACTGGGCACAATAAGTAAATGGTTGCTCAGATTAGGCAGATGAATTTGGCTTAGTAATATGTTAGCTCCTTTAATTTGTAAATGCAAACAGAATTATTTGAATTATTCTGTCGATCTTCTCAAATGGGAAGAATAGTCGTTACCTTATTCTGGGGTTTGTTTGTATTTTCCAATCTTGTGGGTTCTAGCTCTTCTCGGTTAAAAGTTATTCTGCTCATGCCTCTTGGAATCACAAAGCAGTGTGAATAACCATAGTGAAAAAGTGACTTGCCTGGCGGAATGAAAGGCTAAGCGCCATTCATTGTAATTGCCTAATGTGCCTAATGGAAGATTGCCATCCCAGCCTTGTAATTTCCATCTGGTTGGGTGTAGCTGGTGCAAAACTTAAGCTATTTTACACCTTAGGGCAATCGTCGAAGTCTAATTATATGTTTCCCATGTAAGCCTTTTCATTAATTTCTTCATGATATCCTGGTTTGCAAAAGAGGTTGTTTTGGATGTGCCCACCCTAATCCAATAATACATCTTGATGAAGCTTCAAAAGGTTTAAGAATTCAAGGGTGCTAAAAAAGGTGCTATTTGTAATGGAGAACAGTGCCATGCACCCCCAAATTTCTTCAAACAGCACAGCACAAGATCACCACCATGCAGCAGAAGTAGCATCAATTCAAGTCTGCACACGCCATACAGAAGGTGCCTAATTCATTTTCTGGTATGCTAATTTACAGCGTTTGTTTTTTTACCATAAAGGCATAAACCCATGAAGTTGCAGCCTGTTAAACCAGTAAGTTTTGTTGAAATTACATTCATGTACTTTAGCATGCTGTGTTTTTGCTTCAGAAAATTCAGCTTGTACTAGCGTCATGGCAATTATACAAGATGCTGTATGATGAACATATTTGCAAATTATTGTCTGGCATGGCTGTACACAGTAGTTACAACTCCATAACATGCCGGCGAATCTATTCATCGCGCGCGCGAGTGCGAGCGATGCCGTCGCAGAAGGAGGAGGAAGGAGAAGAAGCGCCGCCACTGTTCATCTTCCTCGCGGAGACGAGCACGCCGGTGAGGGGTGGGAGGTGGGGGAGGTCGGCCGGGGGTGGAAGGTGGGGGGAGCGGCCGCCGGCGAGGTCGCCGGCGGCCGGGGTGGTGGAGGGCGGCGGCGGACCTTTAGGGTTTCGGGTTGCCGGGGCTTCCAATGGCCAGCGGCCGTAGAAGAGGGGGCCGGGGGCGATGGTTCGGCCGGCGGAGGGCGAGGCGGCGCGGGAGCACCGCCGGCCGGGCAGAGCAGGAGCCCCGGTGGGCGGTGGTGGCGGCGGGGGCGCGAAGGCGTCGGCGGCGCGACGGCGAGCTTGGTTAGGGTTGGCAGCGGCGGAGGGCGGCGGCGGAGGCGCCGGGGCGGCGGCGGAGCCGAGGGAGGTGGGGGTCGGCGGGGAGCGACGCCGGAGAGACTTCTGCGACGCAATCGTCGCCAATCGTAATTAGAGACAAATAGACGCCCCCTAACATGCTCCTATAAATTGTAGTTAATTGATGGTATCTGTTAGCTATGCTATATAATCTGGAAATCGAGTCACTTGAAATTATTAAAACATTATTTAGTGTGCGCGTGACTGTGGTCAGATAGCCACGTGGTGGTAAATCGGAGGAACAAGTTTTCATCGCAATGCTTTACATGACAAAGCAATAAAACCACCTTTGGTTCCTTCACTGATATTTTGCCCCAACCATAGGGCTTCTTCTACTACGGCACCAGATTAGAAGCAGCGGATTGGAAAGAGGAGGTGTACCTCAGGGTTAACAAAGTCAGGAACCAAAACATAAGGTTAGTTATCCAAGTTTCCTTTTTATTTTGCTATGGAACACCAAAGGTCTTAAATTTTCTACGTTTTTGCAGTCGCCAAAAACAGTGACCTGGTTGCCCTTTTGATTTGGCATTCCAGAACCAGAAGTGTAGATTCCTATCCAATACTTTGAAATTAGGATGGTTTCTGATTAATGCCTCTTGCACTGATGTCTGTGCCGAGGGTCTGCAGTCGCAACGCTGCATATGGGAACCTGCTTGGAAGCACGAAACCATTTGCACGACCACTTGGTGTAAGATCTCCTAAACAGTGGATTTGCATTATTATTCAGCACTCTTTTCATCGGGAACAAATTCGATGCTTTGTGCTGCTAGTACAGCTATTGTAATAAGTATGGGCCACAAAAAAAAACTGTTACCAGGAAATGGTGGGCTTCCCCGTGAACAGCCAGGAGCATAAATGCCTACTCCCTCCGTTCGGAAATGTAGGACATTTTAAAGCTTTTTAGATTATGATTGTGCAGAAAAAACTCTTCTATCCTTAATTATTATGCATTAGAACTCTATTTGGATCATTAAATATATGCTAATTAATGTAGCATGCCATTTCCCATACACCTTCCCCACATGCAACTTTCATATATAGTTGCATGCACGTCTTTCAATCGAGAAAGATTAAAAAATAATGCACAATTAAGATAGTTGAGTCCACTTTCAATCTAGAATGAGAAAGATTAAAAAATAATGCACAATTAAGATAGTTGAGTCCACTTTCAATCTATAATGTCTTATATTTGAAGACAATTTTTGAGTCCTAGAATGTCCTACGGTTCAGGACGGAGGGAGTATACAGTTAGAGTTGGTTAAATACTAGAAGTCTAGAAGTGTACTGTTTGAGGTAATTACGAATCTCTGGAATGAATTCAATTTTAGTAGGCTGCCAAAACTGGTGTGGAGATGATCGCGGCCGCATCCCTCCATTATGGCCTTAAGCAAATGCAAAATGTTATTTGTTTTTTTACAACTACTGTATCTGTGGTGTTCACAGCGTTCGATTTGCCGTGCTCATTGGCTATCCAATATTATGTTTTCTGAAACTTGCAATTCTGGTTGAGCTTACCAATGATGTGTGCACTACCATAGTCCAGATTCAAAGTAGTAAGAATATATGAGCCTACTAGATAGGAGAAACTCGCTTTTTTATGAATAGGGGAAAATTAAACTCGCTTTTGGAAGAGAAAAGTTCACTAGTGAAGAACAGTGTTCTCGTTCACACTTGTTCGCTTGCTACAATTTGAGGCAAGTGCTGCGGCGCCTCGAGATGGAGCTGAGGTACATGAGGGGAAAGAGAACTCTTATTTCGGGGGTTATACACGCGCAGGCCAGCATCCAGCCGCAACAACTTGACACCATCACTGCCTTCTTTTTTCTTTCCACACGACGTCACGTCCTCGCTACTGGACCTTGACCTCGGTGACGTTCCGCCTGCGCTCCCCGGTGCGCGGCACGGTGACGTAGAGCACGCCGTCCTTCACCTCCGCGGTGATCCCCTCGGGGCGCGCGTCGTCCGGGAGCAGCAGGCTGGCGTGGTACCCGCTCATCGCCGACCACCACTCGCCGTCGTCGCCCTCCCCCCCGTGCTCCCGCTTCTCGCCCTCAATCACCAGCACGCCGTCCTCCACCGCCACGCGCACGTCCTCCTTCCCCAGCCCGGGGACCTCGAACCGCAGCCGGTACCGCGCCTCGTCCTCCCGCACCTTCCCCGGCAGCAGCCGCGACGGCGCCAGCCGCTCCAGCGGCCAGCTCAGGGTCTCCGCCACCTGCGACAGCGCGCTCCCGAGCCCTGCACCGTGCCCGCCGCCGGCGGTCAAGCTACAGGTGTACCGTCCAAAGAAAAGATCGCGAGGGGAGAGTGCTACTGCTAGCAGGTCGTACCGTCGACGAAGCGGAACGGGGTGAAGTCGCGGAGGTCTCGCCACGCCCACCGGCCGCCGCGGCGTGCGGGGGCGGACTGGCCCGAGCCCGACACGGCCACCTCCCGGCGGCTCGCCTCGCCTCCGGCGGCGGAGTCGGCCGACGACGACGTCGAGAAGAGGGAGTGAAGGCTCACGTCCCGTCCGCCGCCGGGGATGCGGCGTACGCCGGCCTCGCCAGCGCCAGCGCGCGGCCGGCCAGGCCCCGGTTGAGGCACAGGCGAGCCAGAGCCATCGTGTCCAAGCCGAGCCAAACAGATTTTCTTCTGCCGAGCCAAACGGATTTTCTTCTGCCGAGCTGGGCACTCGATCGCTTCGTCACTCGGACTCACTCTGGCCTATGGGTCACTCTGCTTGGCGATCAAGGTGGCGATGGGGTGCTATAAAGTGGCAGGGGAGGCCGACACGCAGGCTGAGAAGGCCGGAGAGGCATCTGGAAAGGAAGGCGGCGGCCACTTCTATCAGCTTCTGGGCGCGCCCAGGATCGATCAGAAGCAGACTTCAGACTTGACACAAAGAGGGTACATAATTCCTCCAGAGGCTTCAGCCTTCATGTTTCCAGCGTCTTTGTTTCTTCTTATTGAGGCCCAAGTGAAACCTTGGCTTTCTGTTCCTCGCAAACATTCTGATCCTCCATCTGAAAGTGCACATTGTACGCTAAGCCAAGTTTAAGTAGTAGAAAACATGTGAACGAAGAACAAGGAACACCACAAACGGAACGCTGTGATCTGTGAACACAATTACTAGCTGTAAAAACGAAAGAATATTGTACACTTGCTTAAGAGAAGGATGCCATCATGTCTCCAAGAGAATCCACATTCATCACCACACAAGCTTTGGAAGCCTATTAAAGTTGCGTACATTTCAGCGATTTTATAACGTGGACTCAAACAATACACGTCCAGCATTAACGGACTCTAATCGTATAGGCCTTCCTGCTCCCAGCTCATCACGAGGAAATCCACCATTTCCTGACAGACGGTCCAATGCACGGGTCAATGCTTTGTCTCAAAAAAGGATGCATATGTCAAAAGGAAGATGGAATGTAGCTTTTCAAGAGATCTTACACTGAGAGGGATCGGTTGTGCAAATGATTTCGTGCTTCCAAGCAGGCTCTCATACGTGGCATGACGACTGCAGTCACCAGACAGACATTAGTGCAAAAGAATCAGAAACTACCCTAATGTCGAAGTATTAGACATGATTCTGCAACTCCTGGAATGCCAGCCAGGTGACAACCAGATTCATACACAAATAGCATATCATCAGCAACCATAATATATCACAACTTCATGTATTTCAAACAACTAAACGTGTGGTAGAAACCACAACTGGTTCATTTCCAAGCAGGTAGTGAAGAAGAAAGGTTTCATGTAACTCCACGAGGAATTATTTTGGCCACTGCAAATACGTAGAAAAATTTAATACCTTTGGCATCCATAACAAAAGAAAGGAAACTCCAGCTAACCTTATTTTTGGTTCTTGACTTTGACCCTGAGAATCACGCCTTCGTTTTCCAATCCACTGTTGTCGAGTCTGGTGCCATAGTAGAAGACCTATGGTTGTACAAATGAGGGGGGGAATATCTGTGAGTGATCTCATTGCTTTATCATATATAAAATGATACATGAGCCTTGTTCACAGGCACTTGCCCTTTAGGGTTTGGATTCATCAGGAGTCATAAGATCAAGTGAATTACTAATTGGCTGCGTGACAATTGTCAGAGATTGACCAAGCCTATTGCCAGGCACAGACTTAATATTTTAATAATTACAAATGACTCAACTTCCCAGATTATATAGCATAACTAGTAGATACCAGCAACTACCAACCAATTATAGAAGCATGTTATCGAGTTGTAGCAACTATTGCGTACAGCCATGATATGAATAATAATTTGCAAATATGTTCACCATACAGCATCTTGTAAAATCACCATGACCCTAAGTAGTGGCTAAATTTTCTGGAACACAAACAAACCATGCTGAAATGCAGTCTAAATAAGCACAAATGGAACTTTTACGAACAAATATTTTACGAACCAGTAAATGACACAGGCACATTTTCCTGCACAAGTGCAGACATGAAACCTCTTTTACCTTGATTTACAAATTCATTTGGGTTGCTGCTACTTCCAGCAGCACGCTGATCATTAGGTTGTGCTGTTGTGCTGATTGAAGACATACTATGTCGGGATTGCAGGGCACTATTCTCCATTTCGTGCGGACTTGAACTCCAAAAGTCGACAGACAAATTGCGCCTTTTTACAGAGCGCCCTTGAATTCTTAATCCTTTTGAAGGCTCATCAACAGCTATTATTGGAGTAGGATGGGCACAACCAAAACAACCTCTGCTCTGTTGCAAACCAGGATCGGCCAATAAATGATTAGTACCAGGTACTTGATACAAGTAACATGCACAAATAATTAAGGGCTTACACTGAAAACACATAGTTAGACGATTCCCAATACTGGATTAGTATAAGTTCTGTACCAGCTTGGGACCAGGCCCAGCTATATCCGATCAGTTGGAAATTACTAGGAAGTGGTGGCCATCTTCACTTCCAGTAGGCACTAAGCATTTACAATCTAAGGCAAGCACAAACAAAAAACTTCAACTGACATAGCCAGAACCTAGAAAATGAGAAAATAAAAACAACCCCCATAGTCTGTACAGAATAAGGAAACAACTGGTCTTATTTGACTCAACAACAACAACAACATAGCCTTTTTTCCCAAGCAAGTTGGGGTAGGCTAACTGGTCTTATTTGACTACATAGACAAATTGATCTAGATAGTTCTGTTTTCACTTACAAAATCTAACAAATACTAAGCCCAATTCATCAAGCCAATTTGAGCAATCATTTATTTATGGTATCCAGTTGGTCAATGAATAAATCGTAGAGGAGTAAAACACCCTAGGCATGAAACCAATTACAAATATACACTGCAGCAGCATTTTAGATGCCAGTCTGTTACTGCAGGTAACCAGCTTGCACAGTCATGGGTAGCAAGTATTAAGAGAACTGCAAGTCCATAATCCAAAAAAGATACCAAGTACAAGTAATCTACATGCACCACTCAATTAAATGGGGAGTTAGGTGCAGAAATAGTAGGTAGGAATTCCCCTTTTCTAGTTTCACAAATAATTGTACATACTAGAGTATTGATCCAGGAAGGCAATCAGTTTCTCTTTTCTGCTATACTGGTTACTTTTGGAGGCTGCTGATTGCAAGCTTAAGGGGGCAGGAAAGAAAAAGGAGCTTAAGGGAGACCTAACACGAAAGCAAAAGTATCAGGGCATAACCAGCATTGCTGAAAAATAATTATAGCAGAGATAATGGCTGGCCGGTTTAGAAACAACCATAACATGATAGCAAATCAATCATCCCCATCATCAATTTCATACAGCTAACCGTAATGAGGCCATTCTATTGTCCCTTCTACAGCAGCTGTGTAGGGCTAACCAGGTTTTAAGACTAATAACAGATTAACAGCCATCTCGGAGCCTGCTAAGCGCTAAGTATCCATTCCAAACAGAGATTACTGAGGCAACAAATTCCATCACGGCTACAGCGTAGAGCCAATCGCGTAGACACAGATAACTCCAACCCACAGCCAATCGCGTCGGAGGAGGAGCAAGCAGACAAGCCCAGCAATCAATCAACTCATCCCGCGCGTGTAGGGGGGAAGAGGGAGGCGTACCCAACGCAGGCGACGAAGCGGCGCACCCAGGAGGAGAGCGACCCGCAGCTCAGCAGCATAGCATCCGGCTCCGCCGCGCCGCCGACGGCGGCCAGTCCACAGCAGTCGCGCCCGCGCCGCGATCCCCGGAACCCTACCCCTCTGGCTGGCACTGGCTGCCACCGGCGGATTGCGGGATTCACCTCGCACCTCGCCGGAAAAAGGAAAAAAAATCCCCCTCGCTCGCTTCCACAGCTTGATGATTTTTTTTTTCTCTCTCTCTCGCTCTCGCTCGCCACGATTATTATTGGGTGACGCGGCGTGCTGCGATAATGGCGGCCTCCCTCCCTCTATCTGTAGCAGCTCACCTCGCTTTCGGAGGCGAGAGGGGGGGTGGGGAGGAATCATTGCGGCCGCGCCGGGCTGGCCGCCGTACGTGGGGGGCGATCGGGCGCGTCCGCCGCCGGATCGACGGCCGGGAGACTGCCACGGATGACGGGCGGGCCCGGTGGAACCGCTTCGGCCTGGTGTGGGGCAAGGAATCGGGGATTACGTGGCGGTAATCGCGAGGCCGAAACCCTGGCGTGCAAGCCGTAGCGGAGGCAAGTGGTTGGGCTAGGAATTCCGTTACGTGCTCGCAATCTTTTTTTTTTGGAACGTTACGTGCTCGCAATCGTAACGGGTACAACAGCTACTCTCACATCTCGTTCTCCGTTGTCCCAAATTTACATTGCCGGGCGCACGAATCGTTTTGGGGCCCAGTATGCAATTGGACCAGGATTACATTGCACGCTCGGCATCTGGCAATGGCAACATAAGGCTATCCACAATGGCAAGAGCAAATTTGCTCCTCCTCCTCGTTTCCCACGCCCCCTCACATATTTACTGTCTACAGTGCGTCTACAGTGCCAAACAGTACATTTGCTCCTTCATTTACTCTCTCCATTATGGACGGTCTAAGGGCATCTAGCATTGCCTAGTTGTAAGTTAGCCAGGCTGACAAGGGCGACGCTGCCCCGACCTCAGAGGCAAGGGAGGCTCCTGCTTTCATGGTAGACCTGATCATGGGCTAGCCAACCTGATAAATCCGATCTAACTCGTTAAAAAAATCCAACTTGATAAATCCGATCTAACTCGTTAAAAAAACCCAATTTGATTCCATTCAAGTGACGAGTCGAAATATTTGACTCGAAACTTTAAAAACTCAATCCAATCCGAAAGTTACACACAAAATTGCAGGCCGACTCGATCTAACCCGAATCAGACACACCCGACTATGTTATTGACCGGGCATGTGCCAATATTTTTTGACCCGAAAATCGAAGTGACTCGACTAACATATGATCAGGTCTATATTTTGCTATGGCTGTTGTGCTTGCTCCCCTGCCTCCTGCGCTGGCCTTTCTCGTGGGCCGCCACCGCCTGCTCGTCTTGCCCCCGCCCTATTCCCCTTCCATGCCGGCGGATCCAGTGACTTTCATCATCCATTGATTGGAGCTGGCCGGGAAGAAATCGATGCCATTGCCGCACGAATCAACAAGCCCCCAGCCCAAATCGACGCCGGCACCGCACGGATCCACGCAATGGCACCAGACTGCTTCTTCGAGCGTTGCTTCTTGCACCTCCGGTGCGCTCCTTTTTCTCTGGCGCGCTTGGGCTCGCCAAGCTCGAGCCACGAGCGGAGTAGCAGCGTAGATCGAGCGTTGCCAGCCCGATCTGTTTTTCACAAGCTCCACCTCGTCTCAGCATCTTCTCCCAGATTCTTGTTGTTGCCTCCGTGCTGCAAGGCTCACCTCGGACAGAGGCGGCGTGGAAAGAGAGAGGGATGGAGAGCTGGCGGAGTCTGTCGTGCCGCCACCCGGGGTCGCCGTGCCGGCCAGCTCCCCCGTGCAGCCACTGCCCGAGCTGTGGATGGATTGGGACAGGAATAGGGAAAGAAGAGGAGGAAAGGAGCGAGAGAGAACGTGTGGGTCCCACTTGCCATGTAAAAAAGGATAAAATAGATACTGACGTGTAGGTTCCATTTATCATAGTAAAAAGAAGTGAGTGATATTGCTGGAGTTGAACACAAAATTAAAGTCCTGAAAAGTAGGATCAGCGCATACGGAAGAAAGTAGTAGGGTTAAAGTAGGAGTTATTACTGGAGATGCTCTAAGCAATACTGCGAAATATTGCTGAAGAAATCCATGTATAGGTGCAAGCATTGATCCTGTTGGCCGATTCTACTTCGGGATTGATCATCCAGTGCTCCACCGTATCATGTATTTAGTCATCAGGTATAATTTTAGATGACAATCTATTTGTATCTTGTTACTAGTTTCTATTTATACTTGCTCATGCGATCTAACTACCTATGTACTATGCCACAGCCCACAGGCCCAGTACACATGTTGCTATGTAAGAAAGGACAAATAGAGACTGACGTGGGGGTTCTATTTATCATAATAAAAGAAAGGAGTGCAAATAGGGACTATTGCTGGAGCTAAACACAAAATCAAAGCCCTAAAAATTTAGGACCAACCTCTACCCAAGAAAGTAGGGGCTTAAAGTAGGAGTTATTGCTGGAAATTGTTTAAACAATACTGCGAAGCATTGCTAAATAGATCCATGTAAAGGTGCAAGGATTGACCCTGTCTGCCGATTCCGCTTCGGGATTGATCATCCACTGCTCAACCGCGTCATGTATATAGTCAGCAGGTACAATCCTAGATGACTATCTACTTGTATATTGTTACTGGTTCCTATTTCTGCTTGCTCATGCGATCTAATTACCTATGTACTGTGCCACAGGCTCACAAAGTCATGTGTTGCGCTTTTTCCTTAGTCTAGTTTTTAATCCAGACGTCAAGTAGTAAATCCTAATCGGGGTGATTAGTTTACTAGCAGATTAGTCATATATAGTTTTTGAATCTAGACGTCAAGTAGTAAATCCTAATCGTGGTAATTAGTTTACTAGTGGAGGAAAGAGTTAGCTATGACAGAGTTGGTAGTACCATCATACCCAAGTGGGACCAGTTGTTCCGTCTTTTCTCGAGGGATGAGTGATTGTGAAAAGTCTAGAGGACTATGCTGCAAATTTTTCACCTATTTGTCTCTCCCTCTCTCCACGCTCACCGCCCCGCCACCATCAGACCAAACAAGTTCCGAAGAGAGAGAGGGAGGGAGAGAGAGAAGCGTCTGTTCTTTCGCAAACTCCAATCTGATTTCCTTGTTTCGGTGTTCCTTCGAGAGCGAGAGACATGAGTTCTGGCGGTGCGGTGATGAGTACGACGGCGGCCGATCCTGTCCAGGAAGGATCCAGCCCCAGCGACCCCGATAGCCATCCCCTCGAGAGCCGAAGTGCCAGTTGGGGCGGCCTCTCGTGGGTCACGATCTTGGGCCTCGTCCTCCTCACATCCAACGCCGCGGTGTCCATCTTCCGTTCGCTTGGAGACGTCGGTGCCCTCACCTTCGTTGCTTCCGCCTACCTCAACCTCGTCGCCCTTTTCTTCTGCGTCAGGGCGTTCAAGCAAACCCCGCCCAACTCGAGGAAGAGGAACATGTTCAAGGGCTCCGTCTGGCTGCTGACCACCTCACTTTTGTTCGAGTTTCTGTACGAGTACCAGGCCTCGGAGAAACTGAAACCGACCCTGGACATAGGGGTGCTGGTCTTTGCTGTGCCTGCAGGCGTTGGAATAGCGGTCATCTTTGTCTTCTTCGATGGGTAAAATTTGGGCGTTTTTTCAATTAGCATCAATGACTTTCAAACAGTACAAGCAAATAAATAACTCCTTTCTGCTGCTTCTCCTGCATGCGTTCCTTTACAGAGAGCCGTTTGGGGATCAAGAAGCTCCAGGACATGTGAACTGAGAGTTTATCCGTGAGCCCCTAAAACTTTTTCACCCTTTCTCTCTTTTAACACCCAAATAGTTTTTGCAAGGAAGATTGGTGTTGAGACTAGTCGATTGTTATTGAAGATTATCTTTCATGATTGTTCGGTGTATCTCTCGATATAATATAGGGAACCGTTTCTTTGTTCTCAGGTTTTGTACGGATATAATCCAAGTATCAACAACGAGGTGTCCGATTGAGAAGTTGAAGTGACGACGATTATACTAAGAAGCAGTTGAACTGATGATGTAATGCATTCAGATCTACTCTAATCAAACTTGTTGTAGTTTCTTTGTTCGAACGTAAAGCTGGGCAGCTTGCAGGGACTTTTGCCAGATTTGTATGGATAAAAAGATGCGTTTAAGTTTCAATGTTTCGTTCATTCGTTGATGTATGCTAAGTAGTCGTAGCCTTCTGTACCGGACGGTATAAGTTAATGTGCTTTGAACAAAATCCAACCGATCTTTTTTTCTAATTAATATGTGTCCATTTTTTAATTTAAGTGTATATGCATGAATGGTTGCCTTGTATGTGTTTATAGATGCTAACAACCAAAATTATCTGCACAATTTGTGCGATATATGTCACTCCCTAGAAAGACTAGTACTTCTGCCTAAGCTAGCTGTGACTAAGAGCAACTCCAGCCAGCTGCCCAAATTTGGGCCTCTATTTTGCATTTTTGAATCGGCCCATAAAATTTAGAGGCTCGAAATTCTATCCGGACTCCAATCAGCCCGATCAAATGTTGGCCCCTAAATCAATCTACCTAGTGGGACCCAGCTGTCAGCTAAAGAAGTAAACTCTCCCCCGTCCTCCCCTGCTCGCGCTACGCCGCCGCCCTCCCTCTGCGCCGGCCGCACCCGCACCCTGCCCACCGCGGCTGCTCCAGCTCCTGCGGCGGCGAGCTGCTCGAGCTCCCTGCCGACCTGCCTCTGCGCGCGCGCCGCGGAGGCGAGCTTGGCAGCGTCGCGCCTGCGCCGGCTGTGCCCTTACGGAGCGTCCCTTCCCCTCTGGTGAATGCTCGGTGGAGAGGCAGACGATGGCAGGTTCAGCTGCGGGGTCCAGTAGTCGTCGCGGTGGGCGTGCGCCGTGGCTGCGGTCGCCGCTCCTTCCGTTTTACGCTGGGCGGCGACAGCTTCTTGGAGTCTATCCGCCACGGGGTCAGCTGCTTTAGAAGATGATGCTGCCGCCGGCAGCGGTAGGAGGCGTGAAGCGAGGATGATGGTGGCTGGCGCCGATGACCCGAATGGACGCCAGTACCACCAGTTTGACATGGATCTGATGGTGTGCACGGCTGAAGTCCTTGATTGCTTGATTGTCTCTGTCTCCTGCGCCGTGCAGAATTCAGATTTCAGACCAGTTCGACGCCAGAGGAGATGGGAAACTAGATTCTAGGATGAATCACGTCACCAGGGATTCTCTTGTTGCGGATGTGTGCTTCATCTCCTCGAATCTTTTCTGGAACTTGGCGACCTCGTTGAAGATGTTTGGCGCGCGAGCTCCCACGGCGTTGCCTTCGGAGACGCGGACTCTGTCGCGCGGCTGCTTGGACATGAGGAACTCGAGAGCCACCAGGTCCGACCTCTCAACCATCCTGAACACGCGCAGGCAGAAACCAATCAGAATCTCAAATACTGAAATTTCTCGATGGTCTCGGATGAAGATTTATCCGGGTGCCGCCGCCGCCGCCAGCGAAGGCTGCTGCCGAGAGGGGCCTCCATGAAGTCCTCAAGTTGGACGCCGGATCTTGATGGATCTTGGTGGCGGCGGAAGCTCCTCTGCTCGGCGCCGTCCGGCGCCCCGACCACCGCCACGAACTCCCTCACGAACACCGATGCGAGCTCCACCCGCGCCGGCCGGCCCCACCCGAAGTCCGCCTCGTACGCGGCGAACCGGTTGGACGCCCCGACCTGCAGGACCCTGCCCGGCGGCACTCCGTGTTGAACCGGTTGGACGCGGCCGGCCGGGGAGGGCGCCCGTCGCCGGAGATGCCGCGAGGCAGCGGCGCCCCGTCCAGGCGCGGCGGCGGCCTGGTCCGGCTCGGCCTGTCGCCGTCGGTGCCCCAAGCCGGCCGTCTGTCCCCCAAAGGGGCGGATCCGGTGACGGCGAGGCTGGATGGTGGCGGCGGCAGCCGGCGCGCGAGGGGCGGATTGAGCGAGTGAGAGCAAGCGGCGCTGCGTCGCAGGAGAAAGAGGAAAAGAAATAGATGTGGGACCCACGTGTCGGGTGAAAATAGAGGGCCTTCAATTCTAGGGGCCCTGGACCAAAATTTGGTGGCCTCCACAAAATAGTAGCCCGTTTAGGGGCCCGGCTGGAGCTGTTTTTTTTCACTTTGGAGACTAAAACAAGGGATATAGGCCCATATAAGGGCCCGGCTGGAGATGCTCTAAGGATGTTAGATCCCTTTTTTTTGAACAAACGTGCATAGATTGTGAACCGTTTCTATTAATATAGGAGGAAAAACCAGCAGGAAGCCTTGGGAGGCCTCATACAGAGAAAAGCAACAAAAACAAGAAACCGAAAAAGAGACTCCACAAAGCACATAAAGTTCAGGAAAACGTCAAGAGTGCGGCTAAGTGCTTAGCACCTGCTAACCCCAAGAATGGGCCTCCTCCTTGATCTTAAGGAACAAATTGGTCACTGAAAGCTCTTTCCTAGTGAACGTTCTTGCATTGCGTTGTGCACTCAGAATCAGCAGAGAAAATTTAATGCTTTGTGGCAGATGTTTGATCAGCTAACTGCGGAGCAAGTGAAGGAAAGGGCAGCAGGAACCAGCAGTAGCCAGTCAGCAGATGCAATGGCTTCTTTGGAGAAGCCATTTTCGCACTGGATTCGAGGTGCACCGAAGGAGAAATGGTCATTCCTTTATGATACAAACGGAATGCGGTACGGTATCCAGACAGCAAACCACGCAGAATGTTTCAATATGGTGATGCGATGTTGTCGTGGCTTTCCTCTCGTGGGAATTGTTGAGTTCATCATGTATGGATGCATGAAGTATTTTAGAGAGCGATACATGGCTGCAACCATAAACATGAGCAACCCCCAAATTCAGTTTTGCACAAGAGTGACACAATATATGCAAGACAAGATAGCAAAGGTCAGACAGCACCGCGTCATATCGACGGGTACACGGGAGCATAGATTTGAGGTGCTATGCAAGGATAGAACTAGTCGTGACATCCGTAGAGATAGGGTGGTGCAAGAGAGTTTAATTAGAGCAGATGGCACTGTCTGCTGCACCTGCATGAAGCCAAAGTTATTGCATTTGCCCTGTTCGCACGTCATTGCCGCTTATGCAGAATCTGGGTTGCAGCCCGGAGTATTTGTGTCACCCTATTTCAGCAAGGAGGCAGCTACATCCACCTGGGGACATGAAATATACGGGATTGGCATAGTTGGACCCTTTCACTACAAAAAAAATATGTTGAACCATGGCGATTAAATTTCGTCACAGATCACTAAAATACCATCATAAAACAGTATCTATGACAATCTCAAATTTCGTCATGTATTGAGCGTCATAGATTACACCTCGTGACGTTTCTTAAAAAATCGTCACAGATTGCATGTCCACGGGCCCCAAGCCCAACCCAAACCCATTTTTTATGACGAAAATAAACGTCATGAACAATGTAATATTCGTCACGGATTCAACTACCATGTCATACATTGATGACATGAATGATGATATGGCTATTGACATGGCAATGACATAGATGGTAATATGACGTGGTTGATGACATGGCTGACATGAAAAGTTGTGCTAACTTGCTGTTTCAAAAGTGGGCCAGTAATTTTGGGCCAATCTTGATTCAAAAATGGGCCACTATTTTATACACAGTGCAACAAAACTTGACCAACAAAATGTATTTTTCCACCCATTTTCAGAATTACAACATCAATTTTCACAAGATACAAGACAATATGCAATAGACATGTCATCATAAATTAGAAGATAGCAACAAAAAGTAATGGATCAACCCCTCAGTTGCCATCTTCAAATTTTCAATCTCTTCCAATGGCTTGTTTCCCAGCAGCTCGTCCTCTACCAATCTTTTCATACAGTTTCTTCCTTGCTGCATCTCATCCACAACCTAGAGAGAGCACATCGCCAAACAATTATCAGCACACAATATTTGTGATGGGAACTATTGGTCAAATATCTACAGAAACTACAAGCATAAAATTTAGAGAAACACTCAGAGCTATATCAGTTTCAGAGCAAAAGTAATGATAGAAACATATTTGCATTTAAGTGTTCAGGAGCTTTCACATTGCGATAAGTCATGAAAACAATCAAAGACACAATTTGATCTGTTCCCTGCTGGTTCTCACCTCAAAGCACGATTTGTGTATAGATTTCTCACACCTTTCCTGAAAATTAATATGAATAAGCAAGTTTGGTGGAGTAACCAAGTTTGGTATTGTTGCTGTCAGTAGATTCCTGAAACCTGCAGTAAAAAATTTATTTTAAGGTACTATGCAAAAAAAATAAAATGACCATGATGAAAATAAAGCAGAGAGAAGTAGGAAGAGGCATACTTTTAAGCTCTGTTTATAAGTCAATGTCTGCTAAACTATGCAAGATATAACAGGAAATTTTGCTAAAGTGGTGGTTGTAGCAAGACAGTTATGACACCTTTGGTCCTTTTCCCATAGCTGCCTTGAAATAGTTTTGAAAGAAGAAACAATGTTTACAATGGAGCCATGACCAGCTCTATTTCTGCATTATAAGTTTTGTATTATGAGTTCTGGTACTCACTTCCTCTGTACTACCTAAGGTGAAGCAAAATGTGTCGTATTGGCTCAGTATCTGATTTCAAATGCATGATTAATTTAAATTAAACACAAGTAGTCAGGTCATACTGACAATCCAATGGTCGGATGTAATCAAACAAATAGAATCTACACATCCAAGAATTAATAAATTAATCCAAGCCTTCATGTATGTATCTACAGGAAAGTAATGTGGAAATGCTAGCACTGAAAATTCACTTGAGCAAAACAACAAACATGTGCAGGGTATGGTTCGGTTTACCTCAACCTAGGTTCCACTTCAAGGAAGGAGATGACGAGGATATTGTTGGTCTCCTTCAGGTGGTTCGTAGAAGCCTAAAGGAATAGGAGGTAGCAGATCGGCTTTGCAGGGAGGGAAAGGGAGGGAAGGAAGGAAACTGACCGCCGAGTCCTCACTAACACACTGCCGATGGTCCACTAATGGAGGTCGTTGCTGGCCTGCTGCAGGATGTGCCGCGCGGTCCGGCCGACTACAGGGACCGGCGCTCCCACGGCAGCCGCCTGCTGCAGGGTGCGGCGCGCGGTCGGGCCCGCTGACGGGCGCGACGCTGGGGAACGACGCTTCCCGCAGAAGCACCCCGCTCTGCGGGGAGCGAAGCATAGCAGGGTGGCTGGGCCCGCGGTGCACAGCAGGGCAGCCGGGTTCGGGGTTGGGGCCAGCGCAGATCTGAAGAGAGAGACAGGGTCACCTCGCCGCCGGCGCAGTGTCACCACTGTCACGTCTGGATCTGGCGCCGCGGAACGGGGGTGAGGAGGGCGCGGCCGGAGGTGGAGACGGAGGCCGGGTGAGGCGTTTGGGGGGAGTGCTACGGCCGGGGTCAGCGGTCGCCCGCGGCGGCGGCACGCTTAGCCAGGCTAAGCACGCCGCCGCCAGGGTCGCCCTCACCCGCCTCTCCCTCTACGAGTAGGATGACCTCCCAAGATGACGGAGCGGCGCCCTTGCGTTTCTTGAAACGGAGCGGCACCGATGTGGTCCTAGACGGTGGTTGGGGCAGTGGATTAGCTGCGGCGGCAGTGGCGGGAGGCGGCGGCGGGAGGTGAACTAGGGTTTGGCCGAACTGAGGGGATGAGATGCAGGTGGCGCTGGCGCATCTTGTAATTGAGTGCGGGTAGTGCGGTCGCAAATTATCAGGTTACACTCCCATGGTGTATGTAAATTTGGTCACCACAGGGGCACGAGAGTCAATTTCTTGTGGCAGTGTTTTTGGCCTGGCGGGATTCGCTTTGGTTTGCCGGGCGGAGACAGAAAGGTGAGGTCTTTCGACCAAGCTCCGCCGCCTGCCAAGCGTATGATGAGTGGGGTCTGTTTGAGATGGGGACCACATGTCGGTGGCATGTGTAAGTTAGGCGGTAGATGCTACAGCAGGTGGTGGGCTGTGAAAAATTGAAGCTCCCGCTTTTGGTATGGTGGGATAGGAATAAAAATTGTAGACAATTTCTATTATAGAATAACACTATAGTATTTAAGATTTTGCACTAACTTAAATCATAAATAATAAAACTAGAGATTGTTTGCAGTTCAAAGTCATGTTTCCATCTCTCTTAAATTACACTATATTTCATTCTAGCCCGTGTCTTGGAGATAGATGAAATATTCATAAGCTTATTAGTAATAATTCAAACTTCTTTAACCAAATTCCTACATAATAATTATAATAAAATCTTAATTTGGTGAAACAATTCTAAAAATTAATATGGAACCATATTTTGGGTCAATAAGCTTACCATAAAAAAATTAAATAGTTTTAGTAAAGTGGGACCATATATTATTCACAAAATGATATGCATCCTACATAGTTTCTTACAACTCAAGTTAAACTTTAAGATTTGATTGCTGCATAATGTTTTTGAACTCATATGCATCTCTAATTTGGACACAACCTTATTTTTATCATAATGTTAGAAAATGTGAGGTTAGATTAGCAATTGCTATGCCCAAACGCGATTTTTCATTTTTGTACTATGTTAGAAGAAAATATGCTATACAATTTTTTTTGAGAAATGATAATTTACATACAAAAATGTCATATAATGAAACTCCCTAATTTTGTAAAAACTTAGAAAAAAGAACTATCAAATTTGAATTCTTTATGATGGAGAAATACTAGATACTAGTTTTAATTCTGGATTAAAATGAGAAATATCAACTATTCCTATGTTCTTCATCTCTACCAGCTGATCGACGTTTTATTGTATATATAAATTTCTTCTGTAGATAAACAAAATATATGGTTGTAGCATAGTCGTTTGAGCCCACCTTGGTCCCTGGAAGGTCTCAGGTTCGAATCTTGCAGTGGGCACTTTTAGCTTTTTTTTTTAACCTCCCGTGCGCAACGTGGCCCGGTGACCGGTGTGCACAGCACCCGGCGCTGCTGAAGCAGCCCAGCTCCAGCAGCTGGTCGGCCCGTTGGGCAGCAGACCACCAGGCATGTGCGGCCCCCTCAAAAAAAAAAAAAAAAAACAGGCGTGTGCGCAGGGAGAGCAGTAGCCACGGCACAACAGGCCGCCGTGATGGCTATCAGGTTTTGCAGCAATGCAGCAATATTTGGTTTGTAATCTGTCACTTTTGTGCTACAGTTAAGAAACTATTGGATCAATTGTTTAAATTTTTGTTTGCAATTAATTTTATAAATTGCAGAATTTGCCTATTCGCGATCACCCTACTCTAGTGCGACATCAAACTATATGAAAAAATTCAAATGTTAACAATAACATATTTTTCTTTATCACTATTGTGGTTTAAGCATGATATCAAATTCATGACGATTTCTATTTACATTCTATGACGTTTTCAACCGTTTGTCATAGATACTTGGCCCAAATTAGAGCCCATATGGGCTATTTGCAAATCTGTGACGAAATTTCATAAATCGTCATAGATCCTATCTGTTTATGACAGTTTCTGTAAACGTCACAAAAAATTCATCATGGATTAAAGGATTTCTTGTAGTGTTTATTACGGACCGGGAGGTTAAGACTTATGTTCCTGATCCAGCCACTAAGAAAGGCAAAGGCCGTCATCATACGCGTCCGAGGCAAGGCACAAAAGCGTTGCAGCCAATGTGGAGTATTGGGTCACAACTACAAAAGGTGACCTCAGAATGCAATTCGCGGTGATGTAGACGCTGGTCCTTCTAGAAATCCAACAGATGGAGCACCTCCTACGTTCAGACCACCATTGCCGAGAATTGATCGTGGAAGGCACTCAGTGTCGTGATTTAAGTCATTGTAAGTTCATTCTGTCGACTCGGTGTTGTTGCTTGGTGGCACAATCCAAAACATATAAGGTGTTATATTGTTGAATGTGTTTCTATACGTATGTTTACCTTTGTACTAATCATGCAACCCTATTTGAATGTTTTAATGCAGGTATGGGCTCGTTGCTAGACCCTGTTATCGACGCGAGTCACCGGTCTTTCGCCGCAGCAGTTCAGTGCCGAGCCCTTGGAGTGCTACGACCGCGTCCACCAGGAGAGGTCATCTCTATACACCAAGATTGGGTCGAAAGGTATGTATTTAAATTTTATATGTTAGTTCCACTGTTTATTTTATAATATTTGTAATATTTGTACTCACTTTTCTTTGTTTGTTCCATTGTTTCAGGTTACGTGAGTGCGGTCTACTGACTCTGGGCCGTCTTGTGGAGGGTGGGATTGTGATGCTCAACCGATCCCTCATGACGGTGCTAGTGGATAGATGGAGGCCGGAGACTCACATGTTCCACCTCCCATGTGGGGAGCTGACTCCGACGCTGCAGGACGTGGCCTACCTACTGGGTCTCCCTATCGTCGGTGATGCCGTAGGTCCGCGTGTGGTGCCGGCTTTGTGGAAGGATGACCTGGAGGAGCGCTTTGCTCTGGTACAGCGTGTGGCAGCAGCAGGACCGATCAACCCGCACCCGCGAGCCGCAGGTCCTTCGAAGACCTGGTTGCTACAGTTTACAGTACGTATTTCGATTCATCTTTACACTATGTTTTTAAAATTCATATGTTTCATTGTGAGTTTAAATCGTACATCATATTTGTGTATGCAGCCTACCCAGTTGGATGCGGATGCGGACAAGTATAGTGTGACCAGATCGCTGGAGGCGTACCTGCTATGGTTGTTTGGTTACATCATGTTCAACAACACCCATGGCAACTCCGTCGACAGGATCCTACTTCCGTACGCACGAGAGATTGCGGATGCAGAGGATGACTTACCGCCCTAGAGCTGGGGTTCGGTGGTATTGGCGGCCACCTACCGTGGACTCTGCGACGGGTGCAGCAAGACCGATGGTGAGGCTATTTTCTCGGGGTGCCCACTCCTGCTTCAGCTTTGGTCGTACGAGAGGATAGCGGTTGGTCGCCCTATCGTGAGCTAGAAGCCATACCACGACATCTTGTACGGCGACGACGAGGAGGGTTGGCCCATGATGGGTACCCTCTGGAACTGGCATCAGGTACATTCGCGGAAACTATACTTCTGTCTTGGTTAGTTACTCGATACATGAAGCTCATTATTAATTTCATATGTTTCGATGTACAGAGATCTTGGGCGCATGCCCAGGTTAGGCGCGCATATCCTGAGTTCGTGTTGGAGCTGGATATGCTGACGCCAGAGGACGTTATCCGGGAGCCATACACCCCAGAGGCGGTGGCGAGACGTGCACCTTTAGGCCTGTCTCCACACTGCTCTACGAATGCGGGCATGTGGCTTACTACAGCCGTTCTTGTTTACGACATCGCGGTTGAGGCGCATTGCCCGCACAGGGTCATGAGACAGTTTGGACAGCGACAGGAGTTTTCGGTGGCCACGGCTTTGGACCGAGTCGAACGGCACAACCACAGGTAATTATGAATGCACTTGTATTATTCAATTGTATCGAATCTAATGATTTTTTGTCTACCACGTTTGTAGGTTGTCGAGGAGTGGCATGCCGTGCTCAGCCGTTTGGCTCACCACGATGCAGTCGTGGTTGGAGCAATGGGATGATGCAGATGAGAACGTGGTCGAGCCGATAGGACCACACACAGATAGCTCTTTCAGGACTTACCTCACCTGGTACTTGCCTCGGACTCGGGCTCATTTGGTCTTTCCTGACACGAACCCGCAGCCACACCAGGCGAGTCTTCTGGATGGCTACGCCAAGTACCACGTGGAAGCACTAGCTGGCGCGGTGAGTCTCTTTATAGTGTTTGCAAATGGATTCAAATTCATAATATTATTCAGTATGCAAGTAAATTTTCCATTACTAAAATGAATGCAGTTTCGACTTTGCAACATGATGGAGGCGGACTGCTCCGCTTACCTCACGAGGGTGGATCACGGTTCCCCTGTGACCTAGGTTGAGCAGAGAGAGGCATGGTCCAGGCACCGTGACCACTTGCGTACAGTACTGCACGATTTTGGTAGCCGTGTGGACTATGAAGAGAGCCAAGGATCGTCCCAGGCCTCGACGTCGTTCCCGTGTCCGGCGACGACGCACGAGCCGACCTCTCAGCCAGATCAGGGACGCCAGTGGAACACTACTGCAGGTAACGTGGATACTGAATTTAAATAATATCAGTTCTTGCTATACTTTTACTAATCGACACAAACAGGATTCGGTCCCTCTTCTTCCTTCAGCCATACTGGCCATTGGGGCAAACAAGGATCCCACTTCATCCCACAGCAGGGGATGGGAATGTTTGGAGGGACAGCGCCAGTTGGGGGACCGTACCCAGGGATGGGACCGCCGCCATCGACACCAGCCTACCCAGGTTAGCTTATGATTCATATGTCATTTTCTACATGTTACTATGAACTACAATAGTGTACGCTGGCGTGCAAATTTTTTATGCGTAGGATTCTATCCAGATGCGGGCGTCGGACCTTTTTCCTCAGCACAACCTAGTACATAACACTCTCAATTTTTTCACAAAGTTAAGACGCAACATATGTTGGTTCACATTTACATATTACGCAGGGTTCGTCTCAGACACGTTCGTTCCAGATAGCGGTAGCTTCAACTTAGAAGATCTCGACAACTTTACTTCCCTCTCACCCACAGTGCAAGGTGACCCCGATGTCTTGGGCTCTTCGCAGCTAGGAGGAGCACCACTTGGTTACTCTCAGCAGCAGACACCGCAGCCTTCTGTGCGTCCTCAGCGATAAATGAGGTCTCCGGATCGTCACACCTACTCGCAGGGCCATGTCCATGCCCAGCAGAGGGCGAAGACGGTCCGACACCGTCGGGGTGGCTAGATATGACTTATGTTTGTATCTCGTATGTTTCTTTGTAATGACCTAGTGGCCGAACATTTATGTCTTATGGTACCAACGATGTTGTCTTCTCGTTGTTATTAACTACTTTTCATGCATACGCCTCTGTTCTCTCGCGCATTTTCCATTACGTACGAATTATAGACATTGAAATCGTAAACTAACATTTATTTATACACAACAAATGCAAACTTCCATGTTCAGTACAACACATATCATAGATCATGTCATGAAATCATCTACATCATCATCCGAGTTCTCATAGGGTGGTGCTGCACGAGAGTTTGAAGACTTGGACGAATCTCCGGTTCTCTGATCCTATCTTGGAGGCCAAGGTTTGGGGGGCATAAAATCATCGTCGTCGTCATCCCAGTTAACACAAGATGGTGCTGAAGGTGGTGCGTTACAACTGGACGAACCTCTGATTCCCTGATCAGGTCTTGGAGGCCAAGGTTTGGGGGCATGAAATCATCATCGTCGTCCCAGGTAACACAAGATGGTGCTGCAGGTGGTCGAGTACGACTGGATGAACCTCCGGTTCGCTGATCAGGTCTTGGAGGCCATGGTTTGGGTGGCATGAAGTCATCTTGGTCGTCATCGAGGTTAACAGAAGTTCGTGATGCAGGTGGTGCAGTATGACTTGATGAACTTCCGGATCTCTATTCATGCGGACGCAAAGTTGTATTACCCGATGATTTTTGGCACCTCCTTCGTCAAGTTTGAGACATAGGGCCACTGAAGATTAATACCAATTTACGGAAAATGAGTATTGATTTGTTAATCAACTCCGTGTCCTCAGGAAAATCCTTGCATATAAATACAGAATAATATTATAGTTTCAAAAATATGAATTAAAAATACATTTAAATATTAGATCTGAATGAAAGTTACCTTAATGTGTATCTCATACACCTCTGGCCGCATCCATATCTTAGCAGTATTTTCTAAGAATCCAATAACATTAGGATGATTTGTAAGTTCACATATACGCATGTATACCTTACGACATTCTAACAGGTGTCCCTTTAGATCTCGCGTTGTAATAACATAAAATAGTGTGCAAACTTGAAACCCTAATACTTTGGCCATAACTATCTCTATCGTACCATCCGCAAATGGATCCAACTTCTTTCTAAGCACAAGATCTTTCATGATATCAAGTATTATAGTAGATTTCTCTTCGGTCCAGAAAAAACCTCCAAAATTGGAGGCAGCCATGGCAAAATGCTGAAATAACAATAGCTACTATTATTCTAAGATTACGATCCAATATTTCAATATATAAATATTACTTCTACTCTGATTCATAAGAAAATCACAATGAAAGGTCAAACGTTAATACCTGCAGATCACATATGCGCACTTCGGCAGGGCTTCGCCGCTTTCCTTCTTCTCACCCCTCTCTTCTTTTTTCTATTTTTTCTGGAATTTTAGAGAATAGAATGAGGGGTGAGAGGGGAGGGGGATTTAAATAGGGCAGCCCTGCCCTGTCGCCCGTTGGGGGGCGACAGGCCCCCTCTTAGCTCGTTGGCGGGGCGACCGGCCCCCCAGCACCACGTCCCCCACCAGAGACTTGTTCGAAGAAAAAATTCGAAATTTTTTTACAGAAAGGTCCCTGTCGCCCATTGCCTGGGCGACAGGGGGCCACATGGGGCCTATCGCCCACTCCATGGGCGACATGGCCCATTTTCGCAATTTCCTCAAACGATAACATATTTTTGAAATTTTGATTTTTTTAATATAAAAAAGAAAAAAAACACGTTGGAAGGAGGGAAACGGGCCTGAGCCCCGGGTTGGCTTGGTGGACTAAGCGTGGCCTTCTTGGCCCATACCGATGACGACACCCAAAGTTTTGGGGCCCTCCCACAGCTGGGCTCTTGGCCGAGGCAAAGGCCGATTTATAACGCACGCTGGGCTGGGATTGCTGCCTACAATGGATGTGGCGACTGGCCCCACCCTTTTTGTTTCTTTTCCTGCCAGAATCGCGCCTCTATTTTATTTTTTGTTTTAAAAGAAGTCACGCCTTGATAGAACACGTTAATGGAACAAGTTTGCCATTGATAAGTCTCCATTAATTCGTGTGTGACAGGACGCACCTCCACATGTCTGCACTTGCAAAGCTTGATGACGATAGCTACGGACTACCTAGCTACTCGTGCTTAATGAAAAACTGTTTGAACTAACTAAAGAGAGCCAAATTCCAGGAGGAATATTATAGCAAAAGAGAAGGATATGGAGTAAAAGTGTTGTGCGGAGAAATAGAGCCGAGAAACTAACCCAAATTAGAGAACAAGCCATGGCTCGGTTGGCAAGTGATGCTGGTGCGCACGCTGCCCACCAGGTATACATGGCCAAACGGGCGTCCAGGCACGGCACATAGCGCCGCACGGCACGGCGAAGCACGACAGGATGCGCCACAGCGGCGCTATGAACGCTCATTCATGTCGTGCCGTACCGATCGGCACGACGGGCCGTCGTAGGCGAAGCCGGGCGAGGCCTCCGCCGTGGGCGAGGCTGTGGGAGCGGCGGCGCCGCTGGCAAGGCTGCAGGAGGCCGCCGCGGGCGAGGCTGGCGGAGGCCGCCGCTGCGTGCAAGGCCGCCGGAGGCCAGGGCCACCGCCGGTGATGGGGTCTGAGGGAAATTGAGAGAACGAAAAGGGATTTGGTTTTATACTTAGGGCAAGTCAATCGTTAGAACTATTGCAAATCAATCCAACGATCAAGAATAACTGGGCCACCATAGTGTCAGATCATTTATCGTGTCGTGCCCGTGCCGGCACTACGGGCCAAACTTGCGGCCCAAGCATGGCCCAGGATCGTGCCCGTGCCGGCACTGGCACTATGGAACCGTGCTCGGGCCATGCTAGTGTCGTGCTTTTTCGGACCGGGTCTGTGCCGGCCCATCGTGCTTGGCCCATTTGACCATCTATACCACCAGGATAGAATCCCCAAACAGTTTCAAAAATCTCTCGCGGCGTGATGCCCAAAGGTGTGATGTTTTAATCTTGAGTAAATTCTGTAGGTCGAATGTTTATGCATTGCTTGCAGCTGATGGACACAGGTGGTGTTAAAAAGCTAAACCAAATAAAGATGCAGCGATCAACCATAGTTGGGCTTGGGCGCGAGATCACGATGCAGAGGGCGGAGGGATAGTTCCGTGGCCATCCCAATCTCCATTTTCCGGCGAAGGGGACGGAGCAACTTGCGGGGGTCCATACATGTATGATGTATGCCTCCATGAGGCTCACAGATTATATAGATCAGTAGCGTCCCACTTGCTCTACGATCTACTCCCTCCGTCCCAAAATAAATACATATCTCGCACTTTGAGGAGTCAAATACTTTAAAATTTGACCAAATATATATTAAAAATATTAACGATTATGATACTAAACAAACATCATTAGATTAATCACATCATATATTTTTATGACAAACTTGTTTATAAACACAAATGGTAATATTATTTTTTATATATACAGTCAAACTTAAAATTTGTTGACTTCTCGAAATGCGAGATGAGCACTTATCGTCTTCGCAAACCTCTGGTACATTGAAACCGGGTCAATGTCGACGAGAGAGAGATGGCCGTACAGTAGCTCGCATCGCAATCCCGTGAAAAGCAAGAGAACTTTGCAACGGCGCTGCCTTTTGCCCACCACGCTAATCCAACAAAGCAACTCCACGTAAATGCCATTGTAAAGCTTGACGAGGATAGGTAATGACAAGACGCACTCAAGAAACAGATACGCATGACAAAAATGTAGGAAGAACAAATCAGTTGGCAGTAAAATCATGGATAGGAGGAAAGGAAGTGAGCATATATAGCTCAGTTAGAAATGCGACAGTATATCTTAACCACCAAAGGGTCTTATTGGTTCGCTCCCAAAATGTTGGTAATGCCAAAACGCATTTGTTTGGTTGGAAGCCAAAAAATCTGCCCACCTAACTAAGTGCTATTCAAAACTTGCTAATATTTTGGTAGAAAAAATTGGTATTCCCACATTTTAGCATGCCCACGTTTTGGTAGACTAACATTTTGATACCAAATCAAGCAGGCTCAAAGTTCAAATCCTCCACACCTCAATTTTAAGCGCCTCTTTCTTCTCTTTAATCTAAACCTTAGTGATGAAATAAATCACCTAGCTCATTCAAGATTGGATTACAAGGGAAGCAGCAGGACAAGAAAATGACAAGGTAAAATTGCTGTATCCAGCGGACAAGCATGAGAGTCGCGTTGCTAACCATAACAATGTCTAAAAAAACACACCCTTTTTTGTGCCTTTGTGAGGTGTGGATTATGTCCTCGAGAGGGCACAGCATCCAGCCTTGGATTCCTCTTTTAAATCTGATTTGTTGGGAACTTCTTGTGGTGATGGGAGCATATACCATATGAGAATGCGATTATTTTCGTTTCTTTTGCGAAAGGATATGTTGTTGTTTACTGTCATCAAGATATGCAAAATCAGCGATACAGTATGTCAGTATCGTCAATATACCAAAAGTAGCGCTACTACGATATTCCCAATTGAGCTCCTTTTAGACCTTCCAGTGTGAGATGTGAGTGATGCTCCAAATAGAGAGAGAAAATCCAAGCATCCCTTCACACACTGCAGCTACCAATCTTGAGTGATGCCAGTGCTAAAAGAAATGGGAGCGGTGCATCTACAAGCATCGATGCCCATAGAGTAAACAAACCTAAAAAAACAGTTGCTCCTTCCTTGCAAGTACCAATCTGCCATTTTTTACCATTCTTGAACAATTAATTTGTTATTTGCCTATTTGGTAAGCTCCACAAGTGATGCCACAAGTAATGCCACACACTGCAACACAGTCACTCGATGCTTGTTTTCTTCTCATGGGCCCTAGTATTTTTTCTAGCATCACTCCACATTGTGGAGGGCCTTAGTAGCTGCTGCTGCTAGAGCATGAGACAGACGGTCCCTTTATCCAGCCTTCCAGGTGATGCGATGCCAAGCTCTCGCTCTTGTTTAGTTGCAAATTTTTTTAGAATTTTGGTACTATAGCACTTTCGTTTGTATTTAGTAATTATTATCCAATTATGGGTTAACTAGGCTCAAAAAATTCGTCTCGTAAATTACAGACAAACTATATAATTAGTTATTTTGTTTAACTACATTTAATACTTCATGCATATGTTCAAAGATTCGATGTGATGGAAAATCTTGTAAAGTTTTGGAATTTTGGATTCAACTAAACAAGGCCAAATAGGGAGCGAGGGCCCTCCATCATCCATACCGTTCTTCGGCTGGTCTCGACAACTCTGGCCTTCCCTGGGATTCCAGTACTCTCGGCAGAGCTCTGCTCGACTAGCTGCTTGCAGTTCCAGATAATGCGACTGTTTTTTGTTCGGAGAAAAGAAAATAAAAGGCTCTGCGTTTGTCCTCTGTCAGGAAAATCAGATGAAGTCTAGCAGACGAGAGAGCCAAAACGGAAGCGAGAGCCCTAGTTTGTCTCACTGCTGACTCGCGCGGTTGCGAGAGGATAGGAGAATCACCGTCGCGGCTGCGAACATGCCCTGCCTGTCCGAACCCGGCACGTCGGCACCAGCCTGTTTCCGACCGCTCCCCCTGCTCTCAACGGACAGGGTCGTTGCTGCGCCTGCGCAAAGCGGGGCCAACAGAGCCGGAACCGGGACAGATCCTAGCCCATGGTTAGCTGGGCTCGCCGACGACCGACGGCGGAGGTGGCTTCCGGTCGTCGTCGGCCGCCGGCCGCCGCCGGCCGCCATCCGTCTCCAGTTCGACCCAGAAAGGAATCAAACCGCACGCGCGTGCCCCGTACCACCCGCGATCGCGAGCCTCCGCCATCCGGTCACGACTGGCCGCCGCCAAGTCGTGAGCGCCGTTCACACGGCACCCCCGTTTCTCCCCCTGGCCACGCATTAACCGTCGCTTTTAACCTTTTTCCCCTTTCATGATTTTTACTGCGGTTTCGTCCGCGTTCACAAGCAAATCCGTGCGGGAGCCTCGTGCTGGAAAGCGGTGACTCCGATTTTCGCCTTCCCCTCTTCTGAATTCCGATGAAAAAAATCGCAGCATATTTACAGAGCAGAGCTTCTTCCTCGCCCGAACGCACGCGAAATTACAGAGGACTAAAAATTAATCTACCACGCGTAAAAACAGAGGAAAGAAAAGCACTAGAAAAAAAATCTATTCACAGGCGTCCGTCTAGAAGGAGGACGGACGAAACCGGAAGTCAACAGCCTGCCTACCGAAGACTAAACGCCGCCGCACGAAAGGAGAAGCTAATTCCGCCCTCCGGCGGGTGGGCCGGCCGGCGACGGCCCCGAGGTCAGTAGGAGCAGGTGACCCGGTGGGCGGAGCGGTCGCGGAGCATGCCACGGTAGAGCGCCTCCCGGTTGGCCGGCATCACCATCCGCTCGTCCGGCCCCGCAGCGCCCCTGCAGGTGCCGGCCGCCGACGACGCGGCGGCGGCCGGGGGGGAGGTCCGGGTCGGGCGCGGGGCGCCCTCATTGTCGACGACGTCGGCGGCGAACCGCACCCGCTTCTCCGCCTTGCCGCGCCTCGCCCTGCCCCCGCGCCGGCGCTTCTCTGCAGAACAAGCGAGGAAACAGAACGGAGCGTGAGAAATCCCGCCCCCCAATCCGCCGCGGCGTGGAGAGAAGCGGGCCGCCGGCCGGGGCGCGTCGTACCGTACGTACGTACCTGAGGAGGAGAGGCAGGGGCGGAGGGGCTCGTCCAGGGCGGGCCCGGCGTCGGCGGCGTGGGTGAGGTGCGCGCGGCAGAGCGAGAAGATGGCGAGGGAGCCCGAGAACGCGACGGCCGTGGCGGCCGCGAGCGCCAGCGAGCCCCCCATCGACGACGACGACGAGGAGGAGGACATGGCGCCCGTCTGACCCCTCCTCCGCTTCTCGCCTCCGCGGTAGGTGGGGGAAGGTTACCGCTCCTCTGCTCCTCTCTCGTCAGGTGGGCGGGCGGCGAGCTCTCGGCGGCTGACTCTTCCGTCGCCGCGCTGGTCTGCTTGCTTTCTCGGGAAGGGGCGGCGTGGCGGTGGTGCGGTGCGGGGGAACGAACCCCTGCCGCCAGCTGCGCGAGGGTAATAAAGGCGCGGCCGCGCACGCAGAATGGGTGGGCCCCACGCTGGCTCTCCCAACTCCAAACTCCAAGGCGATTACGGCTAATCTAATCCAGTAATCCCCTTCTCCCAGCCGACGGGCCCATCCAATTCCAATCGCGGTCGCATTCGGTAGAGTCCGTGGAGAGCTGGAGCCGGCAAGCCGCGGACTGCCTGCTGGTCCGTTCCGTCCGTACATGGTTTCGATGGGGTTCACGGGGGCAGGCCGGTTGCTTGCGATTAATGATTAGCCAGGCACGAGATAAGGGTGATTTCTTTACGTTTGATGAATTTCTCTTTTCTACTATTTACTCATTTACTGCTCCCTCGGTGTACAATCGTATCTCCCCCCATGTTTTAAAATGTCCGTGCTCCGTGAGGCTAGATCTGGAGGGGATTTTTTCTTTTCCTTTTTTGTTGTTGCTGATAAAATTCGGAGTCCTGTGCTTATTGTCACGTGTTCGGTAGCATTTCTATTTCTGGATACGGGAAAAAGCTAAAGGCTCAACGGGACAGGTACGAAAACTCGCTCTTGGTTTGACAGGGATGCAAGGAGGACAACCGGTTGGGGCAGAGACGACAAAAGCAACTAGGAAACGGACCAAATAAAAATAGTGATTACGATCACATAAAAGAATCATCATCTAATATTCCCTCACGAAATAAATTAAATCTCCTCTCCTCAAAAGTCTATTGCGCACCTAGTTTTATATCGTTATTTCGCGGTGGTTGCTGTGCACGGGTCGCGCGGACTCCGTCCATGGTGTTTTTTGACTTTGCCCTGTTTTGTTTAGTTCCCACCCTGTAAACCCAAAACCGCAAAACCCAAAACCACAAAATTTTGCGAAGAAATCTTGCCAATTTGAAGTACTAAATGAAGTCTATTTACAAAACTTTTTTCATAGATGGGCTGTAAATCGCGAGACGAATCTAATGAGCCTACTTAATCCATAATTTGCAACCGTGATGCTACAGTAACCATTCGTTAATTATTAATTAATTATAAATTAATTAGCACCATTAGATTCGTCTCGCGATTTACAACACATCTGTGAAAAAGCACTGGGAGTACCGACAGGTTATATCGTGGAGAGGCAAGGCGCAAAGCTACAAACCGCCAAACCATAAAATAAGAAGACTTTTTGTGGAGGAAAGAGTCGTGCGATCAATGATTTTAGGCAGTACTTTCTCGTGTATTTTTTTATCGTCGAAAAATCGCTTCAACAGGAACGGCAGAAACTTCTGCGCTAGAGCCCAAGGTCAAACATCGTTTAAGAATTTTTTTTTTGAACAAACATGCGGAAGGTGTTGGATTGATCAAAATTCAGATAGAGTATTTGAGCATAAAGATCTGGTTTAGATGCAAATTTAAAATTCTAAAATTATTATATCAAATGTGTGGGGCACATAAATGGAGTATTAAATCTAGACGAATTAAAAAATTAATTGCATAGTTTGATTGTAAATTATATGACAAATCTAATGAGCCTATTAGATCATGACTAGACACAAAATTGCTACAATAATTGCTACAGTAAACATGTACTGATGATGGATTAATTAGTCTTAATAAATTTGTCTGCGAGTTCTGTAATTAGTTTAATACTTTAAATGTGAAAAAATTCTCTTTTAAAAGATTTACATCGTGCATCTAAACAAAACCTTTAGTAGCCGCAGTACACATGTGGTTCGCTCAAAGTCTCAAACATTCTCCGGCTTCAGTTTTTTGGCTCTTGAAGTCAAGGCCGCTAGGGATAACTACACATGATCAAAATCGGAGCAGCATGCATGGGCGGATGGCGTATGCAGTGACGTAGCCGCGGTACACTAGTACAGTACTAGGTGGCGTGTCCATGCGGTTGGTGTGGCAGCGGCAGCCCACCTGTTCGCGCTAGCTGCCGGGACGGCGGCAGGCGCCAAGGCCTTGTGCTGGTTCCTCCCGTTTCGGAACGCGGCGGGCTACCATTCCCGATGCCGGCCGCCTGGGCTCGTCGCGTCTCCCGAGCCCACGGGTTGGCGCTTGTGTAGCCTAGCGAGACGCGATCGCCGCCTAGAAGGCACCTTCCTTCAAAGAAGTTCAGACTCCAAAGAATCCTCCCGTGTCTCCGTGCACGGAGTATATGCAAGCAAGAGTTAGGCCAATCTCAATGGTAGGGGTATGGAAAGTAGGGTTATGGAAAGATTATAGGAGTGTCATAGTATTAAATTTGCTGATGTGGTAGAAGAGAAAGAAGAGGGAGTGTCATGAAATGTGAGAGGAGTGTCATCAGCATGACACTCCTCCGACTCGATTACCTAGTTTACAGTCTAGATAACCGTGCGATAACACTCCCCACTGAGACTGGCCTTACAAATGCAAAAGTTACATGTGTTCTTAAACTCTAAATAAAGATCTCAAAACATAAGTAACATAACTTTAAAAAAAACTAAAAGACTCAACTTTAATCTCCTTATTGGTTTCTATCCTTGCAACGAACGCAGCACCAAACTGTCATATTTCCATGCACACGTGACATACCCTTTACATCCATCTTGTCGATATATACATAGTTATAAGCAGTGGCCGAGCCAGCACCAACACCTGGGGGTTTCTTCCTTTTTCTCTCTCTTCTTCTTCCTTGATTTCCCTCCCTCCTCCTCCTTTCTTTTTTGCCTCCAATAGAGTTCTTGGGGTAGGGGGCTTGAGGCCCCGGCCCCCTGGTTCCGCTCCCGGTTATAAGAGTTTTTAGACTCTAAATATAAATCTCAAAACATAAAAAATAGAATTTTAAAATAAATAAATAAACTAAAAGACTAAGTTTACTCTCCTTCTGTGAAGGGGCTCACGGTGCAGTGGCAAAGACATCTGGTCGGGGGCTCCCGTCCAAGGTTCAAATCTTGGGTGACGCACCTAATTAAGCTTTAGGGGTTTCTCTTAAAAGTATTTCTATCAAAAAAGTTTACTCTCCTTTTTGGCTTCTATTCTTGCAACGAACACAACACCAAACTTTCATATTTCCATCCACATGTGACGTTGGTACTTTCAGGTTCACCGAAAACGTACGAGTACTCAACAACATTGCAGGCCTGTACATAGCCTTTTTTCCCAAGTAAGTTGGGGTAGGCTAGAGATGGAACCCGAAAGAAATAAGTTCAAGGTTCAGGCACATTGATAGCTAGTCTCCAAACGCTCCTATCCAAAGCTATCTCTTTAGAGATATTCCAATCCTTAAGGTCTCTCTTAACCGACTCATCCCACGTCAGTTTAGATCTACCTCTACCCCTCTTTACATTATCGACCCGCTCAAGAACCCCATTACGCACCGGCGCCTCAGGAGGCATTCGTTGGACATGTCCAAACCATCTCAGCCGATGCTGGGTAAGTTTCTCTTCAATATTGCAGGTCTGTACTCCATTCTTAAAAAAATAATTCTCGCTTCTCAAGCAGCTAAACAATCTCAAATTTAATCAAATTTATGGAAATAATAATAATAATAATAATAATAATAATAATAATAATAATAATGTTTCCAAACAGGTCTAGTATGGAAATATATTATATAACTAATCTAATAATGTTTATTCTGTAATATAAATGTCAATATTATTTTATATAAATTTGATCAAATTTAATCCGAAATAGCGAGAGTTGCATTTTTATTAGGTCACTAGCTTGTGACAAGTACCTGTCGTAACCACTAGTCGGCCTCTTTCTCGTCTTAGTGGTTTTGCTTTCTGCTGCGCCCTTGTGGTTGAGTACTATACTAACGCGCCAGGAATTGGCGCGCGCTCATGCGTCGCGGCCCCACGCGGGCCGGGGGTACTGTTCATCATTTTAAAAAATAATAAAACATATTGTTCATGTGGGCCGGGGTACTGTTCATAATAAAAATAATAAAAAGCTCTATTCATGTGGGCCCCCGGTACTGTTCATAATAAAAAATATAATTCGAAATTAAAAAATAAAAAAAATAAAAAGTGGCCCCATGTGTTTAAATGTTTAGTTTTTTATGAAAAAAAAATTATATACTACATTTACCTCTATTATATATTGGATTTTATTTTCACTTTGTGAACTCGCAAAATATAATTGAATCATACATTCATTTCTAACCCTATCATTTTTTCTACCAAAATTAATAATTAGTGTAAACTAATCCATCAATTATATCTACTAACATACACAAAATAAATTCTTCTATGTACTATTTATACAGGGCCCATGTGGGCCCTGTGTGTTATTTAGGTGTTACCCACATAATATTCAATTGGAATCCACCCACAAAATATATTTAATTATTTATTTACATGAAAACAATAACCATATTTCATACACTACGTCTACACGTGCTAGCCCCTACTACTTATTGGATTTTAATTCCACTTCATAAACTCGCAAAATATAATTATATGACAATCTATCAACTATACCTATCACACTTCATTCAATACATCAACACGTTGCCAAAATATATCAACACGATATTGCTTTAACTATAATATACGATAATATATTTTTATTATTATTTTACATCAAATCTTTTGCTACAGGCGCGCAAAGCGCGCCAACCTGCCTAGTTTGACTAACGATGCAGCATCTTTCTACCGCCGCCGCGCGCCGCATGGCCAAGCTGCGTTGCGTCATCCTCAATCCCTGCTTTTGCGTGCCCAGTTCTAGAGTATACGTAGGATCATCAACTCGACCAACCACGACGGATCAACCGCTGGCCAGCAGCTTCTGCGCCGGGGAGTGCCGTCGCTGTCGTGACACTTGTCGCCTTGAACCTTGAGCTCGCGAGGCGGGGGTCGGCGCAGGTGTACGCCCTGCCCGCGGCGAGCACTCGCGGTCTCCGCGCCTGTCCTGTCGTCGTCCACTCGTCCTGCCCTATTTAGTTCCCAAAAGTTTTCAAAATTTCTCGTCACATCAAATTTTTGGACACATACATGAAGCATTAAATATAATTTTAAAAAATAACTAATTTTACAATTTAGCTGAAAATAATGAAATAAATCTTTTTAGCTTAATTAGTACATGATTAGACACTAATTATCAAATAAAAACAAAAATACTACAGTAGTTAAACCCAAAAAAATTTCGCGAACTATAAACATGCCCTGGCCGGTCGGCGAGCGCGAACACGAACCGACCCACCCGTCATGGAAGCACGGATCGGAGAGGCGAGGAGGTGGCCGACATCCATGTGTGCAGTCGAGCGCTTCACGCTGGACTGCCGCTGGCACGCGGCCTCGCCCCAGGGTTCACCAAACCGGTGGGAACCGAACCGGTCCGGTCCGGTTTCGGTTTGGACCGGTACCAAATTGGCTCAAATTCAAAATTCAAATTTAAATTAAAAAATGAAAATTCTCAAAAAATTTCTAAAAATACTTCAAGGTGCGACGAATCTAATGGTGTCAAATTTTCTCAAAAAATTCGTTCATTTAGTATAGTTTGCGGGGATTTAAAGTTAAACAAAAAAAATCGTGCATACAAAAGTATACAAATACAATGTAAAAGTAGTAAAAAAGGATTGGAGGGTTCATTTAGACTAAAACATGTTATACAAACATTCATTTAGTATATTTTGCGGGCATTTGAATTTAAACCAAAAAAGAAAAAAAATTGAATTTGGCCGGTTACCAATCAAACCGACCGGTTACCAGTCAAACCGGCCGGTAAACCGGTCAAACTGAAGTGTCCCCTCATAAGAGAAGACTTAAATGTGATACAAACATCAGTCCTAGGAGGCTGATGACACATTTATTACATCAGATGGTTCATCACCGTACAACTCTAAGCGGTAATGGGCAGAGGAGCACCACTATCGCGAGGATTACAACCCACACCCACACAACGATATTAATTATAAAAAGGGGTAATCAGAGTCTTGCGCCATGCGGTACCTCCTGCGGGTGACCCTAATCCACAGGCTAGGCTGGGTGCAGGACGGTACCCTACTCGATGTCTTCTGGAACAAAGTCTGGATCTTCCTCTGAAAAATTAAGAAATGGGGTGAGTACAAACGTACTCAGCAAGTCCAACCACACCCACGGAGGGGGTATAAACAGAATATAATGCACAGGGTAAATCAAGGATAAGGCTAGGGTTTAATTTGCGGAAAGCAAATTTTTATGCAGGGGTTCATTTGAAAGAAATGATTTTTCAAAGCAAGTTCTCTTTGTACCGAATAACCCATAATGTTGGCCCACACAGGACTCAAATTTTAAGCTGCTACCGGACTCCTCATCCGACGTAGCACACGGCACAACTGCCGGACACTTTTCCCAAAACAACTCACGCCAACCCATCCCAACAGAAACACTAGTTGCGTGACCACACCGTAACTCGCCCAGTACCGTGGGCACGACTATTCGAATAGATTCTTAACTCTGCAGAGGTGTGCAACTTTACCCACAAGCGGGGTACCGCAACTCGATTACCTTAGTGTCGGTGCAGATCCCAACAAAGCCATTACCCACCTTAGCTAGACCTGACTAGCCATCACGGGATCCACCAAGGGGTCATTGACCTATCACAGAGGTTTTAACCGGGGCATAAGTCACACAGAGCTAATCCCTTCTCCTTGATCACCCGTTGCACTCAGCTCTCCTAATGGCTATCAGACTAACTAGTGTGATTTATGCTAAGCCGTTGCCCATTCAACGGTCGAGTGGTTTGCACGATAGTGGAGTTAGGTGAGATGACACACCAACTCGGTCCTTAGTTGTGACAAGATGGATATCTCCCTTCCTTACTCTATAACACAGGCACAAGCACACCAATCGGCAAATCACACAGAAATGCCATCCATCCCGTCTAAACTTATCTTTCGAAAATTCCACTTTCATCCCTTCCCACACACACACACCCCTTTTCTTTATAAAACAAGTTATATTGTGTATAAGATCCTAAGCATTCTAGCAGCGATTAATGTCCAAACAAAACACATTCAGACATTAATCTAGGTGGTCAAGAAATGGGTATAACAAATCAAGGGGTGGCTATCCAACCGTGTTTTCAGCAGGCAAAACATATGCAATTTTGTAAAACAGGCCAATAGGTTGTGTTTATAAAAACTAGAAAAAACATGCATCAAAGGGCGGGATTGAACTTGCCGTCTTCGAAGTCTTCCGGGAAGTCCTGATCGAGGTGCTGTCCTTCGGGCTCGGGGTCGCAGAACTGGTCCTCGTTCGCTGGCTCGCAATACTGCTCATCGACGGGCTCTCCTTCGTTCACACCGTGATCTACGGCGTATACAAACAAACACACAATCAAGAAAAAGAAATAAAAGTTTTTATCATTGAGCTCGAATCAGAAATAATTAAGATATGGTGATAGGGGTAATATTTTAGGCGGTTTCCTAATGGTATGGCCAAAACTATGTTAGGATTGGCGTGATAAAGTTTTAGGTCGATCGGGGGTCGTTTGGCGCATGAAATGATAGGTTACAGAGAGGTTTAGGGATCGAGCGGGGGTTCAAGGGCCTTTTTGTAAATATTTTTGAGGGCCAAGGGCTTGGTTGTAATTTTAGAAAACCTCGGGGTCACTCTGGAAAAGTGCAGGGGCATTTTTGGAATTAGGTTTATGGTGGAAGGGTTTATTTGCGAATAGGAAAAATAGAAAAGGGCTCTTTTGTAAATGAACTAGAAAGGTGGGAGGACTCTTAAAGAAATAGGGAGAAGGGTAGGGGGTTAAGGGCAAAACGCCCTTTCTTCTCCCTCCTCCCTCCCGTGGAACAGAGGAGGGGCGCGGGGTCGCCGGCGGCCTCGGGGTGTGACAGCGGCCATGGGGAGGGGGAAAAGGGAGAGGGAGTCGCGGTGGGTTGATTCCCCCACTTAATTTGGGCGGAGGTGGCCTGTGGAGGCGCGGCCATGGTGGCGGGCGGCGGTCGGCTCTGGTGTTCGCGGTGACGGCACTGCGGGGCTCAGCGGCGGCCGGGGTTAGGGGAGAAAGGAAGAGGGAGGCGAGGAGGTCCTATTCCCCCTCCTTACCTCGAGCAGAGACGGTGCAAGGAGGCGGCTCCGCGGTGGCCGGTGAGGGGCAGTGGCTATGGCTCTGAGTGGCGGCGCTGGGGAGCTGGTGAGGGGGGCTAGCGGCGGCGGTGAGGTTCGTGGTGGTGGTGGAGCGCGACGTGAAGGCCTATTTATAGACGGGGAGAGGCGGTGCAGAGGGAGCGAGGCAGTGGTGCCGGCCGGCGAGCGGTGCGGGCGCCATTAATGGCGTTCGGTGCCGCGACGCGGCGGCGGCGCGATTCGCGGCGGACCAGGGCGAAGTGACGGCTCGGGCAGGCGCGCAGGCACGTGGAGGGGCCCCGGGTGCTGTGTGTGTCGCCGCGCGGGCTCGAGCGGCGTGGTGCGTGCGTGTGCGTGTGCAGGACACAGGGCGGCCGGCGGCGAAGGCGGACACAGGAAGGCGGTGGTGATGCTCTGGTCGACGGACGGCACGGCGAGCGGCGCGGCCGCGTGGAACGTGTGGTGCGCTCGGTCCTGTGTGCGTGCGGTGCGTCGATCGGACGAGTCGGCGGCGAACGGGCGGCGCGGCGCGCTCGGTGCGTCGCGTGTGCGCGTGGGCGGGGTGCGCGAGCAAGCGGCAGCAGGCGAGCGCGTGGGCAGCAGGCGAGCGCGTGGGCAGCAGGCACGTGTGTGCCGCGCATGGGGTCAGCCGAGGCAGAGTGCACGCGTGGAGCTAGGGCGGGGAGCGGCCGGTGGCGGGCAGCGAGCTGCTCTGCAGCGTGCGGTGCGCGGCCGGGAGGAACGGGGGAAAGGAGAGAGAAGGAGGGAGGAAAAGAAAAGGAAAGAAAAATGGAAAATGAGAAAAAGAAAAAGGAGAAAGAAAAAAAAGGGGGAACAAGAGAGAGAAGGAGAGAGATTCGCGCCGAAAATTTCGGCAGCGACCACGATGTGGGTCGGGCGTGCACGGCGGTCGCGGGCGCGTGCCGCGGCTTTGGCGGAAAGCGGCATGCGCGGAACGAGGGGAACAGAGTGATGGGGTGGGGACTGGATTCGGGTGTCGGAACAGGGGAAGGTTTCGGGGAATTGCGGGAACAGGAAGGGTCGAGCTCAACGACAGAAAGAATTTTGAAAATTAAAATTTGACTTCCACCGGTACCGACCGGTTTCCAGCCAAACCGGACCGGTATACCGGTACCGGACCGCACCGGTTTGGCCGGACCTGTCAACCCTGCCTCGACCAGCAGCGCCGGCCGGCGAGAAAACGTGTGGCATGGATTTTGGGCACCGCGCCCACCCTGTCCTTCCACGGTCTCGTTTTACCGGCGTGCTGACGCCGGCGAGAGCCCAATACGCCCCGGCCATTGCCGCTGACTAAATTTCCCGTCATATACAAAGAGAATCTTATTACTTACAGGTTTTGCTATGGTACACTCAAATAACTGTGGATTAGATCTAACATGCATGCATAATTAGTTGAGATCTCATATTTTTGTTTTTTTTCCCACAAGATGAGCCGGCCATTAAATTGAGACAATAAGTATTTTTTATCACATCCATGCACGTGACAGATATACCCAGCAGATTGCATGTAACATTTTTTTCCGTCACGCGTTGTAACATAAATACATGATGTATCATGCACAATTTAGATCTAACATGATTGATTCGTCGATGGAGCCTGTGTACGTGTGAGTGTAACATTTTTGTTTTTCGTGGGGAATGACACGAACATGATTGGAGCCTTTGCATACTTGAGTTTACATCTTTTTTTGTGACATATGAAGGAACCACTGTGAGTTAATAATGTTATTTTGGAATGATATGAGATGCATACCTGAACATTTCAAGATCTAACTTGACATGTGTATGATAAACTTGAAAAAAAATATGTTTCCAAACAAGAGAGATCGACATGTAACAAATGAGTCTAGCTACCATCATG